>NC_053501.1:109373399-109732319 GCF_905171775.1 Rana temporaria
AAAGGTAAACCAGAACTCCAGCCAAAAAAAAGATAAAAAGGAATAGACCATTAAAACATAACATAACAAATTCAGCAATTATCAGCTTCAATCTAGAGATTTCCCCCCACAGTACTTCTTTTCTGCCACTAGATGTCCTCAACCTGATGGCCAGCATCATTCAACCAAGTTGGGATCATCCCGGACGAGCCCCCAGCCTGTGACTGGACAGTAAAAGGAGAAGCAGCACAGTGATGAGCTCATCTCCGCTCTCTCCTCCTGTCAGCATGAGAGGCTCCTTGTGCTGCTTCTTCCTCTCCCAAGCCGGCCCTTCTGTACAGGAATTGATACCGGGCCACATACAGGTACTTATACTACTTGTTTAAAAAAAAAATACATTAGATCAGGGTTTGACAAATTTGCTTGGAATCTAGGAGCCAGCTAAAAAAGTTAGGAGCCAGAAAACGCAGTGCCCATTGTTGCCACTGTGCATGTCACTGTGCCCTTTAATTGTCGCCACTGTGCCCATTGTCACCACTGTGCCCATTGATGCCACTGTACCCTTTGTCACCACTGTGCCCATTGATGCCACTGTGCCCTTTGTCGCCTCTGTGCCCATTGTCGCCGCTGTGCCCTGTAAAATGCACTTACCTTGCTCCTTCCACGTCCCTCGATGTCTTCTCCCACCTTGGTGATGCTTCAGCCAATCAGGTTACCGATAACCAGAATTTGGGGAACCTGATTGGCTGAGACAGCCGTCAGTCTTATCCAAGGAACGCACCCCCCCGTACGTCCCGAGGATAAGACATCCGGGAGCCGAGGGCTGTACTCGGAAAGCCGCTGGCTCTGATAGGCACTTCCGCACTGCCAACCAGCTGCCGTTATTCAGGTGGCCGGCGCTCAAGTTCCAGCCATCTCTGAATAGACCAGCGGCAGCGGCAACAATAACATACATTCATGCAATGCATGAATGTATGTTATTAGACTCAGTGGCGGGCGAGAGCCAGAGGGGGCGGCGCTCCAGCGCCCTCTATGGACGAACCGCCACTGCCCACCATACTTTCTTGGCATTCCCGCTCATTTGGTTGCTCATTGACTTGAATGGACTGTTAAAAACATCTTTGGGGGAACACTCAGAACTGAGCGGGAATGCATGCGTTCTGGTGTCAACGGGCCCTTAGGCTCGGTTCACACATGTCCGGTGCGAATTTCTCCCTCAGTTTTCACTGCAACTTTCCAAAGCAGCTGCGATTTAGATGCGGTTCAGATGTGATTTTTTTTGGAGCCGGCGGCCACCAGCATCTTTAACATTAGCTGGTTGTTACAGAGTGGGCCGGGAAGCCGGCCGGCACATCCGTAACAATGGATGACTCATCAGCTGTCAGCGGGCTTCCCCGCTGACAGCTGAATGTAAAAATACCATAACAAAATTGTGTAAAAAAATGTGCGGGGCCCCCCCCCCCCCCCATCCATACCAGGCCTTTTCATATCTAGTACAGATTTTAAGGGAAACCCTATGTCATCATTTAAAAGAAAAACAGCGTGGGGTCCCTCCCCAAAACCATACCAGACCCTTATCTGAACATGCATGCAGGAAAGGGGGGGTGAGCGAGCACCCCCCCCCCCCTCCTGAGCCATACGAGGCCCCATGCCCTCAACATGGGTGGGGCGGTGCTTTGGGGCAGGGATTGCTCTGCCCCCACACCCCAAAGCACCTTGTCCCCATGTTGATGAGGACAAGGGCCTCTTTCCAACAACCCTGGCCGGTGGTTGTGTGGGTCTGCTGGCAGGGGGCTTATCAGAATCTGGAAGCCCCCAGGTCCCGGCCCCCCCCCCATATGAATGAGTATGGGGACACCTGCTGGCACCGCCCCTTTGTGATATCACCAACCGGTGCATTGGGGGCAGAGAAAAACGTGGCTGCTTCCTGTTTTGTAGACCACCATCACAGGAAGTAAGTGAACCCCCCCCCCCCCTGCAAGCGATAGAAGCCTAACAGATATTTTAATCCTTCCCCTCTCCACGTAAAAAATAGACAACATTTAACCGCAAAGTTCCCGGAGAAGCTGGTTGGTATTCATGAGCAGAACGCAGAATGCCACCTCTTCCTTCCAGGCAATAAACAGAAACGTACATATAATTATGCTCGCCATGTGTTCCACTATCCCCCCCCATCCCTTTTAGCCAAGAAATACGCTTCGCCGCTACGATACAGATTACATTCCTAATGCCTTTTAAAATTCAGTGCTCCACAACATGGGGGGGAGTCGGGCGAGAGTCTGGCGGACGTGGCGCGAAAGCTGCCATCCATCGCCGCGCCATCTGCTAGGAACCTGTTATCCTTTTTCCTGGCTTCCATGCGCCGTACCGGGCGACACCTGTGCCGCTTAACCCCTCCGGTCCCGAACCGGGGCTTCCCCGTGGCCTCGACGGAACACGACGCGGCCGTCCAGCGGGGCCAAACGAGAACACAGCTTTCCAAGCCTGGCACAGAAGGGAGGCTGGAGGCCGAGCCTTGTGTTGTGGCACAACATGGAGGGGAAGTCAGGAGTTGGCAACCGGCGGAACCTGCTGCTTATCTAATGCCGGGGATTTGTAAAATAGGTCACAACTCATATTGGTTTGTCAATAAAGGCCGAAAACAAGCTGTGCACCGGATTTTAGCTTTTTTTATGTTTGTACTCAGAAGTGGAAGTTACCAGCGGATGAAAACCGCTTGTCAAAATCATCCGTACATCCAGAAGTATAGGCAGCTAGAGTTACGTGCAGATCATAAAGATGATAGGTCTGCTTATTTTATTGGCCTTTCCTGGTCCCCCCCCATTATTATTATTATTTTTTTTAAAACATTCCATTTTCATGACATACCTTATTTCAGACCCAGTGATGTCATCACCGGGCCTCTGTGCTTCTCTATGACACAAGACAAATGTATTTAGATGATATTTACCTATCCCAGAGTTCAGCTTTAAGAGAGGCATTGACAGCATGGAGAGCCTAATTTCTAATCTTATCTTCTTTTCCCTCTTCTCATCTCCTTTCCTCTTCTCTCCTCTCCATTCCCCTCCCCTCCCCTCCTCTTCTCTCCTCTTCACTTCTCTTCTTTTCTTTTCCCTCTCCTCCCCTCCCCTCTCTGCCCCACCCCTCTTCTCTACTCTTCCCTTCCCTCCTCTTCCTTTCCCTTCTATTCTCTTATTCCCCCCCCCCCCCCCCCACTCCTCATCCCTCTTCTCTTCTCTCCTATTCTCTTCCCTTCTCCTCCCCTCCTCTTCTTTTTCCTCCCCTCCCGCCTCTCTTCTCTTCTTTCTCTTCCCCTCTCCTCCCCGCCTCTCTTCTCATCTTTCTCCTTCCCTCCTCTTCTCTTCTTTTCTTTCTCCTCCCCTCCCCTCTCTGCTTCTCTCCTCCCTGCCCCTCTTCTCTTCTTTCTCTTTTCTTCTTTCTCCTCCCCTCCCCATTTCTCTTCTCTTCTCTTCTCTTCTCCTCAATCCTGTTCCCTTCCCTTCTCTTCTTTCTCCTCCCCTCCCCACCCTCTTATCTTCCCTTCCCTCCTCTTCCTTTCCCTTCCCTTCTCTTCCTTTCCCTTCCCTTCGCTTCTTTCTCATTCCCTCTCCGCCAATCCCCCTTCTCCTCTCCTCTCCTCTTCCCTTCTCGTCTTTCTCCTCCCCTCCCCTCTCTGTCACTCCCCGCCTCTCTTCTTCTCTTCTTTCTCTTCCCCTCCTCTTCTCTTCTTTCTCCTCCCATCCTCTACTCTTCTTTATCCTCCCCTCTCATCTCCTCTTCTCTTCTTTCTCTTCCCCACCCCTCCCCTTCTCTTCTCATATTTCTCCTACCCTCCTCTTCTTTCTCCTCCCCTCTCCTTTTCTCTTCTCTTCTTTCTCCTCCCCTCCTCTTCTTTTCTTTCTCCTCCCCTCCTCTTTTCTTCTTTTCCCCCCTTCCCTTCTTTCTCCTCCCCTCTCCACCCCTCCCCTTCCAGTTTCTCTTTCCTTCTTTCTCTTTTCTTCCCCTCCTCTTCTCTTCTTTCTCTTCCCCTCCTTTTCTCTTCTTTCTCCTCTCCTCTTCTCTTTTTTCTCTTCCCCACCTCTCCCCTTCTTTCTCCTCCTCTTCTCTTCTTTCTCCTCCCCTCCTCTTCTCTTCTTTCTCCTCCCCTCTCCTTTTCTCTTATTTCACCTCCCCTCCCCTTCTCTTCTCTTTTCTTCTTTTCTCTTTCCTTTCTCTTCCCTTCTTTCTCCTCCCCTCCCCTTCTCTTCTCCTCTCCTCTTTTTTTCCCTTATCTCCCCTCCCCTTCTCTTCTTCTCTCGTCTTCTATTCTCTTCTTTTCCCTTCTCTCCCTCCCCTTCTCTTCTTTTCTTTTCTTTCTCCTCTCCTCCTCTTTTCTTCTCCCCCCCTTCCCTTCTTTCTCCACCCTCCCATCCCCGTTTCTATTCTTTTCTTTCTCCTCCCCTCCTCTTCTTTTCTTTCTCCTCCCCTCTCCTTTTCTCTTTTTTCCCTTCCCCGCCTCTCCTCTTCTCTTCTTTCTCCTCCCCTCCTCTTCCCTTCTTTCTCCTCCCCTCTCTTTTTCTCTTCTTTCTCCTCCCCTTCTCTTCTCTTCTTTCTCTTCCCTTCTTTCTCCTCCCCCTTCCCTTCTTTCTCCCCCCTCCCCTCTCCGTTTCTCTTCTTTTCTTTCTCCTTCCCTCTCCTCTTCTCTTTTTTCCCCGTCTCCACCTCTCCCCTTCTCTTCCCTTCTTTCTCCTCCCCTCCTCTTCTCTTCTTTCTCCTCCCCTCTCCTTTTCTCTTCTTTCTCCTCCCCTCCCCTTCTCTTTTCTTTTCTTTCTCTTCCCTTCTTTCTCCTCCCCTCCCCTTCTGTTTTCTTCTCTTCTTTCTCTTCCCTTCTTTCTCCTCTCCTCTCCTCTTCTCTTGTTTTCCCGTCACTCCCCTCCCCTTCTTCTCTCCTCTTCGATTCTCTTCTTTTCCCTTCTCTTCTTTCTCCTTCCCTTCTCTTCTTTCTCCTTCCCTTCTTATCTTTCTCCTCCCCTCCCTTCCCTTCTCTTCTTTCTCCTTCCCTTCTTATCTTTCTCCTCCCCTCCCTTCCCTTCTCTTCTCTTTTCTTCTCTTCTCTTCTCTCCTCTCTTCTCTCCATTCTCCTCCCCTCCCTTCCTCTCATATCTTCTTTTCCCTTCCCTTTCCCGCAGTTCACCTTTAAGAAGGCACTGACAGCACAGAGAGCTTCCTCTAGAGGCTAATTTATGATCTTAAACCTTTATTTTTTTAAAGAAAAATATGGAACTAACATAGATCATGTCTGGCGGGAAATCTAAGAATATATGGGAGAGGGCGGCTCAAAGGTGGGCAAGAATTCTCAAAAGGTAGGCAGGAACCATTGCCATGGGGGGTTCCTAAAAAATAAAAAAGAAGCCATTGGGTGACTCAACCCGCCGGGCTCCACCAATATCTGAAACCTCACTTTTCCGGTAGGCCGCCCTTTTTCAAATCCCCCGACACCGGCGGCAGTGTTACGGGTCTCCTTCGCGGAGATTTACACGTCTCCGTTGTACGTGACGTAGATTTCAATTCGCCTTTCCGTGGGCGAAAGTGTTTGCTTGCGTTTTCCCTCGCCGGCCAGCAGGGGGCATTGCGCAATAACAGTTTTTCTTTTTTTCCTCGCATTACTCTGAGCATCCCGCCGGCACCAAATAACTATTTACCTCGGTGAGGAAGGCAAAGCAACAATTGACAATGAGAATGAAATGATTCCTCCTTTGTGTACGCATCCTTCGCTGAATTTCAATGGTGTTTCCCCCCGCTTCCCCCCCTACGTGTCGTCGCGTGCCGCTATAAATATCTGGAAGCGATATCGTTCCCTGGCTGGATCTTCAGGCGTCGGCGCGGTACACCCCCCCCCCCCCTCATGTAGATGGTGATGGGGGCAATAGTAGGGTATTTGTAGCACTATATTGTCAAAAGTATTGGGACGCCTGCCTTTATACACACATGGGGCCGGATTCAGGTAGAATTGCCCATTATTTACGGAGGCGCACGTTTTTGCCCTGCGCCCCCGCAAATTTGCTCCGCTGCCCTTGATTCACGGAGCAGAAGCTCCGTGAATTGCGCGGGCGCGCCGGCAAAATGCCAGGCGCCAGAGCGTGCAATTTAAATGATCCCGTAGGGGGAGGGAATCATTTAAATTAGGCGCGTTCCCGCGCCGATCGTAGAGCGCATGCTCCGTCGGGAAACTTTCCCGACGTGCATTGCGGCAAATGACGTCGCAAGGACGTCATTTGCTTCAAAGTGAACGTGAATGGCGTCCAGCGCCATTCACGAATCACTTACGCAAACGACGTAAAATTCAAATTTCGCGACGCGGGAACGACAGGTATACGTACCATGGGCTGCTAATAGCAGGGGCAGCCTTGCGCAAAAACCGACGTACGTAAACGACGTAAATTGCGTACGCAGGGCTCGCGCAACGTGGTGAATCGGCGTTAGTATGCAATTTGCATACTATACGCTGAGCACAACAGCAACGCCACCTAGCGGCCATCGCAAGAATGCACCCTAAGATATGCGGGCATAAGAGCCTTATGCCGCGCAGATCTTAGGCTGCAGTCGGCGTAACGAGGTTCCTGAATCAGGAGCACTCGTTACGCCGGGGCAAGTAAGCAATTGCACCTATGGTTACACAGGCGCAATTGCTTCTTGAATCCGGCCCATGGACTTTAATGGCATCCCAGTCTTAGGGGCAGATTCACGTAGAACTGCGGCGGCGTAACGTATCTCATTTACGTTACACCGCCGCAAGTTTTACGGGCAAGTGCTTGATTCACAAAGCACTTGCCTGTAAAGTTGCGGCGGCGTAGCGTAAATCCCCCTGGCGCAAGCCCGCCTAATTCAAATGATCCGGGCAGGGGGCGTGGATCATTTAAATTAGGCGCCGATCGTACTGCGCATGCTCCGTCTCGAAATTTCCCGCCGTTCGTGAATCGGCGTAACTAGTAATTTGCATATTCTACGCCGACCGCGATGGAAGCGCCACCTAGCGGTCAGCGTAGATATTGCACCCTAAGATACGACGGCGCTGGCCGTCGTATCTTAGGTATGTTTAAGTGTATCTCAGTTTGAGAATACACTTAAACATACGACGGCCTTAGATTCGGAGTTACGTCGGAGTATCTGCTGATACCCACAGTGCCCACAGTGGCTATGACGGCGCCTGGGGGAGAGGAGCCATAAAGACATACGATGAGCAAGTTTGGGGTGGAGGAACTTGACTGGCCTGCACAGAGTCCTGACCTCTCGTCCAACCTCAGTGATTGACCTCACAAATACTCTTCTGGAAGAATGGTCAAACATTCCCATAGACACATTCCTAAACCTTGTGGACGGCCTTCCCAGAAGATTTGAAGCTGTTATAGCTGCAAAGGGCGGGGCCAACTCAATATTGAACCCTACGGGCTAAGACTGGGATGCCATTAAAATTCATGTGTGTGTAAAGGCAGGCGTCCCAATACTTTTGGCAAAATAGAATAGGTCTCAGATACTCCAACAGAGAGAGAGCTCCCTGACCTAATCCCCAACTCTGCTCTTGGCTACCTGGGAGTTTTGTCTTTCTCCGCCCCCCCTTGGTGTGTCCAAGCTCCTCCTCTTCATAATATAAAGTGACATCATCACTGGGTCTCTGTGCTTCTCCTTTCCATTTCCATTACATACTCTATTTTAGACTCTGTGCTTCTCTATCTAATGTAGGCGGGTCTTGGCTGGTGGGAGGAGCCAGCAGGGGGCTGTACAGAGCTTCCTGAAAACATTACCAGTACTTCTCTGCAGAGCCCGCAGCCCTGATGCAAGCAGTGGGAGGAGTTATGAAAATATCAACATACCTTGATGGGCGGTGTCTCTATGTAAGCAGGCAAGGTAACGCCCATTAAATAAAAAAGGGGCGGGTCAGGGACACGCAAGCTGGGGAGGATGGTGCTGGGCAGGAAATGAGGCGGGGCTCTGATTTTCTGCTGCTTCAGATGCACATTGTGAGAAGCTCACAGTGTGCAGAGACATCGGAGGAAGCCGTTTCGGTCCAGGAGAGGAGCCGGTGCAACTGTGCAAGACTGGAGGGCGGAGTTCCCCTTTAAGTAGAACAATGATAGTGAGGTCTGTTGACCTGGGACCCGAATAAGGTCTGTTCACCTGGGACCCCCCCAGCTCTGCCCCCTTATGTTGCGGCTTCATTCTTAACATGGCATAAATGTTTTACCCAGTGCAGCAGGAGGAGTGAGACTCCAGGGCGCTTGCAGAAGGAGAAAACTTCGGATTGTCTCATTCCTTCTCGTGTCGGACGGTCGTTGCGGGTTATCGAACGCGTTGCTCGTGTCCCATCGGTCGCACTCTCTGCCCTCTCCTCATTGGTCCATCTCGCAGGCTCCCAGTCTTTTGTGTTGTAGCCAGCGCCGGCTGAGTCAATGCAGACGCCTGAATCAGAGGAACAAAGGCATTCTTTGTGCTGTAGGTGTAAACCACCTGGCCCCCGGGGTCTGCTCATACAGCTGTTCATTCATCGAGGTGTGGGGGTGCAGGGTCAGGGTGGGTCCATTCATTAAGGTGTGGGGGTGCAGGGTCAGGGTGGGTCCATTCATTAAGGTGTGGGGGTGCAGGGTCAGGGTGGGTCCATTCATTAAGGTGTGGGGGTGCAGGGTCAGGGTGGGTGCATTCATCGAGGTGTGGGGGTGCAGAGCCAGGGTGGGTGCATTCATTAAGGTGTGGGGATGCAGGGTCAGGGTGGGTACGTTCATTAATGTGTGGGGGTGCAGGGTCAGGGTGGGTGCATTCATTAAGGTGTGGGGGTGCATGGTTGGGTGAGTACATTCATTAAGGTGTGGGGGTGCAGGGTCAGGGTGGGTGCATTCATTAAGGTGTGGGGATGCAGGGTCAGGGTGGGTGCATTCATCGAGGTGTGGGGGTGCAGAGCCAGGGTGGGTGCATTCATTAAGATGTGGGGGTGCAGGGTCAGGGTGGGTGCATTCACTAAGGTGTGGGGGTGCAGGGCCAGGGTGGGCGCATTCATTAAGGTGTGGGGGTGCAGGGCCAGGGTGGGCACATTCATTAAGGTGTGGGGGTGCAGGGTCAGGGTGGGTGCTTTCATTAAGGTGTGGGGGTGCAGGGTCAGGGTGAGTGCATTCATTAAGGTGTGGGGGTGCATGGTTGGGTGAGTACATTCATTAAGGTGTGGGGGTGCAGGGTCAGGGTGGGTGCATTCATTAAGGTGTGGGAATGCAGGGTCAGGGTGGGTACGTTTATTAATGTGTGGGGGTGCAGAGTCAGGGTGGGTGCATTCATTAAGATGTGGGGGTGCAGGGTCAGGGTAGGTGCATTCATTAAGGGGTGGGGGTGCAGGGTCAGGGTGGGCGCATTCATTAAGGTGTGGGGGTGCATGGTTGGGTGAGTACATTCATTAAGGTGTGGGGGTGCAGGGTCAGGGTGGGTGCATTCATTAAGGTGTGGGGGTGCAGGGTCAGGGTAGGTGCTTCCATTAAGGTGTGGGGGTGCAGGGTCAGGGTGGGCACATTCATTAAGGTGTGGGGGTGCAGGGTCAGGGTGGGTGCATTCATTAAGGTGTGGGAATGCAGGGTCAGGGTGGGTACGTTTATTAATGTGTGGGGGTGCAGAGTCAGGGTGGGTGCATTCATTAAGATGTGGGGGTGCAGGGTCAGGGTAGGTGCATTCATTAAGGGGTGGGGGTGCAGGGTCAGGGTGGGCGCATTCATTAAGGTGTGGGGGTGCAGGGTCAGGGTGGGCGCATTCATTAAGGTGTGGGGGTGCAGGGTCAGGGTGGGTCCATTCATTAAGGTGTGGGGGTGCAGGGTCAGGGTAGGTGCTTCCATTAAGGTGTGGGGGTGCAGGGTCAGGGTGGGTGCATTCATTAAGGTGTGGGGTTGCAGGGTCAGGGTGGGTGCATTCATTAAGGTGTGGGGGTGCAGGGTCAGGGTGGGCGCATTCATTAAGGTGTGGGGTGCAGAGCCAGGGTGGGCGCATTCATTAAGGTGTGGGGGTGTAGGGTCAGGGTGGGTACATTCATTAAGGTGTGGGGTGCAGAGCCAGGGTGGGCGCATTCATTAAGGTGTGGGGGTGCAGGGCCAGGGTGGGCGCATTCGTTAAGGTGTGGGGGTGCAGGGTCAGGGTGGGTGCAATCATTAAGGTGTGGGGTGCAGAGCCAGGGTGGGTGCATTCACTAAGGTGTGGGGGTGCAGGGTCAGGGTGGGTCCATTCATTAAGGTGTGGGGGTGCAGGGTCAGGGTGGGTGCAATCATTAAGGTGTGGGGGTGCAGAGCCAGGGTGGGTGCATTCATTAAGGTGTGGGGGTGCAGGGTCAGGGTGGGTGCATTCATTAAGGTGTGGGGGGGGCAGGGTCAGGGTGGGTGCATTCATCAAGGTGTGGGGGTGCAGGGCCAGGGTGGGTGCATTCATTAAGGTGTGGGGGTGCAGGATCAGGGTGGGTGCATTCATTAAGGTGTGGGGGGTGCAGGGTCAGGGTGGGCGCATTCATTAATGTGTGGGGTTGCAGGGTCAGGGTGGGCGCATTCATTAAGGTGTGGGGGTGCAGGGTCAGGGTGGGCGCATTCATTAAGGTGTGGTGGTGCAGGGTCAGGGTGGGTGCATTCATTAAGGTGTGGGGGTGCAGGGTCAGGGTGGGCGCATTCATTAAGGTGTGGGGGTGCAGGGTCAGGGTGGGCGCATTCATTAAGGTGTGGGGGTGCAGGGTCAGGGTGGGCGCATTCATTAAGGTGTGGGGGGTGTAGGGTCAGGGTGGGTGCATTCATTAAGGTGTGGGGATGCAGGGTCAGGGTGGGCGCATTCATTAAGGTGTGGGGGGTGCAGGGTCAGGGTGGGTGCAAAAAAAACCTGCCCGGGGTTCTAACCCCTCCCACTGGGTCAGACTATATCCATAGACAGACAGAGGGACGGAGGAAGTGACGCCGGGGTGAAGCGCGCTCCATGCTGACTCAACTGCCTGTAATTAAAGTCACATTTCAGACACGTTGAAAGAGGCCGCAACTCGCTCCCGGCGTCGTTAAAACGAGCGCCATGAAGACGATGAGAAGCTTGCGAATATTTCTTCGCCGCTCTGCATTTCTTTGTCTCCCGACCCGGAACTCCGACCAAGAATAACAACAGAAAAATGAGGCGAAAAAAAAACAGCCTTCGCTGCGATATTCACCTCCAGTTCAGAGATGTCCCCTGCAGTACTTTTGTTCTGCCACTAGATGTCCTCAGCAATATTCACCTCCGGTTCAGAGATGTCCCCTGCAGTACTTTTGTTCTGCCACTAGATGTCCTCAGTCTGCTTCACCTTCAATCCAGAGATGTCCCTTGCAGTACCTTTCTTCTGCCACTAGATGT
Organism: Rana temporaria; assembly: GCF_905171775.1. Taxonomy (NCBI): domain Eukaryota; kingdom Metazoa; phylum Chordata; class Amphibia; order Anura; family Ranidae; genus Rana; species Rana temporaria. The sequence goes on from NC_053501.1 coordinate 109,384,740, forward strand.
CCTCAGTCTGATGACCAGCAATAATTTCCTTCAATCCAGAGATGTCCCCTGCAGTACTTTTTGCTCTGTCACTAGATGTCCTCACCAATATCCACCTTCAATCCAGAGATGTCCCCTGCAGTTGTTTTCCTTCTGCCACTAGATGTCCTCAGTCTGCTTCACCTTCAATCCAGAGATGTCCCTTGCAGTACCTTTCTTCTGCCACTAGATGTCCTCAGTCTGATGACCAGCAATAATTACCTTCAGTCCAGAGATGTCCCCTGCAGTACTTTTGCTCTGCCACTAGATGTCCTCAGTCTGAAAGCCAGCAATATTCACCTTCAATCCAGAGATGTCCCCTGCAGTTTTTTTCTTTCTGCCACTAGATGTCCTCAGTCTGCTGACCAGCAATATCCACCTTCAATCCAGAGACGTCCCCTGCAGTTTTTTTTCTTCTGCCACTAGATGTCCTCAGCAATATTCACCTTCAGTACAGAGACGTCCCTTACAGTTTTTTTTCTTCTGCTACTAGATGTCCTCAGTCTGCTGACCAGCAATATCCACCTTCAATCCAGAGACGTCCCCTGCAGTTTTTTTTTCTTCTGCCACTAGATGTCCTCAATCTGCTGGACAGCAATATTCACCTTCAATCCAAAAATGTCCCCTGCAGTTTTTTTTCTTCTGCCACTATTGTCCATAGTCTGCTTCACCTTCAATCCAGAGATGTCCCCTGCAGTTTTTTTCCTTCTGCCACTAGATGTCCTCAGTCTGCTTCACCTTCAATCCAGAGATGTCCCCTGCAGTACCTTTCTTCTGCCACTAGATGTCCTCAATCTGCTGACCAGCAATATCCACCTTCAATCCAGAGACGTCCCCTGCAGTTTTTTTTCTTCTGCCACTAGATGTCCTCAGCAATATTCACCTTCAATCCAGAGACGTCCCTTACAGTTTTTTTCCTTCTGCCACTAGATGTCCTCAGTCTGCTTCACCTTCAATCCAGAGGTGTCCCTTGCAGTACTTTTCTTCTGCCACTAGATGTCCTCAGTCTGCTGACCAGCAATATTCACCTTCAATCCAGAGATGTCCCCTGCAGTTTTTTCCTTCTGTCACTAGATGTCCTCAGCAATATCCACCTTCAATCCAGAGACGCCCCCTGCAGTTTTTCTTCTGTCACTAGATGTCCTCAGTCCGCTGCCCAGCAATATTCACTGTCAATCCAGACATTTCCCCTGCAGTACCTTCCATCTGCCACTAGATGTCCTCAGTCTGCTGGCCAACATCATTCTACTGAGCCAGGGAACCACCCACAGCCCGTGATTGGACAGTGAAGGGGGGAGGAGCACGGTGATGGGGTCACTCTGCTCTCTCCTCCTATCAGAATGCTTCTTGTGGCTCTTTGTGCTGTTGCTGCTTCTTCCTCCCAACCGGCTAGCCCTGCTGTACGGGGACCGCAAGAGGCTGATACTGGGGCTGTCGGGAGATTCCGCCATTGACCTGCAGGCGGAACGGGAGAAAACCGAGCCGGCTATGGCTACAGGAACACGGTAGATCGAAAACCTGGCCCCCCCGTACACGATACAATCTGATTGTACAATCTCTGAGCAATGGTCTATAGGTCTACCAAAACGATGACAAACCTAACCAATCCATCCAATGGGCATCCAATCAGGCGGAAATTTGTACAATCAGATTGTATAACGTACGATCCCCTGAGATTGTACAATCAGATTGTATAACGTACGATCCCCTGAGATTGTACAATCAGATTGCGTAGCGTGCGATCCCCTGAGATTGTACAATCAGATTGTATAACGTACGATCCCCTGAGATTGTACAATCAGATTGCATAGCGTACGATCCCCTGAGATTGTACAATCAGATTGCATAGCGTACGATCCTCTGAGATTGTACAATCAGATTGTATAACGTACGATCCCCTGAGATTGTACAATCAGATTGTATAACGTACGATCCCCTGAGATTGTACAATCAGATTGCATAGCGTACGATCCCCTGAGATTGTACAATCAGATTGCATAGCGTACGATCCCCTGAGATTGTACAATCAGATTGCATAGCGTACGATCCCCTGAGATTGTACAATCAGATTGCGTAGCGTGCGATCCCCTGAGATTGTACAATCAGATTGCACCGTGTACGATCCCCTGAGATTGTACAATCAGATTGCGTAGCGTGCGATCCCCTGAGATTGTACAATCAGATTGTATAGCCTACGATCCCCTGAGATTGTACAATCAGATTGCACAGCGTACGATCCCCTGAGATTGTACAATCTGATTGCATAGCGTATGATCCCCTGAGATTGTACAATCAGATTGCGTAGCGTGCGATCCCCTGAGATTGTACAATCAGATTGTATAACGTACGATCCCCTGAGATTGTACAATCAGATTGCATAGCGTACGATCCCCTGAGATTGTACAATCAGATTGTATAACGTACGATCCCCTGAGATTGTACAATCAGATTGCATAGCGTACGATCCCCTGAGATTGTACAATCAGATTGCATAGCGTACGATCCCCTGAGATTGTACAATCAGATTGCATAGCGTACGATCCCCTGAGATTGTACAATCAGATTGCGTAGCGTGCGATCCCCTGAGATTGTACAATCAGATTGCACCGTGTACGATCCCCTGAGATTGTACAATCAGATTGCGTAGCGTGCGATCCCCTGAGATTGTACAATCAGATTGCGTAGCGTGCGATCCCCTGAGATTGTACAATCAGATTGTATAGCCTACGATCCCCTGAGATTGTACAATCAGATTGCACAGCGTACGATCCCCTGAGATTGTACAATCAGATTGCATAGCGTACGATCCCCTGAGATTGTACAATCAGATTGCATAGCGTACGAACGTCTGAGATTGTACAATCAGATTGCACCGTGTACGATCCCCTGAGATTGTACAATCAGATTGCATAGCGTACGAACGTCTGAGATTGTACAATCAGATTGCATAGCGTACGATCCCCTGAGATTGTACAATCAGATTGCATAGCGTATGATCCCCTGAGATTGTACAATCTGATTGCATAGCGTATGATCCCCTGAGATTGTACAATCAGATTGCATAGCGTACGATCCCCTGAGATTGTACAATCAGATTGCATAGCGTACGATCCCCTGAGATTGTACAATCAGATTGCATAGCGTACGATCCCCTGAGATTGTACAATCAGATTGCGTAGCGTGCGATCCCCTGAGATTGTACAATCAGATTGCACCGTGTACGATCCCCTGAGATTGTACAATCAGATTGCGTAGCGTGCGATCCCCTGAGATTGTACAATCAGATTGTATAGCCTACGATCCCCTGAGATTGTACAATCAGATTGCACAGCGTACGATCCCCTGAGATTGTACAATCTGATTGCATAGCGTATGATCCCCTGAGATTGTACAATCAGATTGCACAGCGTACGATCCCCTGAGATTGTACAATCTGATTGCATAGCGTACGATCCCCTGAGATTGTACAATCAGATTGTATAACGTACGATCCCCTGAGATTGTACAATCAGATTGCATAGCGTACGATCCCCTGAGATTGTACAATCAGATTGTATAACGTACGATCCCCTGAGATTGTACAATCAGATTGCATAACGTACGATCCCCTGAGATTGTACAATCAGATTGCATAGCGTACGATCCCCTGAGATTGTACAATCAGATTGCATAGCGTACGATCCCCTGAGATTGTACAATCAGATTGCGTAGCGTGCGATCCCCTGAGATTGTACAATCAGATTGCACCGTGTACGATCCCCTGAGATTGTACAATCAGATTGCGTAGCGTGCGATCCCCTGAGATTGTACAATCAGATTGCGTAGCGTGCGATCCCCTGAGATTGTACAATCAGATTGTATAGCCTACGATCCCCTGAGATTGTACAATCAGATTGCACAGCGTACGATCCCCTGAGATTGTACAATCAGATTGCATAGCGTACGATCCCCTGAGATTGTACAATCAGATTGCATAGCGTACGAACGTCTGAGATTGTACAATCAGATTGCACCGTGTACGATCCCCTGAGATTGTACAATCAGATTGCATAGCGTACGAACGTCTGAGATTGTACAATCAGATTGCATAGCGTACGATCCCCTGAGATTGTACAATCAGATTGCATAGCGTATGATCCCCTGAGATTGTACAATCTGATTGCATAGCGTATGATCCCCTGAGATTGTACAATCAGATTGCACCGTGTACGATCCCCTGAGATTGTACAATCTGATTGCATAGCGTATGATCCCCTGAGATTGTACAATCAGATTGCATAGCGTACGATCCCCTGAGATTGTACAATCAGATTGCATAGCGTACGAACGTCTGAGATTGTACAATCAGATTGTATAACGTACGATCCCCTGAGATTGTACAATCAGATTGTATAACGTGCGATCCCCTGAGATTGTACAATCAGATTGCATAGCGTACGATCCCCTGAGATTGTGCAATCAGATTGTATAACGTACGATCCCCTGAGATTGTACAATCAGATTGTATAGCGTACGATCCCCTGAGATTGTACAATCAGATTGCATAGCGTACGATCCCCTGAGATTGTACAATCAGATTGCATAGCGTACGATCCCCTGAGATTGTACAATCAGATTGTATAGCGTACGATCCCCTGAGATTGTACAATCAGATTGTATAACGTACGATCCCCTGAGATTGTACAATCAGATTGCATAGCGTACGATCCCCTGAGATTGTACAATCAGATTGCACCGTGTACGATCGTCTGAGATTGTACAATCAGATTGCATAGCGTATGATCCCCTGAGATTGTACAATCAGATTGTATAGCGTACGATCCCCTGAGATTGTACAATCAGATTGTATAACGTACGATCCCCTGAGATTGTACAATCAGATTGCATAGCGTACGATCCCCTGAGATTGTACAATCAGATTGCACCGTGTACGATCGTCTGAGATTGTACAATCAGATTGCATAGCGTATGATCCCCTGAGATTGTACAATCAGATTGCACCGTGTACGATCCCCTGAGATTGTACAATCAGATTGCACCGTGTACGATCGTCTGAGATTGTACAATCAGATTGCATAGCGTACGATCCCCTGAGATTGTACAATCAGATTGCACCGTGTACGATCCCCTGAGATTGTACAATCTGATTGCATAGCGTACGATCCCCTGAGATTGTACAATCAGATTGCATAGCGTGCGATCCCCTGAGATTGTACAATCAGATTGTATAACGTACGATCCCCTGAGATTGTACAATCAGATTGTATAGCGTACGATCCCCTGAGATTGTACAATCAGATTGTATAACGTACGATCCCCTGAGATTGTACAATCAGATTGCATAGCGTACGATCCCCTGAGATTGTGCAATCAGATTGCATAGCGTACGAACGTCTGAGATTGTACAATCAGATTGCATAGCGTATGATCCCCTGAGATTGTACAATCAGATTGCACCGTGTACGATCGTCTGAGATTGTACAATCAGATTGCATAGCGTATGATCCCCTGAGATTGTACAATCAGATTGCACCGTGTACGATCCCCTGAGATTGTACAATCAGATTGCACCGTGTACGATCGTCTGAGATTGTACAATCAGATTGCATAGCGTGCGATCCCCTGAGATTGTACAATCTGATTGCATAGCGTACGATCCCCTGAGATTGTACAATCAGATTGCATAGCGTGCGATCCCCTGAGATTGTACAATCAGATTGTATAACGTACGATCCCCTGAGATTGTACAATCAGATTGCATAGCGTACGATCCCCTGAGATTGTGCAATCAGATTGCATAGCGTACGAACGTCTGAGATTGTACAATCAGATTGCATAGCGTGCGATCCCCTGAGATTGTACAATCAGATTGCACCGTGTACGGTCAGATTGTAGGACGATCAGCGGGTCGGACAGATCAGTCGATATAACTTTATAACCGATCCCCGATAAGTTTCGCGTTGCGCACAAATCTCACGCCGCGACCGCCGCATCCTTCGATCGCCTTCTCTCGCCACAATCACGTTTCTTTGTTTAACGTAGGAAAAAAAAATGTGATCCTTTTAAATGTCTCTTCCAGACATGATATGGAATGTGGGGGGAGGGGACGGAGCATTAAAGTTTGGGGGGGATGGAGCATTTAAGTTAAGGGGGAGGGCATTTAAGTTGGGGGGGGGGGGACAGAGCATTTAAGTTGGGGGGGAACCGGAGCATTTAAGTTGGGGGGGGGGGGATGGAGCATTTAAGTTGGGGGGGGGGGACAGAGCATTTAAGTTGGGGGGTGTAGCATTTAAGTTGGGGGGGGGACAGAGCATTTAAGTTGGGGGGTGTAGCATTTAAGTTGGGGGGGGGGGGGGGACAGAGCATTTAAGTTGGGGAGGGACAGAGCATTTAAGTTGGGGGAGGGACAGAGCATTTAAGTTGGGGGGGATGGAGCATTTAAGTTGGGGGGGATGGAGCATTTAAGTTGGGGGGGTGTAGCATTTATGTTGGGGGGGAGCATTTATGTTGGGGGGGTGTAGCATTTAAGTTGGGACAGAGCATTTAGGTTGGGGGGTGTAGCATTTAAGTTGGGGGGGGTGTAGCATTTAAGTTGGGGGGGGGGGGGGTAGCATTTAAGTTGGGACAGAGCATTTAGGTTGGGGGGGGGAGCATTTAAGTTGGGGGGGTGTAGCATTTATGTTGGGGGGAGCATTTAAGTTGGGGGGGACAGAGCATTTTAGTTGGGGGGGTGTAGCATTTAAGTTTTTAAGTTGGGGGGGGTGTAGCATTTAAGTTGGGGGAGCATTTAAGTTGGGGGGGGGGGGCAGAGCATTTAAGTTGGGGGGGTGTAGCATTTAAGTTGGGGGGGGGGGGGACGGAGCATTTAAGTTGGGGGGGGTGTAGCATTTAAGTTTTTAAGTTGGGGGGGTGTAGCATTTAAGTTGGGGGGGTGTAGCATTTAAGTTGGGGGGAGCATTTAAGTTGGGGGGGGGGGGGACAGAGCATTTAAGTTGGGGGGGTGTAGCATTTAAGTTTTTAAGTTGGGGGGGGGTGTAGCATTTAAGTTGGGGGGGGGACGGAGCATTTAAGTTGGGGGGGACGGAGCATTTAAGTTGGGGGGGGGAGCATTTAAGTTGGGGGGGGGCGGAGCATGTAAGTTGGGGGGGGGAGCATTTAAGTTGGGGGGGGGGACGGAGCATGTAAGTTGGGGGGGGGGGGTAGCATTTAAGTTGGGGGGACGGAGCATTTAAGTTGGGGGGGGGACGGAGCATTTAAGTTGGGGGGGGGACGGAGCATGTAAGTTGGGGGGGGGACGGAGCATTTAAGTTGGGGGGGGGGGACGGAGCATTTAAGTTGGGGGAGGAAAAAAAATTCTCATCATAAACGAAAAACTTCCAAAATTCCAAAATTCCTTTTTTTTTTCCACATCAGCAATTCCCAGCAGACCCCCCCTCCCCCGCCCCCTCCCCCCCCCCTCTGTCTTGTCCACTCAGCTCCTCATTCCATACAACTTTTTTTTTTTCCTTGTTGTTCTGTTGGAGAGAGCGAGAGAAAAAAAAGGGAGTTTAAAAAAAAAAAAAAGTCTGTCCCTCCCCCTCTCCTGCCTGCGGAATGGTTTCTTCCGCCGCTGGATTCATCATTCTCTCATTCCAAGACTTTTTTTTTTTTTTTTGTGTTCCAGAGAGAAGAGAAGAGAGAAGAGAAGAGAAGAGAAGTGGAGGAAGTGGAGCTTCTACCGCGGGAGCCAAAAACTCACAACCTTCTCCGGGAACCCGGGATCTACTTTTTCCGATCGTTTCTGATTTTCGGGGGGGATTTTGGATTTGTGTCGCCGTTTCGCTTTACTAAAAAAAAAAAGGAGCAACAAACAAAATCACGTCGAAATCTTACAAGTCACCCAAAAAAAAGAAGAAGGATCAAGAGCATGTTCTTCCTCTTCCTATGGATCTTCACCCTGCCAGACTCACTTTCCCAAGGTAACATTAGATACATTGTTTCCGAGTCGAAAAAGAGCAACATGTAGTTTTGTGTGTGGGGGGGGGGGGGGGGGGGAATGTTGCCACATCTGTATTGTATTAGGCTGTGGAACCCCCCTGAGATGCCACCAGATCTTGGGTTTTCGGTGGCGTTGGCTTTGTCATGATGTTGTGTTTTTATATATTTTAGGCTGTTTTTTTATGCTTTATGTTGGTTTGATTTTTTTCGCATGGTATTGCAACTTTGGTCCAGGCTGATGTGATCCAAGAAGAAGAAGAAGAAGGAGGAGGAAGGGGGGGGATGCTGGATACTAATCATGATTGTGCCATGACTCAGGACCATGGCTGGGATGGGTTAACCCGTTGTTTGTAAACCGATCTCTTTATTATTTTCCTCGATATCTTTGTGTTTTTGTTACGTGGGTTGTTGTTGTTGTTGTTTATTGGTAAACTGATCTCAGTTTTAGGAACGGCAACGTTGTGCTTTGCCTTGCGTGACAGTCTTGTGCTACACAATGCATCGTTCTCCCGAAGCTGCGGGCTTTTTCGAGGAGTTTGGTAGATCCGTGAGCCTGGGTTCTGGATCTGCTCCGTAGCCTGGGGTCTGCATCTGCTCCGTAGCCTGGGGTCTGGATCTGCTCCGTAGCCTGGGGTCTGGATCTGCTCCACAGGCTAGTTTCTGGATCTGGCTCCACAGGCTAGGTTCTGGATCTGGCTCCACAGGCTAGGATCTGGCTCCACAGGCTAGGTTCTGGATCTGGCTCCACAGGCTAGGTTCTGGATCTGGATCTGGCTCCACAGGCTAGGTTCTGGATCTGCTCCGTATCCTGGGTTCTGGATCTGCTTCGTATCCTGGGTTCTGGATCTGCTCCGTATCCTGGGTTCTGGATCTGCTCTGTAACCTGGGTTCTGAATCTGCTCCACAGGCTAGGTTCAGGATCTGGCTCCACAGACTAGGTTCCGGATCCGCAGCCTGGGTTCTGGATTTGCTCCGTATCCTGGGGTATGGATCTGCTCTGTAGCCTGGGTTCTGGATCTGTGAGCCTGGGCTTTTGATCTGTGAGCCTGGGCTTTGGATCTGTGAGCCTGGGCTTTGGATCTGTTCCATAGCCTGGGTTCTGAATCTGCTCTGTATCCTGGGGTCTGGATCTGCTCTGTAGCCTGGGTTCTGGATCTGCTCCACAGGCTAGGTTCTGGATCCGCTCCGTAGCCCAGGCTTCGGATCTGCTTTGTAGCCTGGGCTTTGGATCTGCTCAGTAGACTGGGCTTTGGATCTGCTCAGTAGACTGGGCTTTGGATCTGCTCAGTAGCCTGGGCTTTGGATCTGCTCAGTAGCCTGGGCTTTGGATCAGCACCGTAGCCTAGGCTCTGGACCTTCTCTGTAGCCTGGGTTCTGTATCAGCTATGTAGCCCGGGTTCTGTATCAGCTCCATAGCCTGGGTTCTGTATCAGCTCCATAGCCTGGGTTCTGTATCAGTACCGTAGCCTCAGTTTTGGATCAGCACCCTAGCCTAGGCTCTGGACCTTCTCTGCAGCCTGGGCTTTGGATATGCTCTGTAGCCTGGGCTTTGGATATGCTCTGTAGCCTGGGCTTTGGATGTGCTCTGTAGCCTGGGCATTGGATCTGCTCTGTAGCCTGGCTTTGGATCTTCTCTGTAGCCTGGCTTTGGATCTTCTCTGTAGCCCGGCTTTGGATCTGCTCTGTAGCCTAGGTTCTGGATCTGCTCTGTAGCCCGGGCTTTGGATCTGCTCTGTAGCCTAGGTTCTGGATCAGCTCCGTAGCCTAGGCTCTGGACCTTCTCTGTAGCCTAGGCTCTGGACCTTCTCTGTAGCCTTAACCTGTTGAATGGAGATGGGGATTGATGGGATTGCTTGCACTGCAGCCATGTGGTGACCTCACTGGAGCTGTCAATCGCTTTGGTGGTTGAAGGGTGAATGGATCAGTGGTGGTTCTGGGGCAGCATGGGGGCTTTTCTTGGGTGGGAATGGCGACCTATCTGTTGAGTAGTAAGCAATATTTTCTATGTTGCCTGAAAAAGATACTTTGTGAGGATTGAAGGGATTGGGAAAGAGGCGTGTGGATCATCATAGAAATCTTTCTTAATCCTTTAACCCCAAATAAATCCTTGTCAGGTCCTGGGGAACCCCCGATATAATTAATTCATTGGTGATCAGTGAGAAGAATGTCCCTTACATTGGTGATCAGTGAGAAGAATGTCCCTTACATTGGTGATCAGTGAGAAGAATGTCCCTTACATTGGTGATCAGTGAGAAGAATGTTCCTTACATTGGTGATCAGTGAGAAGAATGTCCCTTACATTGGTGATCAGTGGGAAGAATGTTCCTTACATTGGTGATCAGTGGGAAGAATGTCCCTTACATTGGTGATCAGTGGGAAGAATGTCCCTTACATTGGTGATCAGTGAGAAGAATGCTCCTTACATTGGTGATCAGTGAGAAGAATGTCCCTTACATTGGTGATCAGTGGTAAGAATGTCCCTTACATTGGTGATCAGTGAGAAGAATGTTCCTTACATTGGTGATCAGTGAGAAGAATGTTCCTTACATTGGTGATCAGTGGGAAGAATGTTCCTTACATTGGTGATCAGTGAGAAGAATGTTCCTTACATTGGTGATCAGTGGGAAGAATGTTCCTTACATTGGTGATCAGTGAGAAGAATGCTCCTTACATTGGTGATCAGTGGGAAGAATGTTCCTTACATTGGTGATCAGTGAGAAGAATGTCCCTTACATTGGTGATCAGTGAGAAGAATGCCCCTTACATTGGTGATCAGTGAGAAGAATGTCCCTTACATTGGTGATCAGTGAGAAGAATGCCCCTTACATTGGTGATCAGTGAGAAGAATGTCCCTTACATTGGTGATCAGTGAGAAGAATGCCCCTTACATTGGTGATCAGTGAGAAGAATGTCCCTTACATTGGTGATCAGTGAGAAGAATGTTCCTTACATTGGTGATCAGTGGGAAGAATGTTCCTTACATTGGTGATCAGTGGGAAGAATGTTCCTTACATTGGTGATCAGTGAGAAGAATGTTCCTTACATTGGTGATCAGTGAGAAGAATGTCCCTTACATTGGTGATCAGTGGGAAGAATGTCCCTTACATTGGTGATCAGTGGGAAGAATGTCCCTTACATTGGTGATCAGTGGGAAGAATGTTCCTTACATTGGTGATCAGTGGGAAGAATGTTCCTTACATTGGTGATCAGTGGGAAGAATGTTCCTTACATTGGTGATCAGTGGGAAGAATGTTCCTTACATTGGTGATCAGTGAGAAGAATGTCCCTTACATTGGTGATCAGTGAGAAGAATGTTCCTTACATTGGTGATCAGTGGGAAGAATGTTCCTTACATTGGTGATCAGTGGGAAGAATGTTCCTTACATTGGTGATCAGTGGGAAGAATGTCCCTTACATTGGTGATCAGTGGGAAGAATGTCCCTTACATTGGTGATCAGTGAGAAGAATGTTCCTTACATTGGTGATCAGTGGGAAGAATGTCTCTTACATTGGTGATCAGTGAGAAGAATGTCCCTTACATTGGTGATCAGTGGTAAGAATGTCCCTTACATTGGTGATCAGTGAGAAGAATGTTCCTTACATTGGTGATCAGTGAGAAGAATGTTCCTTACATTGGTGATCAGTGGGAAGAATGTTCCTTACATTGGTGATCAGTGAGAAGAATGTTCCTTACATTGGTGATCAGTGAGAAGAATGTCCCTTACATTGGTGATCAGTGAGAAGAATGTCCCTTACATTGGTGATCAGTGAGAAGAATGTCCCTTACATTGGTGATCAGTGAGAAGAATGTTCCTTACATTGGTGATCAGTGAGAAGAATGTCCCTTACATTGGTGATCAGTGGGAAGAATGTCCCTTACATTGGTGATCAGTGAGAAGAATGTCCCTTACATTGGTGATCAGTGGGAAGAATGTCCCTTACATTGGTGATCAGTGAGAAGAATGTCCCTTACATTGGTGATCAGTGAGAAGAATGTCCCTTACATTGGTGATCAGTGAGAAGAATGTTCCTTACATTGGTGATCAGTGAGAAGAATGTTCCTTACATTGGTGATCAGTGAGAAGAATGTCCCTTACATTGGTGATCAGTGGGAAGAATGTCCCTTACATTGGTGATCAGTGAGAAGAATGTTCCTTACATTGGTGATCAGTGAGAAGAATGTCCCTTACATTGGTGATCAGTGGGAATAATGTCCCTTACATTGGTGATCAGTGGGAAGAATGTCCCTTACATTGGTGATCAGTGGGAAGAATGTCCCTTACATTGGTGATCAGTGGGAAGAATGTCCCTTACATTGGTGATCAGTGGGAAGAATGTCCCTTACATTGGTGATCAGTGAGAAGAATGTCCCTTACATTGGTGATCAGTGGAAAGAATGTCCCTTACATTGGTGATCAGTGGGAAGAATGTCCCTTACATTGGTGATCAGTGGGAAGAATGTTCCTTACATTGGTGATCAGTGAGAAGAATGTCCCTTACATTGGTGATCAGTGGGAAGAATGTTCCTTACATTGGTGATCAGTGAGAAGAATGCCCCTTACATTGGTGATCAGTGAGAAGAATGTCCCTTACATTGGTGATCAGTGAGAAGAATGTTCCTTACATTGGTGATCAGTGGGAAGAATGTCCCTTACATTGGTGATCAGTGAGAAGAATGCTCCTTACATTGGTGATCAGTGAGAAGAATGTCCCTTACATTGGTGATCAGTGAGAAGAATGTCCCTTACATTGGTGATCAGTGGGAAGAATGTCCCTTACATTGGTGATCAGTGAGAAGAATGTCCCTTACATTGGTGATCAGTGAGAAGAATGCCCCTTACATTGGTGATCAGTGGGAAGAATGTCCCTTACATTGGTGATCAGTGGGAAGAATGTTCCTTACATTGGTGATCAGTGGGAAGAATGTCCCTTACATTGGTGATCAGTGGGAAGAATGTCCCTTACATTGGTGATCAGTGAGAAGAATGTCCCTTACATTGGTGATCGGTGGGAAGAATGTCCCTTACATTGGTGATCAGTGGGAAGAATGTCCCTTACATTGGTGATCAGTGGGAAGAATGTCCCTTACATTGGTGATCAGTGAGAAGAATGTCCCTTACATTGGGGATCAGTGGGAAGAATGTCCCTTACATTGGTGATCAGTGAGAAGAATGTCCCTTACATTGCCAAGTGGCCTTGGACCTGGAATTATGAAGACAGGATCAGGTGAGAGTTCCAGGAACCTCTGAAGGAACCTTAAAGCTCCACAGAACTCTGGTACACAATGGCGGGTCTATGGGGAGATGACCTCTTCAGGAATACGGGGTAAAGCCTCGTTGGCCGGGGTTTGAAATCTTCAGTCGCACAGAACAAGCAGCATTGTATTTTATCGCTGGCGACAGTGGAGTGATTGAAGGGTTAACAGTAGAGATGGTGAGAACCCGTCTTAGCAGCTGATCAAAGCTTGTTCTGCTTTTTCCGTAGAAGACGGAATCTTCCCGTTCTAGTAAAGTGGTGAAGGGTCTCGGCGGCGGGGTGAAATCTAAAGGGGGCTTTTACAGAGATGTGCTCCTTTTATGGACGAATGTTGTACAACCGGTCGTTAAAAAAAAAAATAAAAAAACGCAAATGGTTTTCACCGCCAGGAATATTTTTTCGACTTGTACGGCGGTTGCCGGTCTGTCGCCAGGAACTAAAAATTTGCGCACATTTTTGAACCTCTAAATGGTGTCTTGATATGTGTATGGGTGGGCTGTCGTTGAAAAAATAAAAACTGAGCGATTATCCGAAACCAGTGGCGTTGCTAGGGGGTGGCTTTTGAGGCTATAGCCCCGAATCTGAGGCTACAGCCCGGAGTCTCTCAGAGATGGCCGTGGCCTTGGCCTCTTTGCAGCCGGGCTGCGAGTGTGGGGGGCAGCACCGGAGAGTGGGCAGGGGAGAGAGCAGAGAGATGACATCATCCTGATGTAAGGGGGAGGCTCTCTGGGGACCCCAATGTAAGGGTGAGGCTCTCTGGGGACCCTGATGTAATGGGGGGCTCTCTGGGGACCCTGATGTAAGGAAGAAGCTCTCTGGGGAACCTGATGTAAAGGGGAGGCTCTTTGGGGACCCTGATGAAAGTGGAGGCTCTCTGGGGAATCTGAGGTAAGAAGGAGCTCTCTGGGGAACCTGATGTAAAGGGGGGCTCTTTGGGGACCCTTATGTAAGGAAGGAGATTTCTGGGGACCCTGATGTAAGGAAGGGGCTCTCTGGGGACCCTGATGTAAAGGGGAGGCTCTTTGGGGACCCTGATGCAAGGAGAGGCTCTCTGGGGACCCTGATGTAAAGGGGGGCTCTCTGGGGACCCTGATGTAAGGAGGCAGATCTCTGGGGACCCTGATGTAAGGAAGGAGATCTCTGGGGACCCTGATGTAGGGAAGGGGCTCTCTGGGGACCCTGGTGTAAAGGGGAGGCTCTTTGGGGACCCTAATGTAAGTGGGGTGCTCTCTGGGGAATCTGAGGTAAGGAGGGGATCTATAGGGACCCTGATGTAAGTGGGGGAGGCTCCCTGGGGACCCTGATGTAAGGAAGGGGCTCTCTGGGAACCCTGATGTAAGCAAGGGGCTCTCTGGGGACCCTGATGTAAAGGGGAGGCTCTTTGAGGTCCCTGATGTAAGTGGGGTGCTCTTTGGGGACCCTGATGCAAGGGGAGGCTCTCTTGGGAATCTGAGGTAAGGAGGGGATCTATGAAGACCCTAATGTAAGGAGGAGGTTATCTGGGGACCCTGATGTAAGAAAGGGGCTCTCTGGGGACCTTGATGTAAAGGGGAGGCTCTCTGGGAACACTGATGTAAGTTGGGGAGGCTTTTTGGGGACCCTGATGTAAAAGGGGGGCTCTCTGGGGACCCTGATGTAAGGGGGAGGCTCTCTTGGGAACCCTGATGTAAAGGGGAGGCTCTCTGGGGACCCTGATGTAAGAAAGGGGATCTCTGGTGACCCTGATGTAAAGGGGAGGCTCTTTGGGGAATCTGAGGTAGGGAGGAGATCTATGGGGACCCTGATGTAAGGGGGAGGCTCTCTGGGGACCCTAATATAAGAAAGGGGCTCTCTGGGGATCCTGATGTAGAGGGGAGGCTCTTTGGGGACTCTGATGTAATATTAATATATAGAATATATGTTTTTTATATATATATATTATTATATTCATGTGTACGTCCGCCCAAGCGTATGACTTTCTTTTCTTCTCTGCTCTGGGCTCTGGCCCCCCCAGATCTTCTGTACCCCTAGCAACGCCCCTGTCCAAAACAATACGTATGTGAAAGTATGAGTCGAGGGTCACAAGAACATCGACAGTTCAAGCAACGTAAAGCGGCCTCTCTACGGAACGCCAAGTGCGCAAGGGGCTTTGTAGTTAACAACACATGCCCCCCCCCCCCCCCCGCAACCCCTGGCACATTTACAGGCCACGCGGTGCTGTTGTGTGTTTGGCACACGCTTTTAACACCTTGTCTTCCGCACCACGAAAGGCTGGAGAGAGGGGAAAACGGTAAGAGGGAGGGATTTTTTTTTCCTTCCAAAATTTCCCAGGAAGAGGAAGGGACCGTTGCTGGTCCACGGAGCCCCTCCACCCCTCCCCCCCAGATGTGCCTCTCTGCGTCCCGTCCTCCTAAACTAGAAGGCCACATTACTGACCATGGGAAACAAGAACTCCCACGAGCACAGCTGTCCGCCTGCTCAGCATCTTGCCACATCCAGTGCCGGGGCAGAGTCATGTGCCGCCGGTGACGGTCGACTCCGCTCTTCGCATTTAAAGGGGCCAGGAAGGCAGAAAGTGGTGTTTTGGTTATCGGTGGAGCCCCCGGGGTCGGGTGGGCCAAGTCGGCCCCTCTGGCTTTGAGAGATCTTCCCGGTCGTAGTTCCCCAGCTTTACTGCGGTCCACCTGGGAGTTGTTTGTGTTTCCACCCAACTTTGTGTGTCCCGGCACCAGAGGCGGCTCTAGGCTTTGTGAGGCCTTAGGCAAAACTTGATATGGGGCCCCATTCACACCTGTGATAAGGACACGAGCCTCTTCCCCCACAACCCTGGCCGGTGGTTGTTGGGGGTCTGCCGGCAGGGGGCTTATCAGAATCTGGAAGCCTCCTTTAACAAGGTGGCCCCCAGATCCTGCTCTTTAATTACTAAGGGGCGGGGGGCCACCCTGTGATGTCACCTGGTGAACCCGCCCCCTTGTGATGTCATTGACTGAGGGCAGAGCTTTTTTTCTCAGAAAATAGGTGCAGGAACTCAACCATGACCCCGTTCAGATTTCACAAACAGTAGAAGGGACTTAAAGGGGCATTAAATACCAGGATTGCATTACATACAGAGTGCAGAGTTCAGGGGGTTACACACAGAGTGCAGAGCTGTCACTTGAAAACACAGAAACCAGACTTCTGTGTTTACAAGTGATTGTGGTGAGCAGGCACCAAAGGGTCTGAGCCAGAGGTGGTGGAACTGAGTTCCCCCAAGTTCCCCCTGAAAAAAAAGCCCTAACTGAGGGCATGCTGGGTTATTGACGTCACAAGGGGTGGTGTCACCGATATTCACCGTTCCTGAGTCGGGGCTTTTAACGCTGCCTGAGCACATCAGCGTTAAGGTCCCCTGTCCCTGATAACTGGGGTAATGCATTGGGTCAGTTAGGCGTCAACGAGGCCCCTGTGAGTGCGAGGCCTTAGGGGACCGCCTAATTTGCCTAATTAAAGATCCGCCTCTGCCCGGCACCTCCTTCTACATTCTCTATTAGATAAAGTAAAGCTAAATCCAGCACAGGGATGGTGGGAACCCCTCATAATGGGCACAGCGGGTGTACAGACCTGGGAACTCAGCACAGGGATGGTGGGAACTCCTCATAATGGGCACAGCGGGTGTACAGACCCGGGAACTCAGCACAGGGATGGTGGGAACCGGGAACCCCTCATAATGGGCACAGCGGGTGTACAGACCCGGGAACTCAGCACAGGGATGGTGGGAACCCCTCATAACAGGCACAGCGGGTGTACAGACCTGGGAACTCAGCACAGGGATGGTGGGAACCCCTCATAATGGGCACAGCGGGTGTAAAGACCCGGGAACTCAACACAGGGATGGTGGGAACCCCTCATAATGGGCACAGCGGGTGTACAGACCTGGGAACTCAGCACAGGGATGGTGGGAACCCCTCATAATGGGCACAGCGGGTGTACAGACCTGGGAACTCAGCACAGGGATGGTGGGAACCCCTCATAATGGGCACAGCGGTTGTAAAGACCCGGGAACTCAACACAGGGATGGTGGGAACCCCTCATAATGGGCACAGCGGGTGTACAGACCTGGGAACTCAGCACAGGGATGGTGGGAACCCCTCATAATGGGCACAGCGGGTGTAAAGACCCGGGAACTCAGCACAGGGATGGTGGGAACCCCTCATAATGGGCACAGCGGGTGTACAGACCCGGGAACTCAGTACAGGGATGGTGGGAACCCCTCATAATGGGCACAGCGGGTGTACAGACCCGGGAACTCAGCACAGGGATGGTGGGAACCCCTCATAATGGGCACAGCAGGTGTACAGACCCGGGAACTCAGCACAGGGATGGTGGGAACCCCTCATAACAGGCACAGCGGGTGTACAGACCTGGGAACTCAGCACAGGGATGGTGGGAACCCCTCATAATGGGCACAGCGGGTGTACAGACCCGGGAACTCAGCACAGGGATGGTGGGAACCCCTCATAATGGGCACAGCGGGTGTAAAGACCCGGGAACTCAACACAGGGATGGTGGGAACCCCTCATAATGGGCACAGCGGGTGTACAGACCTGGGAACTCAGCACAGGGATGGTGGGAACCCCTCATAATGGGCACAGCGGGTGTACAGACCTGGGAACTCAGCACAGGGATGGTGGGAACCCCTCATAATGGGCACAGCGGTTGTAAAGACCCGGGAACTCAACACAGGGATGGTGGGAACCCCTCATAATGGGCACAGCGGGTGTACAGACCTGGGAACTCAGCACAGGGATGGTGGGAACCCCTCATAACAGGCACAGCGGGTGTACAGACCTGGGAACTCAGCACAGGGATGGTGGGAACCCCTCATAATGGGCACAGCGGGTGTACAGACCCGGGAACTCAGTACAGGGATGGTGGGAACCCCTCATAATGGGCACAGCGGGTGTACAGACCCGGGAACTCGGCACAGGGATGGTGAGAACCCCTCATAATGGGCACAGCGGGTGTACAGACCCGGGAACTCAGCACAGGGATGGTGGGAACCCCTCATAATGGGCACAGGGGGTGTACAGACCCGGGAACTCAGCACAGGGATGGTGGGAACCCCTCATAATGGGCACAGGGGGTGTACAGACCCGGGAACTCAGCACAGGGATGGTGGAACCCCTCATAATGGGCACAGCAGGTTACAGACCCGGGAACTCAGCACAGGGATGGTGGGAACCCCTTTATAAAGGGCCCGGTGGATGTTCAGACTCAGGAATTCAAGGCAGAGATTTCCACAGAAGAGACTTTCTAAAGGTTTTCTCCCCACCAAGCACCGAATTGTCCATGAAAAATATGGAAATGACGTCATCACTGGGTCTCTGCGCTTCTCTGTACAGCGTGGGGAAAATCATAGCTGGTGGGAGGGGCCTGTACAGAGCTTCCTGAAAACATCACCGCGCCCCCCTGCCTCGGTCCTCCTCTGAAGAGCCCTGATGTGAGCAGTGGGAGGAGTTATGCAAATATCAAAAAGCCTTGATGGTGTGGAGGTCAGTCTGGAGGAGGGGGCGTTCCTAGGCAGGCTGCGTTTACATGATAAGGGGGCGGGGCCTGGGACAGTCAGGCTGGGGAGGAAAGGGCTAGATCAGGGATCCTCAAACTACGGCCCTCCAGCTGTTGTAGAACTACACATCCCATGAGGCGTTGTAACACCCTGACATTCACAGACATGACTACGCTTTTAATGGCGTAACAACGCTCGGGGGCGCTGAGACTTGTAGTTCACACGGCAGCCAATGGAGGCGTTTTATTGGTGCTCCCCGGGCCGGTGAAGACACGGAGTCGCTGCCATGAAAGCCCCCCATTGTTCCCGGGACCCCCCGAGGGCTTTGCAACACGAGAGGCATCCAAACCTTCATGCAAATGAGATGCAATTAACTCTAATTAAAAGCAGAGAGTGTGTGCGGCGGCGGCAGGCCGCGGGGCCGCCTGTGTGGAGGAACGGCGTGCTGGACAGGGGCCCCTGCGGGGGATGGGGGGGGGGTCCGTGATGGATTTCTATTGATTTTCCCGTGTTGTACACAGAGAAGTTGTTGGGTGATCTGGCACTCCGTCTGAGGAATGTGTCACCGGCCACCGCGCTTTATGCTGACGCCGTCATTTCGCCTCCCTCACTCCCAGTTAATCATTTCGCCTTCATTGGCTTTCTGCCGTAATTACATATATTGGGCGCCCCCCCGGAGATCATCGGGAAGATGACAGCTCAACATGAACCGCGGCTCCTCTCCTGGACTGAAACGGCTTCCTCTGCTTTCACCGCACACTGTGAGCTTCTCGCCATGTGCGCCAGAAGCTGCGGCAAGTCGGAGCCCCCGCCGCATTTCCAGGCTGGAGGACACCCGACATCACTTAGCCCTTATCTTCCCCAGCCTGGCCAGGCCCCCTTTTACTCATTGGACTCATGAAGGCCTGAGCGTCACATGTGTGTAAATAACGCGACCACCTCGCCGGACTGACACCCGACCCTCAAGGCATTGTGATATTTGCATAGCTCCTCCCAAGATCCGGCCCACTGCGGGCATCAGAGCTGAGGGAGGGGTAATGAAAGGAGAGCGTAAAACCTTTCCATTTTTATTACACGCCTTATTGTATACCCAATAATGTCATCACTGGGTCTCTGTGCTTCTCTGCGCAATGCAAAGCAGATCGTGGCTGGTGGGAGGAGCCAGCAGGGGGGCTGTACAGAGCTTCCTGGAAACATCACAGCCCCCTGCTTCAATCCTCCTCTCAAGAGCCCTGATGCAAGTAGTGGGAGGAGTTATGCAAATATTAAAGTGACTTGATGGGTTCTCAACTCCTCTTTTTCTCCTTCCCTCTCCTCTCCTCTTTTTCTCCTTCCCTCTCCTCTCCTCTTTTTATTCTCTTTTCTCCTTCCCTCTCCTCTCTTCTTTTTCTCCTTCCCTCTTCTCTCCATTTTCTCTTCCTCTCCTCTTTTTTTCTCCTTCTTTCTCCTCTTTCCCTTTCCTCTCCGCTCCTCTCCTTTTTCTCCTCCCCTCTCTATTTCTCTTTCTCTTTTTCTTCCCTCTCATCTCCTTTCTCCTTCCCTCGCCTCTTCTCTCCTCTCCTCTTTTCTGTCCTCCGCTCTCCTTCCCTCTCCTCTCTCCCTTTTCTCCTCCCCTTTCCTCTCCTTTTCTCTCTTTTCTCCTCCCCTCTTTTTCTCCTTCTTTCTCCTCTCCTTCCCTCTCCTCGTTTTCTTCTTCCCTCTCCTTCCCTCTCCTCTCCCTTTCTCTTCGTCTCCTCTTTTCTCCTCTCCTCACCTTCCCTCTCCTCCCCTCTTTTTCTCTTTCTTTCTCCTCTCCTCACCTTCCCTCTCCTCCCCTCTTTTTCTCTTTCTTTCTCCTCTCCTCACCTTCCCTCTCCTCCCCTCTTTTTCTCTTTCTTTCTCCTCTCCTCACCTTCCCTCTCCTCCCCTCTTTTTTTTTTCTCCTTCCTTCTCCTTTTCTTTTCTTCTTCTTCCCTCTCCTTCCCTTTCCTCGTTTTCTCCTCCCCTCTCCTTTTCTCTTCCTCTTTTTCTTCCCTCTCCTCTACTCTTGTTTTCTCCTTCCTTCTTCAATCTTCCTTCTTCTTTTCTCCTTCCCTCTTCTCTCTTTTTCTCTTCCTCTCCCCTCCCCCCCCCTCTCCCCTTATAATCTGCTTATTGCCCCCCCCCCCCCTAATAAAAATGCTAATACAAATTTAAAATAAAAAGTTTCCATTCTCACTCCATACCTCATTTTAGACCCAATGACATCATCACCGGGCCTCTGTGCTTCTCTATGACACAGTACGAATGTATTCAGATGATATTAACCTATCCCGGAGCTCAGCTTAAAGCGGAGGTCCGCCCACCGCTGCAGAAATGAAAGGCCAGCAGCTACACACACACTGCGGTTACTGACTTTTAATAAATCGGACACTTACCTGTCCAGGAGTCCAGCCATGTCGGCAATGTAGCCGATGTTTCCTTCAGCTGTCGGGGTGCTGCCGCCATTGCGGGCAGTCTAGTCCTTCGGCTTCACACCGGGAACCCTACTGCGCATGCGCGAGGCGCCGCGCCGCTCTCCTACTGGCCTGGCGGGCCCGGGGAGGAGGAGGGAGCCGAACGGCGATGTCATGGGCTCCCGGAAGTGGGAACAGGATGCCTGTTAAAGACGGGTATCCTGCCCCCCCCCCCACCTCGAAAGGTGCCAAATGTGGCACCAGAGGGGGGGGGGAGACAAATGAGAGGAAGTTCCACTATTGGGTGGAACTTGGCTTTAAGGCTAAGCACGGAAGGCACGGAGAGCTCCCTCTAGTGGGCAATTTAAATGTATGATCTTTTTCTTGTATCAAGAAAAATATGGAAATGACGTCATCTCTGGGTCTCTGTGCTTCTCTGCATAGCTCCTCCCACTGCTTACATCATGGGGTCTGAGGCGGGGTGCTGTATTCAGGAAGCTCTGTGCAGCCCCTCCCACCAGCCATGATCTGCCTGCATTGCACAGAGCTTCCTGAATACAGCACCCCGCCTCATGACCCCATGATGTAAGCAGTGCAGGGCCGCCATCAGGGGGGTACAGGCAGTACACCTGTAAGAGGCCCACAGGGCCCCGGATGGCAAACCCCCCCCCCCCTTTTTTATTTAGTTTTTATTAAAAAAAAAAAAAAATTATATATTTTTATTTTATTTTTTATTAAATGGACAATTTTATATATATATATATATATATATATATATATATATATATATATATATATATATATATATATATAATTTTATTATTATTATTAAAGGGCTCGGAGGTCCACAGGGCCCCATGTGGCAAACCCCCTTTTTTTATTTTTTTATAAATGTTTATATATATATATATATATTATTAAAGGGCCCAGAGGTCCCCAGGGCCCCGGATGGCAACCCCCCTTTTTTATAAAAAAAATTGTTTTCCTTTTTATTTCTTTTTTATATATATATATATAAAATATATATTTTTTTATTATTATTAAAGGGCTCGGAGGTCCCCAGGGCCCCATGTGGCAAACCCCCTTTTTTTATTTTTTTATAAATGTTTATTTTTTTTATTTTTGTTTATATATATATATATATATATTTTTTGTTATTAAAGGGCCCAATGTTAATTTTTTTTTTTTTTATATATTTTTTTTTATTTATTTTTTATTAAAGGGCCCAAAAGTCTTTTTTTTATTATTATTATCAAAGGGCCCGGAGGTATATATATATATATATATATATATATATATATATATATATATATATATATATATATATATATAGCCCTGAAGCAGTGGGAGGAGTTATGCAAATCTCAAAATGCCTAGTGGATGGGTGGGTGTCAGTCCGGAGGAGTGGACGTTCCGCGGCAGGGGGGCATTTATATAGGCAACGCCCACATGTGACGCTGAGCCTCCCTGACTGAAAGAGCGAAAACCCAATGAATGAAAAGGCGGGGCCCGGGGACTGTCAGGCTGGGGAGGAAAGGGCTAGATGATGCTGGACGTCCTCCAGCCTGGAAATGAGACGGGGCTCTATCTGGCTTGCTGAAGCTTCTAATGCACGTTGTGGGAAGCTCACAGTGTGCGGTGAAATCAGAGGAAGCCGGTCCAGGATAGAAGCCGGTCCAGGATAGAAGCCGGTCCAGGATAGAAGCCGGTCCAGGATAGAAGCCGGTCCAGGATAGAAGCCGGTCCAGGATAGAAGCCGGTCCAGGATAGATGCCGGTCCAGGATAGAAGCCGGTCCAGGATAGAAACCGGTATATCTGTGTAAGACTGAAAGGGAAAGCCCGGAGGCCGGATTGAAGTCTGGTTGGATCCTCCAGGAATGTATTCTTCCAGGCTTCTCAGCACGCCCCGTGAACAAACCCCTAATTGGTCATTATTCTAGAAAAAGAGCGCTGGAACATGTGGATTTAATTGCAGCGGCGGAGTGGGCAGGAGAAGCACATTTTTCTGTGGAAAGCCGTATGACTGGATGAAAACGATCCAAGACGCCGAGCATCTCTTCCGAGCTGATGGGGGCGCAAAAAAACAAACAAACCCTCAGCTCTTCACCGACCCGTCTAAAGTCGTAGAACTACAAGTCCCAGCATGGCGTGTAATGGGGTACACAGAGAGGGGGATGGGCATACTGGGGGGGAGGTTGTTCCAAAAACAAAGTGGCCGGCTGAGATACAAGCCATACTGGTATTTGTAGTCCCACCCTGGGGGGGACAAGGACACTGGCACCTTTACTGGGGTGGCTGGGACTTGTAGTTCCTGAAGCTGAACTCCAGGATAGGCAAACGTTGTCTATATACATTCATCATGTGCGTTCTTCCCCGACCCACCAGAGACCCAGCGATGACATCACTTCCATATTTTTTTAATATTTAATAAAATATAAAGATCTTACATTGGCCTTTAGGGGGAGCTCTCCATGCTTCAGTGACTTAAAGCTGAACTCCAGGATAGGCAAAAGTCTAATATACATTCACAGAGACCCAGTGATGACATCATTTCAATATTTTTCAATATTTAATACAATTTAAAGATCTTACATTGGCCTCTAGGGGGAGCTCTTAATGCTGTTAGTGACTCTCTTAAAGCTGAACTCCAGGATAGGCAAAAATTGTCTATATACATTCATCATGTCCATTCTTCCCTGATCCACCAGAGACCCAGTGATGACATCACAGTGATGACATAATTTCCATATTTTTCAATATTTAAAAAAAATATAAAGATCTTACATTGGCCTCTAGGGGGAGCTCTCCATGCTTAAGTAACTCTCTTAAAGTTGAACTCCAGGATAGGAAAACATTGTCTATATATAGTTATCATGTGTGTTCTTCCCTGACCCACCAGAGACCCAGTGATGACATCACAGTGATGACATAATTTCCATATTTTTCAATATTTAAAAAAATATAAAGATCTTACATTGACCTTTAGGGGGAGCTCTCCATGCTTAAGTGACTCTCTTAAAGTTGAACTCCAGGATAGGAAAACGTTGTCTACACATATAGTTATCATGTGTGTTCTTCCCTGACCAACCAGAGACCCAGTGATGACATCACAGTGATGACATCATTTCCGTATTTTTCAATATTTAATACAATTTAAAGATCTTACATTGGCCTCTAGGGGGAGCTCTTAATGCCGCAGTGACTCTCTGAAAGCTGAACTCCAGGATAGGCAAAACGTTGTCTATATACATTCATCATGTGCATTCTTCCCTGATCCACCAGAGACCCAGCGATGACATCACAGTGATGACATAATTTCCATATTTTTCAATATTTAAAAAAATATAAAGATCTTACATTGGCCTCTAGGGGGAGCTCTCCATGCTTCAGTGACTTAAAGCCGAACTCCAGGATAGGCAAAAGTCTATATACATTCACAGAGACCTAGTGATGACATCACAGTGATGACATCATTTCCATATTTTTCAATATTTAATACAATTTAAAGATCTTACATTGGCCTCTAGGGGGAGCTCTTAATGCTGTTAGTGACTCTCTTAAAGCTGAACTCCAGGATAGGCAAAACTTGTCTATATACATTCAGCATTTTTCCCTGATCCACCAGAGACCCAGTGATGACATCACAGTGATGACATAGGCCCGGATTCAGGTAGACCAGCGCATCTTTGTTCCGGCAACTCATATGCGCTACGCCGACGTATCCCAGAGCGGCAAGCTGAGTATTCACAAAGCACTCGCTCCCTACGTTGCGCCAGCGCAACGTAAATCATTCGGCGTAAGCCCGCGTAATTCAAAGTAGGTGGACGGTGGGCGTGATTCATTTAAATGAACCGTGACCCCATGCAAATGATGGTCCGAACGAACGGCGCATGCGCGCGCATGCTCAGAATCACGTCGAACATACTCCCTAAGATACGACGGCTCAATGCCTACGACGTGAACGTAACCTACGCCCAGCCCCATTCACGTACGACTTAGGTAAACAACGTAAAATACGACGGCTGTTCCGTCGTCCATACCTTTTGCATGGGATGCGCCTCCTATAGGTGGAATAACTTTACGCCGGGCGTACGCCTTACGTAAACGGCGTAGATTACAGCGACGGGCGCAAGTACGTTCGTGAATCGGCGTATCTCGGTCATTTGCATATTCGACGCGTAAATCAATGGAAGAGCCCCTTGCGGCCAGCGTAAATATGCGCCCAGGCTCCGACGGCGTAGGAAACTTACGTCGGTCGGATGAAGCCACAATTCAGGCGTATCTAGCTTTAAGAATCAGGCGCATAGACACGACGGCGCATCCGTGCACTTACGCGGCGTATCAGTAGATACGTCAGCGTAAGTGCTTTAAGAATCCGGGCCATAAATTCCATATTTTTAAATATTTAAAAAAATATTAAGATCTTACATTGGCCTCTAGGGGGAG
Source organism: Rana temporaria (assembly GCF_905171775.1). Taxonomy (NCBI): domain Eukaryota; kingdom Metazoa; phylum Chordata; class Amphibia; order Anura; family Ranidae; genus Rana; species Rana temporaria. The sequence goes on from NC_053501.1 coordinate 109,410,373, forward strand.
CTCTCCATGCTTAAAGTAACTCTCTTAAAGTTGAACTCCAGGATAGGAAAACGTTGTCTACATATAGTTATCATGTGTGTTCTTCCCTGACCCACCAGAGACCCAGTGATGACATCACTGTGATGACATCATTTCCATATTTTTCAATATTTAAAAAAATATCAAGACCATACATTGGCCTCTAGGGGGAGCTCTTATATTCTGCGTCACTTGAAGCGCCTGCAGACAGTAAAGGGTCCGTTTATAAAACATTTGCATAGCCACTACAGTCAGTAGTAAAATACCTCATTACGGCCACTAGATGGGGCTGAGGGGCGTAGGAAATACACACGTCTGGCAACGATCATTTAGCCCAAATTGGTGCCCCGCGTGAGGCATGTGACATTTTTACACCTATTCTCTGCGTCACTCCAAGCGCCAACAGACAGTAAGAGGTCTATTTATAAAAAGTTTGCATGGCCGTTATGGGCAGTAGTAAAATACCTCATTACGGCCACTAGATGGGGCTGAGGAGCGTAGGAAATACACACGTCTGGCAAAGATAATTTAGCCAAATTGGTGCCCCTGCGTGAGGTAGTGAAATATTGACACCTATTCTGCGTCACTCCAAGCGCTGAACGCATGTAAAAAAACGCACGTTGTCCTTTATTGGTTGCGGTACTCCAAACGCGGGCAAGCAAACGCCCGTCAAAACGCGTAAAACTCATCGGCCAAAAGGGTACAGGAGCTTTTTTGGCGCGTTTGGCATTTCAACTGAGGCTGCCCTGCGTGCGTAGCACGAGAAAACGCGCGAAAAACGCAAATAAAGCCGCGGCTAAGCTCATTCTCTGAAGAGCGATCTGCGGTAAAACGCTTTTCGGAGTGCCGACATGCTGCGTTAAATTTGCGATGTAAACAGCCTTCTTTCAGCCATATTGTAGACTATAGGTGAGCGGCCAGGGCGGTAGAACGGCGGCTGAATGGCCTTTTACAGCCGGTGTGAAAGAAGCTGTATGTATTTGTCTATGCTCATTAGCTCCATCTAGTGGCCACAACTATTACTTCAGTACATAATAAAAGAACATTCGCTCAGTAGAGGAAATAACCTAAAGAACATTCGTTTTTTGCCCAGTTCGCCCACAACGCATGTATGCGCGAATTCGCCGCTACGCTAATTTTTTTATTTAAGAATTCAGTGGAATCCAACCCACAAAATATGATGTGTGGCCCTTTGGTGATGTCAGGGGCCACAGTGGCCCCCCTGTAAAAAACGAATGGACCGACACTGATATAGGAGGAACAATTATCAGCTATACCCAAAAGCTTTACTTATAGCCAAAGTTTGAGATTTCGGACCCCGAATCCTTTCCCCGCCTTGCTCTCTGCGCGGCGAAAACGGCGAGGCGCCAAACTATTTATCGCGCGGTTCTGCTACGATAGTAAATAATTCCGCAGGTAATAAGCGAGGTAATCACAGGAGGAGAGGAGGCAATAATAGGGCAGGAGCGTACCCCATCCACGCACCACCGAGCCGCCGAGAAAGGAAGCGCCGCCTGCGTACTCGCTGATAAGTGTGCGCAACGCATCGCACACACAAAGGGGGTCATTTACAGTCAAGTGAATGGCGGAGATGTAAATGGCGCCTTTTTTTTCAGCTTATTGTTTCCTCTAATACCTGTCTGAGGATACTTGCGTGCTTAGAGCGCTTTGGGTGACCGGTGCCTGGGTTCTGGGTTGCGCTCTGCACTTCTGTGGCTTTTAGCGGCCGCTTAAAGTGGAAATTTTAGCACAAACCTTTTTTTATTTTAATATATATAAATCTAAATAAAAAAAATATATATATATATATATACTCATTCTGGAGTAAAAAAGAAGATGAAGGCATTGTCAGGGATGGTACTGCATGTAACATGGGGAAAATATATGTGATGATTGGTCCACTTTTCTGTAAATTCGGGCTTAGTACATGCCAGGCAAAGGCACCAAGATGGAGTTAATTTTAATTACACGTTTTACATACTTTTTTTAATATTGTTTTTCATGAAGAATAAGTAATAATATGTAAAAAAAAAAAAAAATATATATATATATATATATATATATATATATATATATATATATATATATATAGATATATATATATATACTGGTATATATATATATATATATATATATATATATATATATATATATATATATATATATATATCTCTATCCTGGTATATATATATATATATATTTATTTTTTTATATATATATTTTTATCTATATATAGTTTTTTTTACTCATTAACTTTCTTTTACATTTTTTTTACTTATTCTTCATGAGAAAAATGTGTAATTAGAATATAATTTTTTATATATATATGTATGTGTGTGTGTGTGTAAAATTACATTTAATATATTTATATATAATTATACTTAATTTTTTCACTGTTATTGTAATTATTACTGTGACTTTCATTAATATTGTAAAAATATGTAAAATATATGTTGTTCCTAAACATAAATAAAAGGAATATATATATATCTATATATAGATATATATAATATAAAAAGCCGCGCGGCCATGGCGCGGCTTTTTATATTATATATTGCCTGTTTTTTCCAACGTCAGCTGCCGCCTATAGACTGTTTGTGTGAAGCGCGGTTTTTTGTGTTTCCATATATAGATATATATCTATATATATATAGATATATCTATATCTACATCTATAGATATAGATATATAAATAAATAAAAAAAAAATGTGTAGTTAAAATATATAAAAAAAAAAATATATATATATATATATATATATATATATATATATATATATATATATATATATACACACACACATATACAGACACGCGCACACACACAATATATATTTTGATTTTTTTTTTCATGATGAATATATGAAAAAAATGTACTTTGTGTGTGCGTTTCTGTATGTATATATATATTTTAACTACACATTTTTTTATAATTTATTTATATATATATATATATATATCAATATATATATATATATATATATATATATATATATATATAATTTGTTTTATTTATTTTTAAGAACAACATATATTTTGCATATTTTTACAATATTGATAACAGTCACAGTAATACCGGTAATTATAATAATAGTGAAAAAATTAAGAGGTAATACAAAGAGTTATAATAATAACAGTCACTTTCTTTTATGTAGCACACAAATAAATATATACAGTATATGTTGTGTGTGTGTGTGTGTGTATATATATATATATCACTCCTAATTACCGCTACTGCAATTATTGCTGTTATTATAATTATTGCTGCGGGTGTCGTTATCATTACTAGTATTTTACTGGAATTTTGCTCTAATTGCTCTCATTATTAGTATTGTTGCAACTATCATTTGTAACTATTAAGGTCAGTAGTGTGTTATAGGTTTTATATATATAAATATATATATTACATTTTATTTTTTTATTATGTATTTTACATACTTTTTTTATTATCTTTTTCATGAAGAATAAGTAAAAAACAAAAAAAAAACAAAAACAAAAAAAATAAATATATATATATATTACTTATTCTTTATGAAAAAAATGATAAAAAAAGTATGTAAAATACGTAATAAAAAATTAAAATGTGATATATATATATGTATTCATTTAATTTTTTTTAATTTTTGTTATCTCCCAGTGGACATGGTAGGGAAGTGCTGTGATGACATCTGATGGAGGTAGATTGTGTCTTCGGAGTGATCCCGCTCTAATGCCGGCCACACACACAACCGCCATTTTTCAGGCAATTTGAACCGAAATACAAAAAAAATAAAACACATTTGGTGAAGAGTTGAAGGCGGACGGATTGTGTTGAGCCCTGGAAGGGACTTGAACCCGTTGCGGTTTTCTTTGATCTTTTCGGCCATTTTTAGCATTTCAAAAGCCGGCCGAGTTTTCAACTTTGACAGGAAGCAGCGTCGCAGTGCGTTGCGGAGTTCAGCCGCCCGTCTCTACCCATCTATCGATCATTTCAAGATTAAAGCTCAACTCTGGGATTTAAGCAAAAAATAAAAAAAAATACCTGTGCAGTGCCCCCTCCCCCCCTCCCAACACTGCAAGGGTTAACTGCTTGTTAAGGGCTCATTTTCTGTGTGCAGTCGGGGTCGCGCGCCCTTCTCTGAAACGCGTTGCCCTATTAATTGTTAATGGCCCCCCCAATGCATGTGCGTTTTCTGGTGCCGCAGTACCATGTGATTCTGTGCCAGAACAGGGTCAGGGACTTTTTTTCCCACATTTCTCATGCATATAAGGGTATAGGAAAAGGCTCCAATGCCACCAGTCTACTGCAGGCCGAAGGAAACGTTTGCCTCAGTCTCCTCTCCTTTCAGTGATCACTCAGACTGTGCATTGTCACTTTGTAGCAAGGTGAAAGGCTGCAGCAGGGGGCTGATCTGATCCAGTTGCTGCTTTGTTATTCATTTAGGTTGCCAACACTCTCTCGAAATAAACGTTGTTTTCCAAAAACTGTGAAGTCGCCCTCCGGACCGCATGCGCGGCCTTGTTTCTGCGGCACCCATGGAGATTTATTTGGCTTTTCGCACAGATCCGAGAGCTCTTTGTTTAGAGGTGTTTTAAACATATAAATCTTTTATGGGATTCTTCCAGCCAGCGCGCTCTCTCCCCTTTTTCCAGGTCGCGGTTTTAGTCGCGGTTCTATCCCCGCGCCGAGGCAATGAATTTATTTTCAAGTTGGCTGATCCCCCCGCCACGGGAAGAGAGAGAGGGACACTAAAGAGAACCGATCACCAATTATATAATAATAATCATTTTACATAAACTTAAATATTAATACATATTAATATTGATATGAATTAAATAATAATAATAATAATAAAATATTCTTGTAAAAATCTAACGTCTAAATATTATTATAACATTATAAAATAAATGTAAATTAAAAAAAAATATATATATATTAAAAAAAAAAAAAGTCTGTCGTTCACAAAACTCAATAGCTCAAGCTCACAACTGAATGACTCTCTATCTACCCCATGTCGTCTTTGGGGTAGATTCAGAGAGAATTTACGCCGGCGTATCTTCTTTCTGTATTCAGAAAGCAAGATACGCTGATATTAGCCTAAGATACAACTGGCGTAAGTCTCTTACGTGCAATCTCACGCTGGCCGCTAGGTGGCGCTCCCGTCGTTTTCAGCGTAGATTATGCGAATGACCTAGTTACGCCGATTCGCAAACGTACGTGCGCCCGGCGGTAGTTTTTTACGTCGTTTGCGTAAGTCGTTTTCGGCGTGACGTTGCTCCAGCTATTAGGTGGCGCAGCCAATGTTAAGTATGGACGTCGTTCCCGCTTTCGAAATTTGAATTGTTTGCGTAAGTCGTTCGCGAATAGGGCTGGACGTAATTTACGTTCACGTCGAAACCAATACGTCGTTGCGACGTACTTGAGAGCAATGCACACTGGGATATGTACACGGACGGCGCATGCGTCCGTTCGTAAAACACGTCAATCACGTCAGGTCATCACACATTAGCATAAAACACGCCCCCCCCTTCCACATTTGAATTCAAACATTGCCACTGTGCCCCAAATGCTGCCAATTTACCCATTAAACGTTGCCCCTGTGCCCAAACCCTGCCACTGTGCCCCAAATGCTGCCACTGTGCCCATCAAACGCAGCCACTGTGCCCATCAAATGCAGCAGTGTGCCCATCAAAACGCAGACACTGTGCCGTCAAACATTGCCACTGTGCCCCAAATGCTGCCACTTTGCCCATTAAATGTTGCCACTGTGTCCCAAACCCTGCCATTGTGCCCCAAATGCTGCCACGTTGCCCATTAAACATTGCAACTGTGCCCCAAATTCTGCCACTATGCCCAAACGCTGCCACTGTGCCCCAAATGCTGCCACTTTGCTCATTAAACTTTGCCACTGTGCCCCAAATGCTGCCACTGTGCCCCAAATGCTGCCATTGTGCCCCAAATGCTGCCACGTTGCCCATTAAACATTGCAACTGTGCCCCAAATTCTGCCACTATGCCCAAACGCTGCCACTGTGCCCCAAATGCTGCCACTTTGCTCATTAAACTTTGCCACTGTGCCCCAAATGCTGCCACTGTGCCCCAAATGCTGCCATTTTGCCCATTAAACATTGCAACTGTGCCCCAAATTCTGCCACTATGCCCAAACGCTGCCACTGTGCTCCAGATGCTGCCACTTTGCCCATTAAATGTTGCCACTGTGCCCCAAATGCTGCCACTGTGCCCAAACGCTGCCACTGTACCCCAAATTACGCGGGCTTACGCCAGCCCCATTTATGCTACGCCGCCGCAACTTACGGAGCAAGTGCTTTGTGAATACTGCACTTGCTCCTGTATGTTGCGTCGGCGTAGCGTAAATACAATACGCTGCGCCGCCGTAACATAAAGCGCAGGTACCTGAATCTACCCCTTTGTTTCTTTTTTTGCTTTATTTATCATCAGGCTCTTGGCCTTCTTTTTTTTTTGCGCCACCCCACCATGCGCTGCACATTTTTCTCAGGCAGCGAAAGGGTTCTCCGGAGAGCAAAACATCCTCCCACTCCTTTTTTCCACTGAAGCGGCGGGGTGAAGCGTGCCGAAAGCGTACAAAAACAGCACAGCGGAAGGCTGGCAGCGCCTATTGTAGCAGCTACTTTAACGAGAGATTTGCACAATGCGGTAATCACCTGTTACGATTACATAATTCATATCCTCGCCCTCCCGGAGAAGTTACCAGCCGCGAGGAAAAATAAGATAAATGCAGACTCGGAGAAACGCGCCGACTGTTAGTTGTACGATTTTGGAAAGTGTCGGTGACGCCCGTCCGCCGCAGACAAAGAATGGGAATCCTAGGAACGGGAAAGACTCCGAGCGTGGGAGGCATGGCAGGGGCTACGTGAGGGTAATGAGAGGGGGGGGCCTTTACACTCAAACTTTAATGGCCTCCCAATCTTAGGGCCAGATTCACGTAGAATCGCGGCGGCGTAACGTATCGTAGATACGTTACATCGCCGCAAGTTTTCATCGCAATTGCCTGATTCACCAAGCACTTGCGATGAAAACTACGCCGGCGCAAGGCGGGCCAATTCAAATGGGCGTGTGCCATTTAAATTAGGCGCGCTCCCGCGCCAGACCTACTGCGCATGCTCCGTTTCCTAACTCCCGCCGTGCTTTGCGCGCCGCTACGTCATTTTTTCGAACGGCGACGCGCGTAGCGTACTTCCGTATTCCCGGACGTGTTACGCAAACGACGTTAAATTTAAAATTTCGACGCGGGGACGACGGCCATACTTTAAACAGCGATACGTTTGCTGAGTAAAGTTAGGGCAGGTCAAACGACGACTAACTTTGCGACGGGAAACTAGACTAGCGGCGACGTAGCGAACGCGAAAAACCGTCGGGGATCCGCCGTAACTCCTAATTTGCATACCCGACGCTGGTTTACGACGCGAACTCCCCCCAGCGGCGGCCGCGGTACTGCGTCCTAAGATCCGACAGTGTAAAACAATTACACCTGTCGGATCTTATGGATATCTATGCTGCGTAACTGATTCTATGAATCCGCCGCATAGATAGAAACAGAGATACGACGGCGTATCAGGAGAAAAAACGCCGTCGTATCCCTTTTGTGAATCTGGCCCTTAGTCCGTAGGGTTCAATATGGAGTTGGCCCACCATTACATAAAGACATGAATGAGCGAGTTTAGGGGGGGGGAACTTAACTGGCCTGCACAGAGTCCTGACCTCAACCCGATAGAAGGTCTGACCTTTTAACTTTAATTTGCTATTATTTTTTATTTATTTTTTGTTTGTTTATGTTAAACCAACGGCAGGTGGCTGGAGGAAAGAAAAAAAAATTGGCGTGACTCAACCCCCGTCAGGCCGTAAATACGCTGACAATAACGTTTCTCTAGGAGGATCGGAGGGAAGCTGTCAGTCCGGAAACACTCCCGGACCGCTCGGGCTGGAGCTGTTGGCTCGGCTTTGAATGGCTTCCTGCGGCCGTCCCACACAAGGCCCGACTGATGTCACCTTTGTTTTATAATCAGCCGCATTCACAGGCCCCTCAATGGCTCATTACCAGCAGCTGCCTCCAAGAGCCTCTCGCACTCTTTCCCTTCCTTATTCTTATTTTACTTCTTTTTTTATTTTTTTTGGATCTTTTGCATTTTTAAAGGGAAGTTATAATATCAGAGTCATCATTTAAAGCATGTGTAAAACCAGTGGCGGCTGGTGCTCAATATTTTTTCGGAGGGTGCAAATTCTGAATAAAAACACCCATCAATTTCAGCCACTGTGCCCATCAAACGCAGCCACTGTGCCCATCAAACGCAGCCACTGTGCCCATCAAACGCAGCCACTGTGCCCATCAAACGCAGCCACTGTGCCCATCAAACGCAGCCACTGTGCCCATCAAACGCAGCCACTGTGCCCATCAATTTCAGCCACTGTGCCCATCAAACGCAGCCACTGTGCCCATCAAACGCAGCCACTGTGCCCATCAAACGCAGCCACTGTGCCTATCAAACGCTGCTACTGTGCCCATCAAACGCTGCTACTGTGCCCATCAAACGCTGCTACTGTGCCCATCAAACGCTGCTACTGTGCCCATCAAACGCTGCTACTGTGCCCATCAAACGCTGCTACTGTGCCCATCAAACGCTGCCACTGTGCCCATCAAACGCTGCTACTGTGCCCATCAAACGCTGCTACTGTGCCCATCAAACGCTGCTACTGTGCCCATCAAACGCTGCCACTGTGCCCATAAAACGCTGCCACTGTGCCCATAAAACGCTGCCACTGTGCCCATAAAACGCTGCTACTGTGCCCATCAAACGCTGCTACTGTGCCATCAAATGCAGCCACTGTGCCATCAAATGCAGCCACTGTGCCCATCAAACATTGCCACTGTGCCCCAAATGCTGTCACTGTGCCCCAAATGCTGCCAATTTGCCCATTAAACGTTGCCACTGTGCCCCAAATGCTGCCACTGTGCCCTAAATGCTGCCACTGTGCCCATCAAACGCAGCCACTGTGCCCATCAAACGCAGCAGTGTGCCCATCAAACGCAGACACTATGCCGTCAAACATTGCCACTGTGCCCCAAATGCTGCCACTGTGCCCATTAAATGTTGCCACTGTGCCCCAAACCCTGCCACTGTGCCCCAAATGCTGCCACTTTGCCCATTAAACATTGCCACTGTGCCCCAAATGCTGCCACTGTGCCCAAACGCTGCCACTGTGCCCATTAAACATTGCCACTGTGCCCCAAATGCTGCCACTGTGCCAAAACACTGCCACTGTGCACCAAATGCTGCCACTTTGCCCATTAAATGCTGCCACTGTGCCCCAAATGCTGCCACTTTGCCCATTAAACGTTGCCACTGTGCTCCAGATGCTGCCACTGTGCCCCAAATGCTGCCACTTTGCCCATTAAACGTTGCCACTGTGCTCCAGATGCTGCCACTGTGCTCCAAACACTGCCACTGTGCCCCAAATGCTGCCACTTTGCCCATTAAATGCTGCCACTGTGCCCCAAATGCTGCCACTTTGCCCATTAAACGTTGCCACTGTGCTCCAGATGCTGCCACTGTGCCCCAAATGCTGCCACTTTGCCCATTAAACGTTGCCACTGTGCTCCAGATGCTGCCACTGTGCTCCAAACACTGCCACTGTGCTCCAAATGCTGCCACTTTGCCCATTAAATGTTGCCACTGTGCCCCCCCGTCTGCCCGGCACTTACCTTGTCTCGGGTGGGCAGCGGGTGATGGCGTCAGGCGGTGTCCTCCATTTCTTCCCCGACCCCGATGTCTTTTCCCACCCGCTCCTCCTCTGCTATGATTGGAAGCCTGATAGGCGTCCAATCACAGCGCCTGTCATTTCAGCCAATCAGGTGACAGGTAACACAGACCCGGCGCACCTGATTGGCTGAAAGGGGGTTCAATGTTAGCAAAGCAAATTCCTTCAGCTTTGCTAACATTGAGCTGAGTGAGAAGTGAACGCCCAGCGTTTCGCCCGCTTCTCACATTTTTGGACACCTAGAATAAAGGGGTAGGGGTGTTGGTGACATCATTGAGCCAATATGGTGACACGCCCACACTCAGACAATGTCATGTTTCCCAAAGTTCAAAAAATTGGTGGTCGCAGGAGAATATCCTATCCCTACATGTTTCGCCAACGTGGATTCCTCATACACTACAAAGTGTATTTGTAAACTAAAATCGTTTTTGGTCATGTTCATATGTGATATGTACTATACCAATAATTGTTCTTGTGTCTTATGTCAGAGCTGGGTTACGGACTGGTGGCCCCAGAAAAAAAAAATCCCCTGCGGAAGCCACGTTGACGAAACATGTAGGGATAGGATATTGTTCCAGTGACAACTGTCTAAAATGAGACTGTGGGCATTGTCCCTGGTACAGAAAATTATGGTAAATTTAAGCATTTTGGGCCAGATTCACAGTGGAGATACGACGGCATTTCTCCTGATACGCCGTCGTATCTCTGTTTCTATCTATGCGACGGATTCATAGAACCAGTTACGCATAGATAGCCAGAAGATCCGACAGGTGTAATTGTTTTACACTGTCGGATCTTAGGATGCAATACCGCGGCCGCCGCTGGGGGGAGTTTGCGTCGTAAACCAGCGTCGGGTATGCAAATTAGGAGTTACGGCGATCCACGACGGATTTTCGTGTTCGCTATGTCGCCGCTAGTCTAGTTTCCTGTCGCAAAGTTAGTCGTCGTTTAGGTGCCCTAACTTTAGTCAGCAAACGGATTGCTGTCTAAAGTATGGCCGTCGTTCCCGCGTCGAAATTTAAAAATCAACGTAGTTCGCGTAAGCCGTCCGGGAATACGGAATTACGCTACGCGCATCGCCGTTCGAAAAAATGACGTCACTGCGCGCAAAGCACGACGGGAATTACGAAACTGAGCATGCGCAGTAGGTCCGGCGCGGGAGCGCGCCTAATTTAAATGGCACACGCCCATTTGAATTGGCCCGTCTTGCGCCGGCGGCGTAGTTTTCATCGCAAGTGCTCTGTGAATCAGGCACTTGCGATGAAAACTTGCGGCGGTGTAACGTATCAACGATACGTTACGCCGCCGCAGTTCTATGTGAATCTGGCCCTTTGAGCTTTAACAGAAGGAACAGACAGGGAACAGTGTGCGACAGAGCTGTGCAAATCTCAGGACTGGGTGCACAGAAATTCATATCCTTTGGCGGGTAAAAAAAAATCCCAATCGCTATTTAATCTGTGTATTTATTAGCTTGCTGGCAGTTCAGCTCTGAAAAATATCCGCTGAACTCTTTCACGCTACATTTCGAGTGGCAGTGCGAGCAGCCATCTTGAAACATCGGTTTGACGGTTAAAAATAAAAAGACGCCGACGGGTAATACACAGAAAATCATATATAAGAGGAGGGGAAAAAATCAATTCCGTGCAGCTTGTATGCTTGTAATCCTATTAGTACAGAGTAATCTTACAGGCCCAAAGTTTGCCGGGGGGAAATGCGCCAAGTGTGAACAACAAGAGTGAAGAATTGTTTCTGGGAGGTCTTCTTCCCTCGATCCCTTACATGTATCCTCCATGGGTGAGGGCGAGAAGAAGGCATCATTCATGACATTGGATCCTTCATTCATGAGATTGGACCCTTCATCTATGATGGTAGATCCTTCATTTATGAGATAGATCTTTCATTTATGAGATAGATCCTTCATTTATGATGGTAGATCCTTCATTCATGAGATAGATCTTTCATTTATGAGATAGATCCTTCATTTATGATGGTAGATCCTTCATTTATGAGATAGATCCTTCATTTATGATGATAGATCCTTCATTTATGATGATAGATCCTTCATTTATGAGATGGATCCTTCATTTATGATGGTAGATCCTTCATTTATGATGGTAGATCCTTCATTTATGATGGTAGATCCTTCATTTATGAGATAGATCCTTCATTTATGATGATAGATCCTTCATTTATGATGGTAGATCCTTCATTTATGATGGTAGATCCTTCATTTATGATGGTAGATCCTTCATTTATGAGATAGTGCCTTCATTTATGATGATAGATCCTTCATTTATGATGGTAGATCCTTCATTTATGAGATAGATCCTTCATTTATGATGGTAGATCCTTCATTTATGATGGTAGATCCCTTATTTATGAGATAGATCCTTCATTTATGATGATAGATCCTTCATTTATGAGAAAGATCCTTCATTTATGATGGTAGATCCTTCATTTATGACGGTAGATCCTTCCTTTATGATGGTAGATCTTTCATTTATGATGGTAGATCCTTCATTTATGAGATAGATCCTTTATTTATGATGGTAGATCCTTCATTTATGATGGTAGATCCTTTATTTATGATGGTAGATCCTTTATGATGGTAGATCCTTTATTTATGATGGTAGATCCTTCATTTATGATGATAGATCCTTCATTTATGAGATAGATCCTTCATTTATGATGGTAGATCCTTCCTTTATGATGGTAGATCTTTCATTTATGATGGTAGATCCTTTATTTATGATGGTAGATCCTTTATTTATGAGGTAGATCCTTCATTTATGAGATAGATCCTTCATTTATGATGGTAGATCTTTCATTTATGATGGTAGATCCTTAATTTATGAGATAGATCCTTCATTTATGATGGTAGATCCTTCATTTATGAGATAGATCCTTCATTTATGAGATAGATCCTTCATTTATGATGGTAGGTCCTTCATTTATGAGATAGATCCTTCATTTATGAGATAGATCCTTCATTTATGATGGTTGGTCCTTCATTTATTAGGTAGATCCTTCAGTCATTACATAAATCCCTTATTTATGATGAGACATCCTTTATTCAGGATGTAGATCCTTCATTTATGACAGTAGATCCCTTTTTATGATGGTAGATCCTTCATTTATGATGGGACATGCTTTATTCATGCCAAATATATTTAAATGATTATGGTAGATCATTCATTCATGATGGTGGATCCTTCATTCATGACGTAGATCCTTCTTTTATGAAGGTAGATCCTTCATTCATGATGCGACCTCTTTTATTCATGACATAGATCCTTAATTTCTGATGGTAGATAATTTCTGATAGTAGATCCTTCATTCATGACATAGATCCTTCGTTTATGGTGGTAGATCCTTCAATAATGAGGTAGATGCTTCATTCATGATGGCAGATCATTTATTCATGACACAGATCCTACATTTATAATGGTTGATCATTCATTAATGACAGTAGATCCTTCATTTATGATGGCAGATCCTTCATTTATGATGGTAGATCCTTTATTTATAAGGTAGATTCTTCAGTCATTACATACATCCCTTATTTATGATGAGACATCCTTTATTCAGGATGTAGACCCTTCATTTATGACAGTAGATCCTTTTTTTATGATGGAAGACCCTTCATTCCTGATGGGAGCTCTTTTATTCATGACATAGATCCTTCATTTCTGATGGTAGATCATTTCTGATGGTAGATCCTTCATTCATGATAGTAGATCCTTTATTCATGACATAGATCCTTCGTTTATGATGGTAGATTCCTTGTTTATGATGGTAGATCCTTCATTTATTACATAGTTCCTTAATTTATGATGATAGATCCTTCATTCATGATAGTAGATCCCTCATTCATGACATAGATCCTTCGTTTATGATGGTAGATCCTTCGTTTATGATGGTAGATCCTTCGTTTATGCTGGTAGAACCTTCATTTATGGTGATAGATCCTTCATTTATGGTGGTAGATCCTCCATTCATGATGGTAGATCCTTCATTCATTACATAGTTCTTTAATTTATGATAATAGATACTTCATTCATGACGTAGATCCTTCTTTTATGAAGGTTGATCCTTCATTCATGATGGAACCTCTATTATTCAGGACATAGATCCTTTATTTCTGATGGTAGATCATTTCTGATAGTAGATCCTTCATTCGAGACATAGATGCTTGGTTTATGATGGTCGATCCTTCATTTATGATGGTAGATCCTTCATTTAAGATGGTAGATTTTTCATTTAAGATGGTAGATCCTGCATTTACAATGGTTGATCCTTCATTAATGACATAGATCCTTCATTTATGATGTTAAATCCTTCATTCATGACAATAGATCCTTCATTTGTGATGGTAGATCCTTTATTTATGAGGTAGATTCTTCAGTCATTACATAAATCCCTTATTTATGATGAGTCATCCTTTATTCAGGATGTAGATCCTTCATTTATGACAGTAGATCCTTTTTTTATGATGGAAGACCCTTCATTCCTGATGGGAGCTCTTTTATTCATGACATAGATCCTTCATTTCTGATGGTAGATCATTTCTGATGGTAGATCCTTCATTCATGATAGTAGATCCTTTATTCATGACATAGATCCTTCGTTTATGATGGTAGATTCCTTGTTTATGATGGTAGATCCTTCATTTATTACATAGTTCCTTAATTTATGATGATAGATCCTTCATTCATGATAGTAGATCCCTCATTCATGACATAGATCCTTCGTTTATGATGGTAGATCCTTCGTTTATGATGGTAGATCCTTCGTTTATGCTGGTAGAACCTTCATTTATGGTGATAGATCCTTCATTTATGGTGGTAGATCCTCCATTCATGATGGTAGATCCTTCATTCATTACATAGTTCTTTAATTTATGATAATAGATACTTCATTCATGACGTAGATCCTTCTTTTATGAAGGTTGATCCTTCATTCATGATGGAACCTCTATTATTCAGGACATAGATCCTTTATTTCTGATGGTAGATCATTTCTGATAGTAGATCCTTCATTCGAGACATAGATGCTTGGTTTATGATGGTCGATCCTTCATTTATGATGGTAGATCCTTCATTTAAGATGGTAGATTTTTCATTTAAGATGGTAGATCCTGCATTTACAATGGTTGATCCTTCATTAATGACATAGATCCTTCATTTATGATGTTAAATCCTTCATTCATGACAATAGATCCTTCATTTGTGATGGTAGATCCTTTATTTATGAGGTAGATTCTTCAGTCATTACATAAATCCCTTATTTATGATGAGTCATCCTTTATTCAGGATGTAGATCCTTCATTTATGACAGTAGATCCTTTCTTATGATGGTAGACCCTTCATTTATGACAGTAGATCCTTTTTTATGATGGTAGATCCTTCATTTATGATGGGACATCCTTTATTTATGACAAATATATTTAAATTATTATGGTAGATCACTCATGACGGTAGATCCTTCATTCATTATGGTAGATCCTTCATTCATGATGGTAGATCCTTCATTCATGACATAGTTCCTTCATTTATGATGGTAGATTCTTCATTCCTGGCTAGATCCTTCTTTTATGAAGGTGGGTCCTTCATTCATGATGGGATCTCTTTTATTCATCACATAGATCCTTCATTTATAATGGTAGATCATTTCTGATGGTAGATCCTTCATTCATGATAGTAGATCCCTCATTCATGACATAGATCCTTCATTCATTACATAGTTTCTAAATTTATGATGATGGATACTTCATTCATGACGTAGATCCTTCTTTTATGAAGGTAGATCCTTCATTCATGATGGGACCTCTTTTATTCATGACATAGATCCTTAATTTATGATGGTAGATAATTTATGATAGTTGATCCTTCATTCATGACATAGGTCTTTCGTTTATGACGGTAGATCCTTCATTAATGAGGTAAATGCTTCATTCATGATGGCAGATCATTTATTCATGACACAGATCCTACATTTATAATGGTTGATCATTCATTAATGACAATAGATCCTTCATTTATGATGGTAGATCCCTAATTTATGATGGTAGATCCTTTATTTATGAGGTAGATTCTTCAGTCATTACATAAATCCCTTATTTATGATGAGACATCCTTTATTCAGGATGTAGACCCTTCATTTATGACAGTAGATCCTTTTTTATGACGGTAGACCCTTCATTTATGACAGTAGATCCTTTCTTATGATGGTAGACCCTTCATTTATGACAGTAGATCCTTTTTTATGATGGTAGATCCTTCATTTATGATGGGACATCCTTTATTCATGACAAATATATTTAAATTATTATGGTAGATCCTTCATTCATTACGGTAGATCTTTCATTCATTCTCTTTTATTCATCACATAGATCCTTAATTTATGATGGTAGATCATTTCTGATAGTAGATCCCTCATTCATGACATAGATCCTTCGTTTATGATGGTAGATCCTTCGTTTATGGTGATACATTCCTTCATTTATGGTGGTAGATCCTCCATTCATTACATAGTTCCCTAATTTATGATAATTGATACTTCATTCATGACGTAGATCCTTCTTTTATGAAGGTAGATCCTTCATTCATGATGGAACCTCTATTATTCAGGACATAGATCCTTTATTTATGATGGTAGATCATTTATGATGGTAGATCCTTCATTCATGACATAGATTCTTTGTTTATGATGGGAGATCCTAATTTATGATGGTAGATCCTCCATTTATGGTGTTGGATCCTTCATTTATGATGGTAGATCCTTCATTTATGATGGTAGATCCTTCATTTATGATGGTAGATCCTTCATTTATGGTGATAGATCCTTCATTTATGGTGTTAGATCCTTCATTCATGAGGTAGATGCTTCATTCATGATGTTTTTGAAAAGAACAAGCTCTCCTGCATGTGTAGCAGTTACAAGGCTGAGACAAACCATTTACCACCGACAGAGGCGTTTACAATGATTAGATTTGATTTATTTATGTAAAATCTTTATCCCAAAAGGAAAAAAAAAAATGCTGTAACTGCTTATATTATAATATAATAGTATTAACTGGAGTTTGATAATGTATTTAAATCTGCTAGTCCATCTGACACTACCCTACCCCTAGACTGCTGTCCAAAGGTGCCCCCTGTGTTCCTTCATCCAGAGTGAGGGGGCGCTCTAATACAGGGGTGTGTTACTGGCAAGATCACCAGGTGAAAATAGAAGGGGAAAAGGCTAAAAAAATAAATAAAACGAATGCAGCCACCACAGCGAATAATTGATAAGCTGCAATATTTAACATTTTGTGATTTTGGGTTTAATACTGCCTAAATAAATAAGGGGGGTGGGGGGCATTGTATCCTGCACTTGTTTTTCTTTCTGGCAGTTTCCTGCACGCTTCATTATCTGCCATAATTAATCACCAGTCGCTCTCTTGTGCTCGGGCTCTTCATCCATCCCCCCCCCCCCAGCCCGTCAGACCTGGCAGGAGGTTCTCGGTGGCACTCCACAACGCGCCAGTGTCTTTAATACCGCCCGCCTTCGCATCTCGGAAGCTCCCCCGCTGCTTCCCCTGTGTTTATATTAAGACGCTTTTGTACAAATAAAATCAACTGTAATTAGGACTCTTTTTGTCCCCAAACAAAGGCGGTTTAATGATAGTCTTGATAAGGATTGCTTATTAATATCCCATCCTTGAGGGGCTCCCGTCGCCCTCCCTAATCGCGGGAAATATGCCGCTAATTAATCAATTTGAAGACATCCCGTGCTTTGTTTTAGGGGAGAATAGACTGATTTTTTGAGGAGGATGCTCGAAATTTGGCCCAAACAAGCTAATCTGTCTTCCGATTGAAACGAGGCCCCCGAGGACGACGAGGAGGTTTATAAAAAGCGCAAAGGGATATTTTGCTATTTTGTTTGTTTTTGTGTTTTTATTACCTTGTTTTAGGTCAGTTTCACCTGCTGCTACTCTAGGTAATTTCTTGGCACATTTTTTGCAATAATTCAAAAAGTTTAAACTTTTAAAAACCGTCATACCACCCAGTTTTTTTAGATGAAAAAAAGGGCGACTTTTAGCATGCAAAAGGGACTTGAGATTGGAGACTGCAGCCATACTCGGCCCCAGATACACTAGTAAAGTATAGAAAATCACAAATGTTTAAATAGGTGGCAGGGTCCTTAATGGGTGCTAAACCATACCATATTTATATTTAAAAAAAAATTATATTAAAAAAAATTACAAAACGTTATTATAACAATGCAGATAAAATACATCAGGCCATCAAATTTTCCTGCCCGCGTTTCAACGCTTAGCTCTTGGCCCCAAATACACTGGTACAGTATAGTAAACCACAAATGGTTAAACGAGTGACAGGGTCCTTAATGGGTTCCATAAAAACCACACCATATTTGGCCGACTTTTAAAGACGGAGGCATCTCAGTCATACCACCCAGTTTTCTGAGATGGAAAGAAGGGTGACTTTTAGCACGCAAAAGAGACAGATACACTAGTACAGTATAGAAAACCACACATGGTTAAATGGGTGGCAGGTCTTTAATGGGTACTAGACCACACCATATTTATATAAAACAATAAAAAACTTTATTAAAACAATACAGTTGAAATACATCAAGCCATCAAGTTTGCCTGCCCAAAGTCTGACACATTTAGACCGTTACGCCGACGTAAGTGCCAATGTGCGCCGGCGTATGTGTGCGGCAGACCTACGAACCAACATGCGCCTAAAAACAGGCTACACCCCACCGACGTAGGGTGGGCGCACCTATGGGCTGGGCGCATGGTGCTGCTCCCATTGATTAGCCATTCAAACATGCAAATGAGGGAAATACGCCGATTCACGAACGTGCGTGTGCCCGGCGCATGCTACGCGAGATGCGCGTATGTTGTACGTCCGGCGTAAGGTTATTCCCCATAAATGAGGTGCAACCCGGCAACAGACATGCACAGGTCTGCACCGGGGAACACAAGCCGGCGTATTGTGCGTTGGACGTGTGTCTGGATGGGCGTACGTTATGTTCACGGTGTACGGGGTGATCCGGCGTAGCTTAGGCAGTTGTGTCGGCGTGGTTGTGAGCAGGCGCGGGGGGGTGCTGTGCATGCGTCTACGTCACGGCGCATGCGCAGTTCGTGATACGTACCTGTCTGGCGCTCGGCCCATCATTTGCATGGGGTCACGCCCACTTCCACCTACGCCGGCGTGTGCGCCTTCGAAACCCACGCCACGCTGGCGCAGCGTTGGGAGCACTGGCTTGCAGAATGCAATGCTTGCCTCTCCGTGCTACGTTGGCGTGCCGTACGGTGTGTGCTCTACGGCGGCGTAACGTGCGCCTTGCTCTCTGTGAATCTGAGCCTTAGTTCTTGGCCCCAAAAACACTAGTGCAGTATAGAAAACCAGTAATGGTTAAACAGGTGGCAGGGTCCTCAATGAGTACTATATAAACCACAACATATTTATATTAAAAAAAACATAATGCAAACCAATACAGTTAAAATACAACAGGCCATCAAATTTGCCTGCACGAATCCCGACATGTTTCGACACTTAGCTCTTCCTCACAGGCTACACATTGGACCTTTATAAACAAATAAACAGAAAATTTCTTTGATATTATGCGTAATGATATCAGTGGTCAAACCCTCCCTTTTCTGGAGGACATATGGTGGGGTTGAAATAGTACCCATTAAGGACCCTCCCACCCGTTTTAATAATTTGTGGCTTTCTATACTGTACACTGTGGTGTGCTGCAACATACGTGTGTTGGAATTGCATTGCCTTAGAGCAAGTGTCTCCAAACTGTGGCCCAGGGGCCAGATATGGCCCTTTGCTTGCTCTCGGGGGGCACCATTTCCACACTGACATCAACAGTGGGGCATAATTCCCTCCACTGGCACCAATGAAGGGGCAGAATTCCTCCCAATTACACCAACGATGGGGCCCAATGACACCAATGATGATGCTCATTTCCTCCCACTGACCCCAAAGATCGGGCGTTGTGTATTCACACTGGGCCGGATTCAAGAAGCAATTGCGCCTGTGTAACCATAGGTTACACAGCGCAATTGCTTACTTGCCCCGGCGTAACGAGTGCTCCTGATTCAGGAACCTCGTTACGCCGACTGCAGCCTAAGATCTGCGCGGCATAAGGCTCTTATGCCCGCATATCTTAGGCTGCATTCTTGCGGTGGACGCTAGGTGGCGTTCACGTTGTGCTCAGTGTATAGTATGCAAATTGCATACTAACACCAATTCACAGCGTTGCGCGAGCCCTGCGTACGCAATTTACGTCGTTTACGTATGGCGATTTTCGCGCAAGGCTGCCCCTGCTATTAGCAGGGGCAGCCCATGTTACGTATACCCGTCGTTCCCGCGTCGCGAAATTTGAATTTTACGTCGTTTGCGTAAGTGAATGGTGAATGGCGCTGGACGCCATTCACGTTCACTTTGAAGCAAATGACGTCCTTGCGACGTCATTTGCCGCAATGCACGTCGGGAAAGTTTTTTCCGACGGAGCATGCGCTCTACGATCGGCGCGGGAACGCGCCTAATTTAAATGATTCCCGCCCCCTACGGGATCATTTAAATTGCGTGCTCTAGCGCCGGGATTCCGTGAATCAAGGGCAGCGGAGCAAATTTGCGGGGGCGCAGGGCAAAAACGTTGCCCTGCGCCTCCGTAAATAATGCGCAAATCTCTTTGAATCCGGCCCACTGATATTAAGACCTGTTCTACTCTTAATAGCCACAGTCGGGGCCCCCCTGTAAATTCTGAAGGACAGTATATTGATAACTGCCCCTTTGTTTAAAAAGTTTGGAGACCCCTGACCATTAAAAATGAATGGTGCACAAAACGCACCAACGTACGTAATGCGCATTGCGGTAACTTGTGCGTTAAGATGCCAAATGCTTCTGGCAAAGCACCACGGTGAAAAAAATATGTTTTGGCCCTTGCAATCAGATTGTAAAGTAAGTGGTTGGCTTGGGTCGCGTGACCACTTTAGCGACGTTCCCTTGTAGACCACTTTAGCGACGTTCCCTTTTAGACGAACGCACAACAAAAGACAGTAGAAATGACTCGGCTGTCGACTTAATGGAAGTCTCTCTCTCGCGCTATACGTTCAGAAAAAGTACTCTGTATACATATATTCGGGGTCAGGCCTGACTTGACAGAAGAGCGGCGCGGGGGCCCGATATTACTGGTGACCCCGGTTGACCTTCCATTGCGACGCTGACAGCCTTCAATCTGCGAACCCGTTAGAATTCAGCCATCACCTTTGGGTCCAGATTGAAAAGCTCCGGCGCCTTCTATTATAAAGTCTTCATATTATTTTTTCTCCGCCCCCCCCCCCCCCCCCGCTCCCTCGTCTGCCTCTTTCTAAACCTCTTATCAACTGCAAACATGCTTTTATGAGTCTTTGCCATGAGTCCGCTCTCCCCGGTGACTTAACCCCCCAAGCATTGTTTGTGAGCCGGAGGGTTTATAAAAGCCTCTGCTCAATGGATATGGAGATTGGGATTGGACTGGTGGGGGGTTGGGTTGGGGGGGGGGTGGTAGATAGAGAGGAAAAGGGCCAACTGTTTGTCACAGAAGGTCATGGCAAAATGTATATTGACTCATAAGGGAGTGCAGCTTACATCGCGGCTGAATACACACACCTTAGAGGGTGTCTAGAACTCTTTTGAAGGTTCTTTTTTAGATATTCATGTGTGTGTGTGTGTAACCAACCTATGGGGAAAAATCTTATCAGTGTGTGTTAGATTTCAAAAGCCCTATTTGCTTATTAATTCGTACTTCCTGACTAATAGTGTGCGGTGATTGCGCTTTGCTGCTCCTTTTTATAAAAAAAAAAATCAGTAAACCCAACCACTGAAATCTCATACAAGCTTTTACAGGTGAGGGGGTGTCTACATGAGCTACACACTTACCTGTGGATTTTTAGGCGTTATTTTATTACAATTCCTTTAATTGACACTGTAGGACACTATTCCTCCCACTGACACCAACGATGGGACACTATTCCTCCCACTGACACCAGTGATGGGACACTATTCCTCCCACTGATACCAATGATGGGACACTATTCCTCCCACTGATACCAATGATTGGACACTATTCCTCCCACTGATACCAATGATGGGACACTATTCCTCCCACTGATACCAATGATGGGACACTATTCCTCCCACTGACACCAATGATTGGACACTATTCCTCCCACTGACACCAATGATGGGACACTTTTCCTCCCACTGACACTAATGATACACCACTATTCCTCCCACTGACACCAATGATGGGACACTATTCCTCCCACTGACACCAATGATGGGACACTATTCCTCCCACTGACACCAATGATGGGACACTATTCCTCCCACTGACACCAATGATTGGACACTATTCCCCCCACTGATACCAACGATGGGACACTATTCCTCCCACTGACACCAATGATTGGACACTATTCCCCCCACTGACACCAACGATTGGACACTATTCCTCCCACTGACACCAACGATGGGACACTATTCCTCCCACTGACACCAATGATTGGACACTATTCCCCCCACTGATACCAATGATGGGACACTATTCCTCCCACTGACACCAACGATTGGACACTATTCCTCCCACTGATACCAATGATTGGACACTATTTCTTCTACTGACACCAATGATGGGACACTATTCCTCCCACTGATACCAATGAGGGGGCACTATTCCTTCCACTGATACCAATGATGGGACACTATTCCTTCCACTGACACCAATGATGGGACACTATTCCTTCCACTGATACCAATGATTGGACACTATTCCTCCCACTGACACCAATGATGGGACACTTTTCCTCCCACTGACACTAATGATACACCACTATTCCTCCCACTGACACCAATGATGGGACACTATTCCTCCCACTGACACCAATGATGGGACACTATTCCTCCCACTGACACCAATGATGGGACACTATTCCTCCCACTGACACCAATGATTGGACACTATTCCCCCCACTGATACCAACGATGGGACACTATTCCTCCCACTGACACCAATGATTGGACACTATTCCCCCCACTGACACCAACGATTGGACACTATTCCTCCCACTGACACCAATGATTGGACACTATTCCCCCCACTGACACCAATGATTGGACACTATTCCCCCCACTGATACCAATGATGGGACACTATTCCTCCCACTGATACCAATGATTGGACACTATTTCTTCTACTGACACCAATGATGGGACACTATTCCTCCCACTGATACCAATGAGGGGGCACTATTCCTTCCACTGATACCAATGATGGGACACTATTCCTTCCACTGATACCAATGATGGGACAATATTCCTCCCACTGACACCAGTGATGGACACTATTCCTCCCACTGACACCAGTGATGGGACACTATTCCTCCCACTGATACCAATGATGGGACACTATTCCTCCCACTGATACCAATGATGGGACACTATTCCTCCCACTGATACCAATGATGGACACTATTCCTTCCACTGACACCAACTATGGGGTACTATTCCTCCCACAGATACCAATGATGGGGCACTTTTACTCCCACTGACACCAATGATTTGGCACTATTCCTTCCACTTATACCAATGATGGGGCAATAATCCTTCATCTGATAATAAAGACTGGGCGCTGTTCATTCCACTGACACCCACAATTGGGGCAGATGAGACCAACAATTTAGCATTATTTCTCCTACTGAGGCCGATTATGGGACACTATTCCTCCCACTGACATCAATGATGGGGCACTATTCTTCCCACTAATACCAATGATGGGACACTATTCCTCCCCTTGATACCAACAATAGAACACCATTCCTTCCACTGACACTAATGATGGGCCACTATTCCTCCCACTGACACCAATGATGGGACACTATTCCTCCCACTGATACCAATGATGGGACACTATTCCTCCCACTGATACCAATGATGGACACTATTCCTCCCACTGACACCAATGATGGGACACTATTCCTTCCACTGACACCAATGATGGGACACTATTCCTTCTACTGACACCAACGATGGGGTACTATTCCTCCCACTGACACCAATGATGGGGCACTTTTACTCCCACTGACACCAATGATTTGGCACTATTCCTTCCACTTATACCAATGATGGGGCAATAATCCTCCATCTGATAATAAAGACTGGGCGCTGTTCATTCCACTGACACCCACAATTGGGGCAGATGAGACCAACAATTTAGCATTATTTCTCCTACCGAGGCCGATTATGGGACACTATTCCTCCCACTGACATCAATGATGGGGCACTATTCCTCCCACTAATACCAATGATGACACACTTTTCCTCCCCTTGATACCAACAATAGAACACAATTCCTTCCACTGACACTAATGATGGGGAACTATTCCCTCCACTGCCACTAATGATGGGGCATTATGTTCTCTCACTGACTACCTGACACCAATGATGGGGCACTATTCCCCTCACTGACACCAAAGATGGGGAAATGTTCCTTCCATTGACACCAATGATGGGACAATATTCTTCCCACTGACACCACAATGACGAGGCACTATTTTCTTCACTGACACCAATTATTGGGCACTATTCCAACCACTGACACCAATGATGGGACACAATTCCTTTTGCCACTAGCCATAGGTGCATGGTTTATTTTACTTCTAATGACCCCCCAACCTTGGGGGAAGATGTTCTCCCACTGACCACCTGATACCAGTGAGGGGGCACTATTCCTTCCACTGACACAAATGATGGGGCACTATTCCTTCCACTGACACCAAGGATGGGACACAATTCCTTCTTCCACTAGCCATAGGTGCACTGTTTATTTTACTTCTACTGACTAATGATGTTTTCCCACTGACCGCCTGATACCAGTGGGGGGCACTATTTCGTCCACTGACACCATGATGGGGCACTATTCCTCCTTCCACTGGCCATACGTCCTTGGTTTATTTTACTCCCCACTGACCCACCAAACCATGTTATAAAACCTTCCTATATACAGTATGGGCCAGATTCAGGTAGGAGATACGACGGCGTATCTCCAGATACGCCGTCGTATCTCTGAGTGTGAGGCGTCGTATCTTGGCGCCTGATTCAAAGAATCAGATACGCCAGAATTTGTCTAAGATACGACCAGCGTAAGTCTCCTACGCCGTCGTTTCTTAACTGCATATTTACGCTGGCAAGCTAGGTGCGTGTACGCTGATTTACGGCTAGAATATATAAATCAGCTAGATACGCCTATTCACGAACGTACGCGCGGCCGTCGCAATACAGATACGCCGTTTACGTAAGGCTTTTTCCGGCGTAAAGTTACCCCTGCTATATGAGGCGCAGCCAATGTTAAGTATGGACGTCGGGCCAGCGTCGAATTTTCCGTCGTTTGCGTAAGTCGTTCGCGAATAGGGCTGTGCGTAATTTACGTTCACGTCGAAAGCATTGGCTTTTTGCGGGTTAATTTTGAGCATGCGCACTGGGATACTTTCACGGACGGCGCATGCGCCGTTCGTAAAAAGCGTCATTTACGTGGGGGTCACAATGATTTTGCATAAAACACGTCCACATCTTACAGATTTGAATTAGGCGGGCTTACGCCGGTTAATTTACGCTACGCCGCCGCAACTTACGGAGCAAGTGCTTTGTGAATAATACACTTGCCTGTCAAAGTTGCGGAGGCGTAGCGTAAATAGGATACGCTACGCCCGCATAGAGTTACGCGCTCCCTACCTGTATCTAGCCCTATGTGTCTCTCCCGCCACTGTAGACTTTTCCTGGCTCTCGTCTTTGGTGATCGTCCAACTGTCTAAAAACAGGTTAAAATGCATCTCTTCCAACCCACGCCGGAGAAGATGAAGGAAGGAGGGGGGGGGGGTGTAGCCCAGACCCCGGTAGGCCGGTTATTAGTCAGAGCTGGGGAAAAAAAAGAATAAATTCTAGAAGATGAGCGAGTGCAAATGGCGCTGTGTGGCGGCTCCTTTCCGCGTTCTGCCGCCTGGCAGGGTGGCCCATTATTGTTTTTATTACCAAAAGTCAACAGATAAATGCATTCACTTCTGTGTGTTTTGTGTATCAGAGGAAGGCAGCGTCTTCGAGAGGTGCCCAGCGTGGGAGCGTGTCTTTCGCTGCGGCTGTTAGCGGGTTCAGCGCCGAGAAATGCCTTTAATCACAGATTCTTCTGTCTTCCTTTTTATTCGCTTTTGAGGATTGCTGGGAAAGGGCCTGGCCACCTGTAGCAATCAGCCCATCACCCCCCCCCCCGCTAGCAACAATGTGCCTTCCTTCCGACACGGGTCCTCCAAAGCCTTTTTTTGGGTCAAAAATATGACTTTTTTGGGGGGGATCCTGCAATAATGAACGTCTTCCCATTATGTATAGATATAAATGGGGGTTAAAGGATTACTCCACCCAAAAGTGGACTTCACTATAGGTGGAGGTCGTGGTTGAGTTGGCCTTTGACTTCCTAGACTTTCCTAGACTTTCCAACAGCGACATCTCCCTACTTTATTTCCCGATGTCCACCTGAGAGTTTTGGGGTGTTCCTTCCCACCGTTGTGTCTTCCAGATGAGCTCAGAATGAACAGGCTGTATGTTAGAGCATGTTGGTTCCCCCCATGTGTGGTTCGCTGTTTCAGTTGACCATTGTTGGCTGTTGTAGGTGTTCCCTGGTGGGCCAGGACTTCGCCACATGGATTTTTAAAAGTGATATTTTATTTTGAGGTGAAACCTGCGGCTCTTTAATTAGGCAAATTAGGCGGTCGCCTAAGACCTCGCACTCACGGGGGCCTCGCAGCTGCCTAACTTGCCCAATGCATTACACCAGTTTTGAGGGACGTGGGACCTTAACGCTGCTGTGCTCAGGATGCGTTGAGAGCCCTTACTCAAGAGCGGGGGCCGCCAGCGTCCCTAACAGTGAATATCAATGACACCACCCCTTGTGACGTCAATGACCCAGCATGCCCTCAGTCAATGACGTCACAAAGGGCTGGTTCACCAGGTGACATCACCTCGTGGCCCCCGGGGCCTTAGTTAATACAGAGCAGGATCTGGGGGGACGCCTTGTTAAAGGGGGCTTTCAGATTCCGATAAGCCCCCTGCCCACAGACCCCCACAACCACCGACCAGGGTTGTGGGGAAGAGGCTCTTGTCCTTGAATTATTTTTCCCGTCATGGGTGTGAGTGGGGCCCCATGTCAAGTTTTGCCTAAGGCCTCACAAAGCCTAGAGCCGCCTCTGCCTGCGTGGTTGAGTCACCCCCCTGGCTTCTTATATACATTGGATCTTTATACGATGAGATCCCCCAGCTATGGTTCCCAACTCTGTTCCTGTCCACCTCGGGGTTCTGCAATAGCTGGGAAATTTCACACAGAAAGCAGTAACACCCAACCAGGGATCACTATTCCTCCCACTGACACCAATGAAGGGGCACTAGTCCTCCCACTGATTTTAATGGGCACTATTCTTCCCACCGACATCAATGATCGGGCACTATTCCTCCCACTGAAACCAACGATGAGAAACTATTTCCCCCATTGGCACCAATGATGGGACACTATTCTTCATACGGATACCAATGATGGAGCACTATTCCTCCCAATGGCAACAATGATGGGGCACTATTCCTCCCACTGATTCCAATGGGCACTATTCCTCCCACTGACACCAATGATGGGACACTATTCCTCCCATTGATACCAATGATGGGACACTATTCCTCCCACTGACACCAGTGATGGGACACTATTCCTCCTACTGACACCAATGATGGGGCACTGTTCCGCTCACTAATACCAATTATGGGACACTATTTCTCCCAATAACAGCAATGAGGACACAGAATGCCAATAAAATCCTGATGGAGGTCGGGGGTCAAGTCTGTCCAAAACTGTTTAGAATGTTGCTGGCCGAAAATGTTCTGTTTTGGTTTACATGAAAGGCCCATTAAAAAGCACCCTGCTGTGGGAACGTACAAAAACGTGCGCACGTTGCGGTGTGATCCGACCCGGGGGGGGGGGGGGCAGTATCGGTGGTGGTCAAGGCGTAAAGAAGCGGGTCGGCTGACGCGCCGGGCGTCGGCGATGAAGAGAGACCGGTGACTGACAGTATAAAAAAGACGGCGAAAAGATGAGAAGCTCGGAGTCATCTTCACACTTGGCAGAAAGTAGGTCATTAAAACTGCGTTCCCCGCAACGTATCGCACCAGATCCATCTGCCGGGAGTCCGCCAGGAGAGCCGCGGAGGGGCAGAGCGGAAAAAACGCATTACCTTAACCCCCGCAGGGGAGAGCTCCGACTTATTATCACTTATTTATGATTTCCCGACATATTCCGCCTGTCAAGTCCGCCATCATTTAGAATGCGTTACGTCAGCCTCCAGACAAATCGGGTTATTTAGTAAGCCAGCGGAAAGCACCACGGTGATTTGCAAAACGCTGTAACCCCTAGCAACTAATCAACGGCCTTTTTTCTTTTATGAATCGGCACCCGGCGCTATAAATGGCTGCGCTTTGAAAGTCTTTACTTTTGTCACAGCGCCCCCTCAAGGAGGGTTTGCTGTTGGCCTCTGAATACCGACTGATTACTTTTTGATGCTTCTTGGGCCCCAATTTTTTTTCGCAACTGCCTCTTAAAACAGAACTACAGCCAAAAATAAAAGCCCATTAGCCCCTCACCCGCTGGCTTACGCTGGCCCTTTAAGAGATTCAAAAGGCTGGGAGTGGCAGGTCTGATCATGTGATCACTGTGATTGGCTGCCATGCCGGTCACATTATCATGTGCCCATTCAACCGGCTTCAGAAAGCAAGCAGTGAACTGGTGCTGTTGGTGACGTTAGAGCGCAATCTATGCGCAGAAGCGCATAGGCAGCTGAACGTGTGTATGTGGCAGTTTGGCGTAAAAAGGCCTCCAACTGTGTTACACCAGTGAGAATGTCTTAAAGGTAAAGACGGCAAGATTCAGCTTCAGTTCAGAGATTTTCCTGCAGTACTTTTATTCTGCCACTAGATATCCTCAGTCTGATGGCCTACCTACATCATTCAATCCTTTCCCTCTAAACCCAGGTCATCCCGGACGAGCCCCCAACCTGTGAATGAACAGTGAAAGGAGAAGCAGCACAGTGATGAGTTCATCTCTCTGTCACTCTGCTCTCTTCTATCAGCATGCTTCTTGTCAACACATGAGCTGATTAGCTTATATATAGATATATATATATATATATATTTAAAAAAAATATATATATATATACATATTTAAAAAAGTAATAATATATATATATATATATATATATATATATATATATATATATATATATATATATATATATATATATATATTTATTTAAAATAAATAAATATATATATATATATATTTTTAACATATATTGTTTATTTACATTATATACACAATTGCTACATACATGTGCATTTCTCGTCATTAGAAATGATCCGTATTCAATTTTTGGAATTTACTTTTACTATTGTTATTTATTATATGTGTAATAAAACCCAATACAATTCTTGTAAACAGAAAAACGGGGGGGGGGGGGGCATATATATATTTTTTAAATCTTATATACATTTAGGATGGCTTATTTTGGTCATAAGATGGTCCTCTGTTTTTTGGTCATCAGATACTTGAAGTCGGTCATTGGAGGATTCCAGTGGCAAAATATATCCCAGTCGGTTTCCAAATTGCAGAAAATAAAAGGGGAAGGAAAAAAATTGAAAAAAAAAAAAAAATCTTAAATAAATTTAGGATGGCTTGATGCAGCTAAAGCAGATGACAGCATACATGTACATCCCTTATAATTGTAAATTATTTTTAGTTTTTGGAATTTACTTGTACATTTGTTATATATTCTATCTGTGATAAAACCCAATAACATTCTTGTAAATAGAAAAAAAAAAATACAAAAACTAGATAAAAAATCTTATATAAATTTAGGATGGCTTCTTTTGGTCATCAGGTGGCCCTCTGTTTTTTGGTCATCAGATACTTGAAGTCAGTCATTGGAGGATTCCAGTGGCAAAATATATCATAGTCAGTTGGCAAATTGCAAAAAAATGAAAGGGGAAGGAAAAAAATGGAAAACAATAAAAAAATAAAAAAAATCTTACATAAATTTAGGATGGCTTGTTGCAGCTAACTTACAATTGTATCCCTTATAATGCATCCCTTATAATTGTAATTTTTTTTTAATTTTTGGAATTTACTTTTACATTTGTTATATATTCTATTTGTGAGAGAACACAATACAATTCTTGTAAATAGAAAAAAAGGAAAAAAAAAAGGAAAAAATCTTACATAAATTTAAGATGGCTTGTTGCAGCTAATGCAGATGCCAGCGTACATCCCTTATAATTGTAGTTATTTTTAATTTTTGGAACTTACTTTTACACTTGTTATGTATTCTATTTGCGAGAAAACACAATAAAATTCTTGTAAAAAGAAAAAAAGTAAAAAATCTTAACATAAATTTAGGATGGCTTGTTGCAGCTAATGCAGATGTCCTCATACAGGTACAGTAAGTACATCCTTTTTTAATTGTATTATTAAAAAATAATTTACTTTTACATTTGTTGTATGTTCTGTCTATGATAAAACCCAATAAAATTCTTGTAAACAGATTTTTAAAAAAAAATAAAATAATAAAAAATCTTATAAAAATTTAGGATGGCTTCTTTTGGTCATCAGGTGGTCCTCTCTTTTTTTTTTGTCATCAGATACTTGAAGTCAGTCATTGGAAGATTCCAGTGGCAAAATATATCCCAGTCGGTTTCCAAATTATCGAAAATAAAAGAGTAAGGTAAAAAAAAAAAAGATCTTAAATTTAGGATGGCTTGTTGCAGCTAATGCATATGCCAGCGCACATGTACATACATCCCTTATAATTGTAAATTATTTTTAATTTTTGGAATTTACTTTTACATTTTTTATATATTCTATCTGTAACAAAACCCAATAAAATTCTTGTAAACAGAAATTTTTTTTTTAATAAAAAATCTTATATAAATTTAGGATGGTTTCTTTTGGTCATCAGGTGGTCATAGTCAGTTTGCAAATTTAAGGGGAAGGAAAAAAAAATAAAAAACGTACATACCGTATTTATCGCGGTATAACGCGCTCCCGCGTATACCGCGCACCCCTAATGTTGCCCCCGAAATTCCTGTAAAAAAAAAAGTTATATGATTTTATTACTTACAGTTTTGGTGTCTTCCCAGCGTTCATCGTCCGGTCCGGCGTCCATCTGCGGCCTCGATGGTGTTTTCCTGGCTTCTCCAGCGCGCACCTCACGTCGAGTCCCTGCTTCCCGCGCTCAGTTCGAACGCCTCCGCCGACATATACCGAGTGCAGTACAGTCGGGTACATTCCACAAAGCTCGGCTTAGCTCGCGCTCACGCTCTGTGACGTTTATGCGTGAGCACGAGCGAAGCCGAGCCTGGCCGAATGTACCCGAGTGTACTGCACTCGGTATATGTCGGCGCAGGATTTCAAACTGAGCACGGGAAGCGGCTATCAGCGTATATCGCGCACCCACGATTTCCCCCTTATTTTAAGGGGAAAATAGTGCGCGATATACGCCGATAAATACGGCATACATCCCTTATAACTGTAAATTCTTTTTAATTTTTGGAATTTACATTTACATTTTTTATATATTCTATTTGTGATAAAACCCAATAAAATTCTTGTAAACAGAAAAAAGTAAAAAAATAAAATAAAAAATTCCCAGTTACATCCATCGGTCACCGTCTGTTTTTTTTTTTTTTAAGTCGATCATTGGAGGATTCCAGCGGCAAAATATATCATAGCCGCTTTCCAAATTGGAAAAACACGAGATTCTAGCCTCGAATATTTGTGTTCAGATTCCTTCATCTTCTATATCTATTGCGTTCCGTAAGCCATTTGGCTGCGTACGTTCTTTTTTTCTTTTCTTTTTTTTTTGTAAAATTAATGTCAATTTGACAATTCTCCCGGGCCTC
This sequence comes from Rana temporaria, assembly GCF_905171775.1. Lineage (NCBI taxonomy): Eukaryota > Metazoa > Chordata > Amphibia > Anura > Ranidae > Rana > Rana temporaria. Next base: position 109,442,209 of record NC_053501.1, read on the forward strand.
CTAATGGAAGAATATTAGTCGAACAATTTTTCTTTACTCAGTAGGTGTCACCGAACAAAATACAATTTAGTGGAAGAAAAAAAAAATAATAATGACATTTACAGAAAGTAGACAAACTGTTCAATAAAGAGAAGCATTTATCAAAAATAGAAAAAGGATAAAATAATACAAATAAAAAAAAAAGCTACATTTTGAACATCGGAATTATATCGCCTTTTAAGATGTCACAATTCTGTACTGGCGTTGTAAATGATTTAAAGAAAAAAAAAAAAAAAGATTTAATTTGATCTGAAAGCCTTTTAGATCATCTTAATAATTAAAAGTTTTTCTATAAGTATAATGGATGTCAACTCTGCTTTCTTTCTTTTTTTTTTCAAGCTTGCAAAAATCCCCTTGCTGTTTTGGTTATTAAAGCTTAAGGGCCCCATTCCCACTTCGCGATTTGCCGCAATTCGAAAATCGCATGAAAATCCCTGCAAAACGCGTGATGCGCGTTATTTGGATTGCCGTTATCCTTCAATGGCACCCCAAATGCGATGTGATTCTGCTGCAATTGCCACATGAAAATCGTGGCAAACCGCGATTGGTTTGGTCCTTGGTCTTTGCTCTCGTCCATTCCTTGCTCTTGATTGGTCCTTGGTCTTTGCTCTTGTCCATTCCTTGCTCTTGATTGGTCCTTGGTCTTTGCTCTTGTGCATTCCTTGCTCTTGATTGGTCCTTGGTCTTTTCTCGTGTCCATTCCTTGCTCTTGATTGGTCCTTGGTCTTTGCTCTTGTCCATTCCTTGCTCTTGATTGGTCCTTGGTCTTTTCTCGTGTCCAGTCCTTGCTTTTGATTGGTCCTTGGTCTTTGCTCTTGTGCAGTCCTTGCTCTTGATTGGTCCCTGGTTTCTTCTCGTGTCCATTCCTTGCTCTTGATTGGTCCTTGGTCTTTGCTCTTGTCCATTCCTTGCACTTGATTGTTCCTTGGTCTTTTCTCGTGTCCATTCCTTGCTCTTGATTGGCCCTTGGTCTTTGCTCTTGTCCATTCCTTGCTCTTGATTGGTCCTTGGTCTTTGCTCTTGTCCATTCCTTGCTCTTGATTGGTCCTTGGTCTTTGCTCTTGTCCATTCCTTGCTCTTGATTGGTCCTTGGTCTTTGCTTGTGTGCATTCCTTGCTCTTGATTGCTCTTTGGACTTTGCTCTTGTCCATTCCTTTCTATTGATTGTTCCTTGGTCTTTGCTCTTGTCCATTCCTTGCTTTTGATTGGTCCTTGGTCTTTGCTCTTGTCCATTCCTTGCTCTTGATTGGTCCTTGGTCTTTGCTCTTGTGCATTCCTTGCTCTTGATTGGTCCTTGGTCTTTTCTCGTGTCCATTCCTTGCTCTTGATTGGTCCTTGGTCTTTGCTCTTGTCCATTCCTTGCTCTTGATTGGTCCTTGGTCTTTTCTCGTGTCCAGTCCTTGCTTTTGATTGGTCCTTGGTCTTTGCTCTTGTGCAGTCCTTGCTCTTGATTGGTCCCTGGTTTCTTCTCGTGTCCATTCCTTGCTCTTGATTGGTCCTTGGTCTTTGCTCTTGTCCATTCCTTGCACTTGATTGTTCCTTGGTCTTTTCTCGTGTCCATTCCTTGCTCTTGATTGGCCCTTGGTCTTTGCTCTTGTCCATTCCTTGCTCTTGATTGGTCCTTGGTCTTTGCTCTTGTCCATTCCTTGCTCTTGATTGGTCCTTGGTCTTTGCTCTTGTCCATTCCTTGCTCTTGATTGGTCCTTGGTCTTTGCTTGTGTGCATTCCTTGCTCTTGATTGCTCTTTGGACTTTGCTCTTGTCCATTCCTTTCTATTGATTGTTCCTTGGTCTTTGCTCTTGTCCATTCCTTGCTTTTGATTGGTCCTTGGTCTTTGCTCTTGTCCATTCCTTGTTCTTGATTGGTCCTTGGTCTTTGCTCTTCTGCATCCCTTGCTCTTGATTGGTCCTTGGTATTTGCTCTTGTGTATTGCTTGCTTTTAATTTGTCCTGGATCTTTGCTCTTGTCCATTCCTTGCTCTTGATTGGTCCTTGATCTTTGCTCTTGTCCATTCCTTGCACTTGATTGGTCCTTGGTCTTTGCTCTTGTGAATTCCTTGCACTTGATTGGTCCTTGGTCTTTGCTCTTGTGAATTCCTTGCACTTGATTGGTCCTTGGTCTTTGCTCTTGTGCATTTTCCAGCTGCTGCAGCTCAGCAGTTAATAGGTTGCAGAAAAGCGAGCATGTGTGAGAAAAGGCTGTAGCAGAATCTGCATGCTGCATAGTATTGGCGGTAACTCCATGGGAAGTGCCGGAGCGTGGACCAGCTTGGTGGAGAGCTGAATTATCCGGAGGAGCGTTTTACTAGACATCATTAAACGCCATTATCAGGGACTCGGAGTGCATTTAGGAAGCTCTCCTGGCGGAGACTAAAGCTGTCTGATTTGATTTATAGAGGCCTTAAAATTAATTTTAAAAAGTAGGTGTCAGTAATTCGGTAACCCTTTCAGATTGGAGGGTGAGGGAGGGGGAGGCTACCCGCAATGCAATGGACTTCCCACGTCTCGGATGTGAAATGAAAAGTGGATGATATGAAATAAACTTAAAGCTGAACTCCCCCCGCAAAAAACTTTGAGATCTATTCCTCAATAGCCTCAAAGGACATAAATCCACTTTGCCTTTGCAAACCTATATATTGCCTTGTAAAAGTAGTGGTGACATCATCACTGTGCTGTACATAGCCTGTGCAGAGCTGTGGGAGGGACCCAGCAGGCTCCACCCGCTATAGAGAACTACAGGAGGGGGCAGAGACAAGGCCAGTCACCCTGCACAAGGAGAGAGAGCAGAGCTGTGGGAGTGGCCCAGCAAGCCCCACCCACTGTAGAGAACTTCAGGAGGGGGTGGAGACAAGACTAGTCACCCTGCTCAAGAAGAGAGAGCAGAGCTGTGGGAGTGACCTCGCAGGCTCCACCCACTGTAGAGCACTACAGGAGGGGGCGGAGACAAGACTGGTCACCCTGCACAAGGAGAGAGAGCAGAGCTGTGGGAGGGGCCCAGCATGCTCCACCCACAGTAGAGAACTACAGAAGGGGGCGGAGACAAGACCAGTCATCCTGCACAAGGAGAGAGAGCAGAGCTGTGGGAGGGGCCCTAGCAGGAACGCGGTTAACAAACGTTTTGCGAGTGTTGTCTCGCAAAATGAGCAGGATTCAGGCCAAAGCGGTGTGCAGTACCGCGTTCAGCTTGAGGTGGGGGGCACCAGAGCCAAACGGCGACGATCGGCGCGGTTCGGAAACGGCCGGAAAGGCCCGAGGACAGTTCGGCTGACCTCGGCAAACCTCGGAAAGGCTCGTGAACGGAGTCTTTTCGAGGTTTGCCGAGGTCAGCCGAACTTTCCTCGGGCCTTTCCGGACGTTTCCAAGGCTCTCCGGCGCCCCCCCCACCTCTGGCCACATGCAGTATCGCATGCCATTGAAGTCAATGCGGAACTAATTATTTTAGTTTCCATTGACTTCAATGGGGAAACTTGCTTTGATATGTGAGGGCTTTGGATTACGAGCATTCTCCAGGAACGGATTATGCTCGTAATCCGAGGTTCCGCTGTATTTAGATGATATTTAACCTATCTTGGAGTTCAGCTTTAAGAAAGGCTCTGAAAGCTAGAGCTCCCTCTAGAGGCAAATTTATGATCTTCATATTTTTTCAAGAAAAATATGGAAATTACATCACCCCTGGGTCTCTGTTCTTCTCTGTGCTTTGAGGCATATCATGGTTGGTGGGAGGGGCCAGCAGGGCACACCCTGCTTCAGCGCTCCTCTCAAGAGCCCCAATGCAAGCAGTGGGAGGAGTTATGCAAATATGAAAATGCCTCGCTGGGCGAGTGGGCGTTCCTAGGCAGGTTGCATTTGCATAAGTAACGCCCACATGTCTTGCTAAGCCTTTATGATCTGTCCAATGAATAAAAAGGGGAGGACCAGGAAATGAGGCGGGGCTCTGTCTGACTTACTGCAGCTTCTAATGCACACTGTGAGAAGCTCACAGGCCCAGATTCTCAAAGGACCACGTACGCCGTTGTAAGTCCGAATAATAGCGGTCGTATCTATGCGCCTGATTCTTAGAATCAGTTACGCATAAATTTGGCTTAGATACGAGCGGCGCAAGTCTCTTACGCCGTCGTATCTTAGTTGCATATTTACGCTGGCCCGCTAGGTGGCGCTTCCGTAGATTTCCGCGTTGAATATGCAAATTAGCTAGATACGCTGATTCACGAACGTACGTGCGCCCGGTGCATCAAGATACATCATTTACGTAAGACATACGCCGGCGTAAAGTTACCCCTCATAAAGCAGGGGTAAGTTATGTTAGGTATGGACGTCGGAAGTGTACAAACAGCGTCGTATTTTACGTCGTTTGCGTAAGTCGTCCGTGAATGAGGCTGGACGTAAGTTACGTTCACGTCGAAAGCATTGACTATTTGCGGCGTAATTTTGAGCATGCGCACTGCGATACGTTCACGGACGGCGCATGCGCCGTTCGTTAAAAGCGGCAATCACGTCGGGTCACTATTCATTACCATAAAACACGGCCACACCAGCCTACTTCGAATTGCGCGGGCTTACGCCGGCACAGTTACACTACGCCGCCGTAACTTTGGGCGCAAGTTCTTTGTGAATACGGGACCTGCCTCACTAAGTTACGGCGGCGTAGTGTATCTGAGATACGCTACGCCCGCCTATAGATAGGCGCGTCTTCGAAAATCTGGGCCACAGTGCGCAATGAAATCAGAGGAAGCCACTGCAGTCCAGGAGAGGAGTGGGTAGAGTAGTGTAAGACTGAACAGAAAGGTTGGAGTTCTGCTTTAAGAGGTATCACCCCACCGCCACCGTCTACGCTGTTCGCCAAATTTTATGTTTTATTCTTTTATATTCCGTACATTTTCTTCTATTGGAGAACGGCCTATTTTTCTTCCTTTTTGCTGAGCCGACTTTCTGATCTAATATTTGGCTTCCCCCCTCGCTCCTTATATCATCCATTTAAAGTGATGGCCCTTTACTGATCTCCTAATATACGGCACTGAGGTGGCGGCCAAATTATAATGGTGTGTGTGGAGTGGGGCGGGGAGCTGCCGGCTGTTCTTGTCTAACAATCATTTTAAAGATGAGCATTGGAGGGGGCGCTCCTCATCCAAAGTGAGATTTCTGGGATCGCCGGCTGCTGCCGCCATTACTAGACGGGGGGGGGGGGGGGGGCACCGCAGTTTCTTTAAAGCTAAACGCCAATCGCATTCGCACCTGCGCGTTTTCTAAACAAAGACTCACAAAAATGTGCATTTTGACGTGCGTTCAAGAAACGCACTGCAGCCGCGGTGTAAAAAATTGTTAACGGCACCCCAAGAGTGGGTAGCGGACACGTGTTGTGCCCCGCGTTTGTCATGCAACAAAACGTGCCAAAACGCCGCTGAAAACAATCGCTCGCCGTTCCAACATCCGAAAAGATTTTGTTCACATAAATGGGTAGCCCTAGGCGTGACGCGCATAAAAAAACGCAAGCAAGAACGCTCGTTTCCGCTACGCTCAGGTGTGAATGGGGCCTAAAAGGTGCGAGTGAGTGCAAGGTTCTGGAGCTACTTTGGGGCATTTGTCGTGCAGCCCATTCAAGTGATTGGGCGTCCTTGGGCGCGAAATGCATTAACGCGTGAAAAATGCGCAAAAAAAGTGAGTGGGAATGCTCGTTCCTGCGACACTCAGGTCTCAATGGGCCTAAAGGTACAGGTGAATGCAAGGTTCTGGAACTACTTTGGGGCTTTTGTCACACGTGGGGCGTTAAAAAAGGGTAAAAAACGCAAGCGGGAATGCTCGTTCCCACTATGCTCAGGTCTGAATGGGGCCTAAAAGGTGCAAGTGAATGCAAGGTTCTGGAGTTTTCTTTTTGCCTGTGGCAGACTGATGACATCATCTCACTTATTATGTGTTGCCTGTGGGAGATTGATGACATCATCTCACTTCTGTGTTGCCTGTGGGAGACTGATGACATCATCTCGCTTCTGTGTTGCCTGCAGGAGACTGATGACATCATCTCGCTTCTATTTTGCATGCAGGAGACTGATGACGTCATCTTGCTTCTGTGTTGCCTGCGGGAGACTGATGACATCATCTCGCTTCTATTTTGCCTGTGGCAGACTGATGACATCATCTCGCTTCTGTTTTGCCTGCGGGAGATTGATGACGTCATCTCGCTTCTGTGTTGCCTGCGGGAGATTGATGACATCATCTCGCTTCTATTTTGCCTGTGGCAGACTGATGACATCATCTCGCTTCTATTTTTCCTTGTGGCAGACCGATGACATCATTTCGCTTCTGTGTTGCCTGCGGGAGATTGATGACATCATCTCGCTTCTGTTTTGCCTGCAGGAGACTGATGACATCATCTCGCTTCTGTGTTGCCTGCAGGAGACTGATGATGTCATCACGCTTCTGTGTTGCCTGTGGGAGACTGATGTCATCACGCTTCTGTGTTGCCTGCGGGAGACTGATGACATCATCTCGCTTCTATTTTGCCTGTGGCAGACCGATGACATCATTTCGCTTCTGTGTTGCCTGCGGGAGATTGACGACATCATCTCGCTTCTATTTTTCCTTGTGGCAGACCGATGACATCATTTCGCTTCTGTGTTGCCTGCGGGAGATTGATGACATCATCTCGCTTCTGTTTTGCCTGCAGGAGACTGATGACATCATCTCGCTTCTGTGTTGCCTGCAGGAGACTGATGATGTCATCACGCTTCTGTGTTGCCTGTGGGAGACTGATGTCATCACGCTTCTGTGTTGCCTGCGGGAGACTGATGACATCATCTCGCTTCTATTTTGCCTGTGGCAGACTGATGACATCATCTTGCTTCTGTTTTGCCTGCGGGAGATTGATGACATCATCTCGCTTCTATTTTGCCTGTGGCAGACTGATGACATCATCTCGCTTCTGTTTTGCCTGCGGGAGACTTCTGTTTTACATGCGGAAGGGAGACTAATGACATAATCTCGCTTCTGTGTTGCCTGCGGGAGACTTCTGTTTTACATGCGGAAGGGAGACTAATGACATAATCTCGCCTCTGTGTTGCCTGTGGGAGACTGATGACATCATCTCGCTTCTGTGTTGTCTACAGCAAACTGATGACATCATCTTGCTTCTGTGTTGCCTGCGGGAGACTGATGACATCATCTCGCTTCTTTTTTTGCCTGTCGCAGAATGATGACATCATCTCGGCCTAGACAAAGTAACTGGACTGAAGAAAAGTGGGCGAAAAAAATGATTATTTTTAGGAGACCCACTTTAAAGAACAAGCTAGGAATATAGAAAATCCTTAAAAATGTACTGCCCCCCCCCCCCCCCCCCGCCCTTGAGTGTAGCTCCCCTAGACACCAGCCTATTTCTCCCGTATCGTTAATCCAACCTTCTTAGACTAGCCACCTAGGGATTCCGGCTTTTCATGCGCCCATTGTGTGCTTTCATTGTACCTAACAGATGTCCTTTTCCTGTCCTTATACCAGCGCCCGGCCCCGCTCGCTGCGTGCAAACTTGCGGCTCCCCCGGTTGAAATATTCCGGCGCGGAGATAACTTGTGGATTATAGCTAACGCTTGATAAAGATTCTTCTAATTGCTTGGCTTACCTCGGGTTTTATCATCAAAGCAAGGCGTTCTTGCCTCTCTCGTCCTCCCCTCTCTCTTTATTATCTCTTAATTAATCACTCTGGCTTCCACACTTAGCAGATAATTAGTGTCTCCTGGGCATAAGGCTCATTTTCATAACCTCCTGCTTCCAGCCACAGAACGGCAGGGCCCTGCAAAGGTAGAAGCCGGAGAAAAAGGATCCAAGATGGGGGGGACCTGCTCTTTATCTTCCTTGTGATGGGGATAGGGAGCAGGGTGGGGGGGATGAGTGCGGGAAGATTGGAAGGTATCGGAAAAGGATTATGAGAGCTGGGAAGAGGTAGAACAGCCTTACTCAACCAGGGTTCTTGAGGAACTATGGGGCTCCTTGAGTTGTCGACATGTCTGAATTTCGGGGATTTTCGTGTTCTTTTTAACAAACGATAACAAACGTGCAGAATCCGAAATCCGAAAGATCCGACATGAAAAATGCTTTATTTTCGTTGCGACAAAAGTTGGATATAGATAGAAGGTTCAACATGACGGTGACAATAGCGGTCTGGATTTGTGTCTATCGAACCTGCGGTCGAATGTGCCTAACCTTAACTCTAATAGTTCGAGATTATTCTACATAGATGGGAAAGATTCGACATAGAGAGAAAATATTCGACATAGAGAGAAAAGACTCAACATAGAGAGAAAAGATTCGACATAGAGAGAAAAGATTCGACATAGAGGGAAAAGTTTCAACCTAGAGAGAAAAGATTCGACCTAGAGAGAAAAGATTCGACCTAGAGAGAAAAGATTCGACCTAGAGAGAAAAGATTCGACCTAGAGAGAAAAGATTCGACCTAGAGAGAAAAGATTCGACCTAGAGAGAAAAGATTCGACCTAGAGAGAAAAGATTCGACCTAGAGAGAAAAGATTCGACCTAGAGAGAAAAGATTCGACCTAGAGAGAAAAGATTCGACCTAGAGAGAAAAGATTCAACCTAGAGAGAAAGGATTTGACATAGAGAGAAAAGACTCAACCTAGAGAGAAAAGATTCGACCTAGAGAGAAAATATTCGACATAGAGAGAAAAGATTCAACATTATAGAGACATGAAGATTCGACGAAGCGGCTAAAAACGTACGATCGCCACAAAACGGACATTTATGGTCAAATGCTCCGCCCATAGGCTATAGAAGAATTCTAATGTTGTTTGACTAGTAATAATAATTAATAAATATAATTATTACTAGTCATACAATATTAGAATTCTACTAAAACTTGGGGGCGGAGCATTCGACTGGAAATGTACGATTGCGGCGTCGTACAGTTTAGCTGCTCCGTCGAATCTTCTTAGAGCATTCAACGGACACCATAAGCCTTCAATTGACAGATTCGACCTTAATTTATTCGGATTTTCGGACAAATGCGTTTTTTTTTTAACGAAACTAAATAGATAAAAACTAATTTTGGGAGTAACAAAATAAGTTTATTTTTTGGACGGAAACGAAATTTCCAAAACAAAATATTTCAGTGTGCGCATGTCTATAAGGTTGTGAGCCATGGCAGATGTATTTTCAACCTGGTGGTGTTGGCATAGTTGTGGCACCAAGGTCACTCGGCAGATTCAGCGGCATGGGACTAGCGAACTTCTCTCATCTCTCAAATAAGTATTTATTGATAAAAGTTTTTTATTTGTCCCTAAGGGGGCATTTTCACCACTCCAACTAACCATCTATCTATTTAAAGAAGCGATACAAAATGTAAGCGGCCATTTCTCCACTAACCACCAGTATATGGGAACCATTCTCCAACTGAATACCAATCTAAGGGGGTCCATCTTCCACTGACCACCAATATAAGAGAATCCTTCTCCGACGGGATACCAAACTAAGGAGGTCCTTAGGTGCACCCAGCTTTAGGTCAGTCTTTATTCGCTTAAGTTCACCCACGCCTGGGTGACTCTAAGCCATGCTTAGGTCTACCAAGGAACCACAAAACCCATTAAGTTCTCTAAGGCCTTCATAGTTCCTTGTAACGTTGAAAGCTGGGACACTCCCGTACCTGTTCTTTTTGGCCATTGAAGATGTCCATTATTGTAATGGGCCAATAGAAGGGTTCAGGAGAGGGCAGACCCATTTACGGGATGTGTTGAATCTGGGTGGGTTAGGGGGAACATGGGCTTCCAGCATCCAGGTGTTTGTGAAGATGCACACGACTTGCATTAAGGAGCTGTACAGTTGATTACAGCCCTAAGTCCTTTAACTTTTACAGCTGAGTCAAGTACCTACCCTAACAACTGGCCCATCTGAGCCAAATAAATGGCAGATTAGGGCTAAACTAGTGGCTACCATGGGAGCCAGTGGTGGCTGGTGCTCAAAATTTTTTTTTGGGGGGGCGCAAACAAACTGAGAAATTCTGGAAAAAAAAACATCAATTGCAGCCACTGTGCCCATCAAACGCAGCAACTGTGCCCATCAAACGCAGCCACTGTGCCCATCAAACGCAGCCACTGTGCCCATCAAACGCAGCCACTGTGCCCATCGAACGCAGCCACTGTGCCCATCGAACGCAGCCACTGTGCCCATCGAAAGCAGCCACTGTGCCCATCAAAAGCAGCCACTGTGCCCATCAAAAGCAGCCACTGTGCCAATCAAAAGCAGCCACTGTGCCCATCAAACGCAGCCACTGTGCCCATCAAATGCTGCCACTGTGCCCATCAAATGCAGCCACTGTGCCCATAAAACGTAACCACTTTGCCCATCAAACTCTCCCATTTTGCCCATCAAACGCTCTCACTTTTCCCATCAAATGCTCCCACTGTGCCCCAAATATTGCCACTGTGCCCCAAATATTGCCACTGTGCTCCAAATGTTGCCGCTGTGCCCCAAGTGCTGCCACTGTGTCCCTCTGTCATCTTCCCAGGACTTGCCTTGTCTTGGGTGGGCAGCGGGTGACGGCGGCAGGCGGCGAGCGGTGTCCGGTGTCCTCCATCTTCTCCGACCCCGATGGCTTCTCCCGCATGCTCCTTCTCTCGTCCTGTGCTGTGATTGGACGCCTGATAGGCGTCCAATCACAGCTTCTGTCGCTTCAGCCAATCAGGTGACAGGTAACACAGACCTGGTGCACCTGATTGGCTGAGAGGTGGGTCAATGTTAGCAAAGCAAATTCCTTTGTTTTCCTAACATACAGCTGAGTGAGAAGCGAATGCACCGTTTCTCACTTTTTTGGATGTCTATTAGCCGGATTCTTGAAGCACTTACGCCGACGTATCTTCTGCTACGCCGCGTAAGTGCATGGATGCGCCGTCGTATCTATGCGCCTAATTTCTAAAATAAGATACGCCTGAATTTTGGCCCCATCCGACTGACGTAAGTCTCCTACGCCGTCGTATCTTGGGCGCATATTTATGCTGGCCGCAAGGGGCGCTTCCATTGATTTACGCGTCGAATATGCAAATGACCGAGATACGCCGATTCACAAACGTACTTGCGCCCGTCGCAGTAGTATATGACGTTTACGTAAGGCGTACGTCCGGCGTATAGTTACTCCTCCAAAAGCAGGTGTAAGTCATGTTAGGGTATGGACGACGGAACAGCCGTCGTATTTTACGTCATTTACGTAAGCCGTACGTGAATGGGGCTGGGCGTAGGTTACGTTCACGTCGTAGGCATTGATCCAGCGTATCTTAGGGAGTAAATTCGACGTGATTCTGTGCATGCGCGCATGCGCCGTTTGTTCGGCCATTCATTTACATGGGGTCACGCTTCATTTTAATACATCACGCCCACTTCCTTGCTACTTTGAATTAGGCGGGCTTACGCCGGCCAATTTACGCTACGCCGCCGCAACTTACGGAGCAAGTGCTTTGTGAATACTGGTCTTGCCTCTCTATGTTACGTCGGCGTATCGCATATCAGATACGCTACGCCCGCACAAAGATACGCCACTCTACCTGAATCTGGCTATATGGGTCTAATCAGGTGCATCCAAAAAACACCCCCACCGCTGTAATTCAGAATAGGGGGTGTCAGGGGCGACGATAGATAGATTTATGCAATGCATGAATCTATCTATGGTAATTAGAGAGTGACAGGAGAGGGGGGCGGCACTCCTGCGCCCTTTATAGACGCGCCTCCGCTGATGGGAGCTGATCTCAGATAAGGGCTCAGGCTTTATATACGGTTTGGCTCCTTAACCTCCACATGAAAGCTGATGGCGGTGCTAATTTGAGCCCTTATCTGAAAACAGCTGAGGTGAGATTTGTTGGCTCTGTATACAGTATATACTACAGTCCTAATCACCACTGCTGATTACAGATAAGTTCTCCAACTTTATACAGCCCTCAGTTCTCTTGCGGAAGTAATGAACTGAGAGATAATCCCTTATCTGAAATCAGCTCTGTTGAAACAAGCTGGAGGTTGGGGGTTGTGCTCTCAAATGTCCCACCACAGTCATACCCTTTACTTGCCATATACATTCTTATAGCTCTGACATTGTCCATAGTGCTGTACAAAGACCCCTAGGCAGTCACATGTGTATTTGCACTAGAGGAGCTTGATGTCCCGCCACATTTCAACACTATCATTATACATTTATATAGCTCTGGCTTATTCTGCAGTGTTGTACAGAGAACACTGGGCCAGTCAAATCAGTCTCTGCCATAGGCGTGCGCACAGGGTGTGCCCAGGCACAGGACACCCTAATCACCAGGGCAGGACTTAGGGTGGTGGGGGCCCCTGGGCTTAATAATTGAAGGGGCCCCCTGGAGTAGAGAACCGGGGGGGGGGGATGTTCTATCGCCGACCGATCATAGTTGTTCAGGGGTGGGGGGGCTGGATCCACCGACCGACCTATCGAGTGCGCCGACCGATCATACTTGTTGAGCAGGAGGAGGGATCCGCCGACCGAAGTTGTTGAGCTGGGTGGGGCTGCCTTCAGTAATCTTGGGGCCCCTTAGCTGCAGTGAAGGGGCCCCCTGGAGCATCGAAGTTGTTGAGTGGGGGGTCTGGGGGCTGCCGAGAATGACATTCATCCGCCGAAGTTGTTGAGCGGGGGGGGGGGGGCCGAGAATGAAGCGACCAGGTGATTGCCGAGGGAGGGGTTTGCCACGATTGCCGAGAACGGGGGGGGTTTCCGTGATTGGGCCCGGGGCCCCCTATTGGGCGGGGCCCATGGGCTTGAGCCTAGTCAAGCCCAATGGTAAGTCCGGCCCTTCTAATCACCCTGTGGAGCATAGATTCCCCCTACTGCCCTAGCTCCCCTCTTCCCGCCGCAACGCTGCTGTCTTCCCTTCTCTTCTGTTTGTGGATGAATGGGGAAGGGGCCGGTAAATATGTAATTTACTAACTCTTTCCCTTTCTGAATAAACACAGTGAGTAGGGTGACCACATTTCCAAACTACCATTCAGGGACACCCCCCCTTCCCAAAAATCAGATGTGGACAGACTAGACCCGTGGTTCTCAACCTTTTCGAGACCTTCCAAAACCCAACAGTAAAAAAAGTTTATACTCCCACAATAAAAGTATGGGAATACAAAATATGTTTTAAAATGTTGGAAGGCTCTGGATGAAGCTGGGGGGTGGGGGGTTCTGGATGGGGTTAGGGGACTCTGAAGCAGATGTGGTGGCCTAGTAAGGATGAGGTTTCTGAAGGGGCCGAGGTTCTTCCAGGAGGTTGGGTCTTGGCACTGTTGGAGACTTGGAGGCACTGTGAGAAGTTAACAGACGCTGTAGGACTTTGTTGGAGGTTGCGACACTATAGGGGTCTGGAGGCTCTGCAGCAGACTGTGGTAGCTTGGGGGGGGGATTTGGGGGCGCTGTAGGACTCTGTGGAAGGTTGGGGCACTATAGGGTGGTGGAGGCTCTGCAGCAAGCTGTGGGTGGCACTGTGGGTGGTTGAGGAGCACTGTAGGACTCTATTGGAAGTTGGGGCACTATGGGGGGGCTGAATGGCACTGTAGGACTTTTTGGAGGTTGGGGGGCTGGAGGCTCTGTGGGAGGCTGGGTGGCACTGTGGGAGCTTGGGGAATGATGTAGGACTCTGTTGGAGGTTGGGGCACTATGGGGTGCTAGAGGCTCTTCAGGAGGCTGTGTGGCACTGTGGGAACTTGGGGAGCACTGTCGGACTCTGTTGGAGATTGGGGCACTATGCAGTGCTGGAGGCTCTGCAGCAAACTTTGGGAGGCTGGGTGGCAGTGTGGGGGGCACTGTAGGACTCTGTTGGAGGTTGGGGCACTATGGGGGGCTGGATGACACTGTAGGACTTTTTGGAGGTTGGGGGGCTGGAGGCTCTGTGGGAGGCTGGATGGCACTGTGGGAGCTTGGGGGGCACTTTAGGACTCTGTTTGAGGTTGGGGTGCTGGAGGCTCTTCAGCAGGCTGTGGGAGGCTAGGTGGCACTGTGGGAGCTTGGGGAGCGCTGTAGGGCTCTGTTGGAGGTTGGTGCAGTATGGGGTGCTGGATGCTCGTCAGTAGGCTGTGGGAGGCTGGGGGGCACTGTGGGAGCGCTGTAGGATTCTGTTGGAGGTTGGTGCAGTATGGGGTGCTGGAGGCTCTGCAGCAAACTTTGGAAGGCTTGGTGGCAGTGTGGGAGCTTGGGGAGCACTGTAAGACTCTGTTGGAGGTTGGGGCACTAAGTGGTGCTGGAGGCCCTGCAGCAAACTTTGGGAGGCTGAGTGGCAGTGTAGGAGGCTGGGGGGCACTGTAGGACTCTGTTGGAGCTTGGGACATTATGCGGTGCTGGAGGCTCTTCAGCGGGCTGTGGGAGGCTGGGTGGCACTTTGGGAACTTGGGGAGTGCTGTAGGACTCTGATGGAGGTTGGCGGCACTATGTGGTGCTGGAGGCTCTGCAGCAAACTTTGGGAGGCTGGGTGGCAGTGTGGGAGGCTTGGGAGCACTGTAGGAGCACTGGGAGGTATTGTGGTAGATTAGGGGCTCTGCAGTTGGTTGGGGGCACAGGAAGATGGAGGCCAGTGGTCCACGGCCTGGTGGCTTAGAAGAACCAAGATCACATGCTTTTTATTTTTTCGTTTCTATCGAAGTTTAGAAATTCCCCACTTTCCGCTCCCTTATACTCCAAAGTAATACTTCGACCACCGCCAGCCATGGCGGCAAACACCAGGCATGAAATTATTATTTTGCCATGTTTGTGGAGTTTAATGGCGCTCTGCACCCCCCCATTCCTCTCACAGCGGCTGTATACAACGTAATTCTCACTTTTTAGAATTTCTTCTATCCCTCTTCACTCTCTCTCCTCCGGTCATTACGGGAACTCAGCGTCTCCACGCCATCATCTCATTTACATGTTAATAGCCGTCATGGTGAGGCTCTAGCGCGCTGCGGGGGCAACGCGGCGTTAGAGAGAGACCTCTTACGCTGTAATGGCCTCCAACTGAGGCTCCAGTCTTCTGATTGATTCGGAAAGCTTTTAAACGCAGATAAGTGGGTTTGCCCCAATGCTCTTTAACCATTCAACCATTGGAGAGTGCGTGTGCGTGTACGTGCGCGTCTATGAGGGTCCGTCCGAGGTTGCTATGGCAACAGAACCACTCTTACCTCCGCTAATAAATGCCAAACTCAGTTCTGTGTCTGTTTTTTTGTATCGTCTATTTTATTTTTTTACATGGCCAAAGAAAGAAAAATGCCCGGAAGTAAAAGATTTCTTTGTGCCTCCAGTTTGCTTGCTGTGGCCCCCTCCAGGTGAAAGCATAGGGAGAGACTTCCATTTTCTGAGTCCTAGGGGGACCTCTGCAGAGAGACCACTTCTTCACAGAGAGAAAGAGTCCTTCTCTATAGCATGCTTCAGAGAAGAACCCTTGGTCTCTGTCGGGAGTCAGTGGTCTCTCTGCAAAGGTCCGATACACCCCCCCTACTGAGTCTGACTTCTTGTCCACCGATCAACAAAGCTCATGATCCCTTCTGCATACCGCCCAACTTTTTGACATGGGAATGAGGGGCACCTATCAGCAAAAGTATGCAGGCATAGGACACACCCATTGCCACACCCCCTTAAAGGGGAATTGTACAAAAAAAAAACAAGATTGGTTAAACCCACGAGTGCTTTTTTTTTTTTTTTTTTTTTACAACTACAATTTTTTTACCGGCTTTTGGAATTTACAAATGCAGCAGTTTAGAAACTGGATGAAGTGTTCAACGCTGGTAAACACTTTGATAGATAAAAAGTGTATTTTATATACAACTATATAAATCGGACCGAAATGAGGGACAAATCAGGGGGAAAGAGGGACTTTGCTTCAAATCAGGGACAGTCCCTCGAAATCCGGGACAATTGGAAGCTATGCTTCTGATTGGAGAGCTGTAGCTCTGACTAGGTAGTGGCAGTGTATCGGTCCTCTGGAGAGAGACCACTGCTTCTCCACAGAGAAGCTGCAGAGAAGGACCCTCGCTTTCTATGGGGAAGCAGTGGCGGTCACAGCCCCTGACGAGTCAGATCTAAAGGTCGGCAATGGGAGAGGAGGGGGGTAAGTCAGACCTCTGCAGAGAGACCACTGATGTGGGGTTTCGGCACCTTGCACCTCTGGACCCCCTTACATTACACAGTACCCTGCACCTCTGGACCCCTTTACCTTACATAGCACCGCACCTCTGGACCCCTTTACCTTACATAGCACCGCACCTCTGGACCCCTTTACATTACACAGCACCTTGCACCTCTGGACCCCTTTACATTACACAGTACCCTGCACCTCTGGACCCCTTTACCTTACATAGCACCGCACCTCTGGACCCCTTTACATTACACAGCACCCTGGACCCCTTTACCTTACATAGCACCGCACCTCTGGACCCCTTTACATTACACAGCACCCTGCACCTCTGGACCCCTTTACATTACACAGCACCCTGCACCTCTGGTCCCGTTTACATTACACAACACCCTCCACCTCTGGGCCCCTTTACATTACACAGTACCCTGCACCCCTTTACATTACACATCACCCTGCACCTCTGGGCCCCTTTACATTACACAGCACCCTGCACCTCTGGGCCTCTTTACATTACACATCACCCTGCACCTCTGGGCCCCTTTACATTACACAGCACCCTGCACCTCTGGGCCTCTTTACATTACACAGCACCCTGCACCTCTGGGCCCCTTTACATTACACAGCACCCTGCACCTCTGGGCCTCTTTACATTACACAGCACCCTGCACCTCTGGACACCTTTACTATACACAGCACCCTGCACCTCTGAGCCCCTTTACATTACACAGCACCCTGCACCTCTGGGCCTCTTTACTATACACAGCACCCTGCACCTCTGAGCCCCTTTACATTACACAGCACCCTGCACCTCTGGACACCTATACATTACACAGCACCCTGCACCTCTGGGCCCCTTTACATTACACAGCACCCTGCACCTCTGGACCCCTTTACATTACACAGCACCCTGCACTTCTGGGCCCCTTTACATTACACAGCACCCTGCACCTCTGGACCCCTTTACATTACACAGCACCCTGCACCTCTGGGCCTCTTAACATTACACAGCACCCTGCACCTCTGGGCCCCTTTACTTACACAGCACCCTGCACCTCTGGACCCCTTTACATTACACAGCACCCTGCACCTCTGGACCCCTTTACTTACACAGCACCCTGCACCTCTGGACCCCTTTACATTACACAGCACCCTGCACCTCTGGACCCCTTTACATTACACAGCACCCTGCACCTCTGGGCCCCTTTACATTACACAGCACCCTGCACCTCTGGACCCCTTTACATTACACAGCACCTTGCACCTCTGGACCCCTTTACATTATACAGCCCCCCACAGTTTGTTACACAGACACCCCCCTAACAGTTCTTGACCCCCTGCATGTTACACTAGGGGGAGAAGTGACATGCGGCCCGCGGGCCACCGCGGCCCACCGGGCATATGCCCGGTATGCCATATGGCCAGTCCGGGCCTGCTGTCAGGAGACGGGCTTTTCTACAATAAAAGCATTAATGCAGTACACGGTCTGATTGGGCCCTGCAGCCAAAAGGCACCCGGTGTCAGAGCTCAGGGCACAGCTCTGCTCCTAAATGTCGCGGTTAATTATCGGATGCGGCCGGGCCAAGTGTGACTATAGCTTAGTATTGCAAAATTGCTCAAAACTTGATGAGTAAAAATACATTCCATTGTCTAATTAGCCAACTGCCTGCTAAAACAGATTTTCATTAAATGTTCTCTCTCCTGTGCTCTCTCTCTCTAGCACGCGCCTATGCACGCTCCCCGCGCTGCCCACTTGCTGCCCTCCATCATTAATCCCCTCTCTCTTTTTTTTTTTTTTTTCCTGCATAGTGGTAGATAAGAAATAAAATAACTTAAAGAAATGGAAGACTCTTCTATTTTTCCTTTTTTTTTTTTTATAAGGTCTGGTTTGAAGAGTAATGTCCTGTCATTGTTGCCTTGGAAACAGGCAGATTATACAAACCGAAATGGAAATCAAAATAGGAGCCAAAGAGGCGATAAAGACAGCGGGTAGGGGGGCAGCGGAGAACGACGCAGTCAGCAGAAGAACAAAACTCGTACTTCGAGGGGGGAAAAAAAGAAAAAAAAAATGTCAAACTTTTTATTTGAAATCTTGGAGACCGCTGAATCTGGCGTGGGTGGTGGGGGTTTGGGGGTATTGGGGGGGGGGGGTGGGGGGGGAGAAAAAGAGGTTGTCATGGAAACAGTGAAGATGAGGAAACGAGAAAACTGACTCTCAATTTTCAGGCTACAAGTCGGCGACCCAAAAGGGGGTACTTGTGTTAAAAGCGACAACAGAAGAACATTGGAGGGTAATTAGGGGCCGGAGGAACGCGGTGTGCCATTGTCTGCGAGAATCCATTAAAGCTGGCATTACAAGGCAGTAAACCTCGGTGGGATGATCCCCGACCTCCTCTGCAATTGTCTTCGCCTGAGTCAGACAACAAAACTTCATGTTTGACAATGAAGTCGAAAAAAAAACAGGGGACTCGGGTCTTGGTTTGCTTTGTGCTGCCAACATTCTAGTTGAACACGTGCCTTGGATATTTAATAAAAGAAAAAAAAAACATTAACAAATAGTGGCAAAATAAGTAAATTAATAGAATATATTTTTTTCCAAACTGGGATTATACCCAACTCCTCTCCAGCCTTGCAACACCCACAACTTCTCTCTTCGGGGCCATCTGCTTTTGAGTTCCAGATCTTCGTTCCCCTTGATTGGCCATGCCGAGATGACGTAACTCCTGTGCATGCATGGGAGGTCATTCATCCTGGCACACTGAGCTGCCCATTCTAGTTGCAAATGTCCCTTGGATATTTGATAACAGAGAAAAAAATTGTAACAAATTTTGGCAAGTTAGTTGAAAATTTACGTAAATCTTCAGCCCCCTTGACTGGCCATGCCGAGATGACGTAATTCCTGTGCATGCATGGGAGGTCATTCATCGTGGCATTCTAGTTGCAAGTTGTCTTGGATATTTCATAAAAAGCAAAACAAAATTGTGACATTTTGTTGCAAATTATTTGAAAATTTACGTAAATAAGTTAATAGAATATATTTTTTCCCAAACCGGGATTATACCCAACTCCTCTCTAGCCTTGCAACACCCACAACTTCTCTCTTTGGGGTCATCTGCTTTCGGGTTCCAAATCTTCAGCCTCCTTGATTGTGCAAAATAAAGAAAATGTATGTAAGTAAATGAATAGAATATCTTTTTTCCCAAACTGGCATTATACCCAACTCCTCTCCAGCCTTGCAACACTCAAGACCTCTCTTTTTGGGGCCATCTGCTTTCGGGGTTCCAGATCTTCGGCCCCCTTTATTGTGCAAAATAATGAAAATTTACGTAAGTAAATGAATAGAATATCTTTTTTCCCCAAATCGGGATTATACCCAACTACTCTCCAGCCTTGCAACAACCCACAACTTCTCTCTTTGGGGCCATCTGCTTTTGAGTTCCAGATCTTCGGCCCCCTCGATTGGCCATGCCGAGATGACGTAACTCCTGTGGATGCATGGGAGGTCATTCATCCTGGCACACTGAGCTGCCCATTCTAGTTGCATATGTGCCTTGGATATTTGATAACAGAGAAAAAAATTGTAACATTTTGGCAAGTTAGTTGAAAATTTACGTAATTCTTAAGCCCCCTTGACTGGCCATGCCGAGATGACGTAACTCCTGTGCATGCATGGGAGGTCATTCATCGTGGCATTCTAGTTGCAAGTTGTCTTGGATATTTCATAAAAAGCAAAACAAAATTGTGACATTTTGTTGCAAATTATTTGAAAATTTACGTAAATAAATTAATAGAATATCTTCTTTCGCAAACCGGGATTATACCCAACTCCTCATAAACCTTGCTACATCCACGACCTCTCTCTTCTGGGCCATCGTCTTTCGGGTTCCAGATCTTTGGTCACCTTGATTGGCCGTGCCGAGATGACGTAACTGCTGTGCATGCATGGGAGGTTACTTATCTTGGCACACTAATGCCGCGTACACACGGTCGGAATTTCCGATGGACTTTTTCCCTAGGAATGTCCGACGGACTTAGAGAGCAGGTTCTCTATTTTTCCGTCGGAAATTCCAACAGAGTTTTGCCCGGTCATGGATCCGACCGTGTGTATGCGGCATAAGCTGCTCATTCTAGTAAGTTGTCTTGGATATTTCATAAAAAGAAAAAAAATTGTGACATACAGTTGCAAATTATTTGAAAATTTACGTAAATTAATTAATAAAATATATTTTTTCCCAAACTGAGATTATACCAAACTCCTCTCCAGCCTTGCAACACCCACAACTTCTCTCTTTTGGTCTATCTTCTTTCCAGATCTTCGCCCGCCACAATTGGCCATGACGAGATGACGTAACTCCTGTGCATGCATGGGAGGTCATTCATCGTGGCACACTAAGCTGCTCATTCTAGTTTTACGGTGTCTTGGATATTTCATAAAAATTCAAAAAATTGTGACAAATTGTTGCAAATTATTTGAAAATGTACGTAATAAATTAATAGAATATATTTTTTCCCGAACCGGGATTATAACCAACTCCTCTCCAGCCTTGAAACACCCACAATCTCTCTTTCAGGTTTCAGATTTTCGCCCACCGTTATTGGCCATGCCCAGATGACGTAACTCCTGTGCATGGGGGGTCATTCATCCTGGCACATTGAGCTGCCTATTCTAGTTGCATATGTGCCTTGGATATTTGATTACAGAGAAAAAATTGTTAACAAATTTTGGCAAGTTGAAAATTGACATAAAAAAATTTATAGAATATCTTCTTTCGCAAACCGGGATTATACCCAACTCCCCAAGCCTTGCTACATCCACGACCTCTCTCTTCGGGGCCATCGTCTTTCTGGTTCCAGATCTTCGGTTTCCTTGGTTGGCCGTGCCGAGATGACGTAACGCCTGTGCATGCATGGGAGGTCATTCATCATGGCACACTAAGCTGCTCATTCTAGTTGTGTTGTCTTGGATGTTTCATAAAAAGAAAAAAAATGGTGACATATTGTTGCAAATTATTTAAAAATTTACGTAAATAAGTTAATAGAATATATTTTTTGGGGCCATCTGCTTTTGGGTTCCAGGTTTTTTGGCCCCCTTGATTGGCCATACCGAGATGACGTAACTCCTGTGCATGCATGGGAGGTCATTCATCGTGGCATTTTAGTTGTAAGTTGTCTTGGATATTTCATAAATAGAAAAGAAAATTGTGACATATTGTTGCAAATTTTAAAAAATTTACAATTTACGTAAATAAGTTAATAGAATATGGGCTAGATTCAGAAAGCCTGCCGTAAGTTTGTGCGGGCGTAGCATATCTCAGATGCGTTACGCCGCCGTAACTTAGTGAGGGGCTGGATTCACAAAGAACCTGGGCCCTAAGTTACGGCGGCGTATCGTAAATCTGTCGGCGTAAGCGCGCCTAATTCAAATTGAGTAGAGGTGGACGTGTTTTATGTAAATAAAACATGACCCTGCGTAAATGAGGTCTCTAACGAACGGCGCATGCGCCGTCCGTGAACTTATCCCAGTGTGCATGCTCCTAATCACGTCGCAAATAGTCAATGCTTTCGATGTGAACGTAATTTACGCAAAGCCCTATTCGCGAACGACTTATGCAAATGACGTAAACGACGCAAAATTCGACGCTGTCTTGACGTCCATACTTAACATTGGCTATGCCTCATATAGCAAATGCAACGTTACGCCGGAAAAAAAGCCTTACGCAAACAACGTGAAAAAATCCGCCGGGCGCACGTACGTTTCTGAATCGGCGTATCCAGCTCATTTACATATTCTACGCTGAAATCGACGGAAGCGCCACCTAGCGGCCAGCGTAAATATGCAACTAAGATACGACGGCAGAAGAGTGGTAAGAGTGGGTGGTGTCTTGGTGGTTGTGGGGTGATAGTGGTGGTAAGGGTGGGTGGCAGTGGTGGTGGTAGGAACCAGATGTGTTTTAGTTACCCTAAACAGCTGTAAGCACAACATCCGACTTCTCTAGACGCCATCAAACATCCACGCTTTAAACCTTTGTAAAAATCCCCCAAAACGAATAAAAATATCTCCAGACAAAACAGATTTGTATTTAATACAGTGGAGGTCCCCAGGGGGGGGGGGAGGGGGGCTGCTCAGGATAAATAAGGAAATTAAACTTGTAGCTAGTTTTCAGCCAAAAGCCGCAGCCGGAATGTTAATTCCGAAGGCGGGGGGGCGGGGGGGATCGAGGTCCGTCGACGCCCATTTCTGTCATGGTCGACTTCCCCCCGCGAATGAGGTTTGGGAATTGGGAGGAGGAAATCGTATTAAAATGTAAAAAATTCCATCCCGTAAGTGTGATCATTTATTAAAGATGAACACGCCGCGCTGTATCTCTTTATTTCTCAATCTCTGCATATCTAATCTGCACAATAGCCCGACATCAAAGTGCTTATTTTTAAAAGGGGGGGATTACGGGCCCTTGGGGGGGGGGGGGGGCGTTCGTCGTAAAATAGAACTCTTTTCATGCTTTCCCAACTTTGTGGGGAACAGTTTTGGGGACGGCCCCTTCCTGTTCCAACATGACTGCGCACCAGTGCGCAAAGCAAGGTCCGTAAAGACGCGGAGGAGCGAGTTTGGGGTGGAGGAACTTGACTGGTCTCCACCTCAACCCCGATAGGACACCTTTGTTGTGGATTCAAAGATTTATATCCGCTCGCGTTTTATGCTGTTTATAGGAATGGCGTCAATACATTCAGTTTGCACATTTCGGAGAGCTGTGGGTATAAAGCTGGCACCATGGAGGGAACATATGTTTTCTGATAAATATTTTCTCACAATACCCACATCTTCCATGTGTCTGGAGCTTACCAGTCCAGCTCCCAGTTTGCGGGCGGATATGTTTTTTTTTTTTTTTTAATTGAATTGGCTAGACGTCCGTCACCTGGGCGCAAATAATAAAAAGCTATAGGGGTAGATTCACGTAGATCCGCGTATCTTTGTGGCGGCGTGACGTATCCGATTTACGCTACGCCTCCGCAACTTAGACGGGCAAGTGCTGTATTCTCAAAGCACTTGCTCCGTAAGTTGCGGCGGCGTAGCGTAAATCGGCCGGCGTAAGCCCGCCTAATTCAAATGTGGGACAGGGGGGCGTGTTTTATGTTAATGTTCTGTGACCCGACGTGATTGACGTTTTTCCCGAACGGCGCATGCGCCCTCCGTGGAATTTCCCAGTGTGCATTGCTCCTAATACGCCGCAAGGACGTCATTGGTTTCGACGTGAACCTAAATGACTTCCAGCCCCATTCACGGACGACTTACGCAAACAACGTAACTTTTTCAAATTTCGACGCGGGAACGACGGCCATACTTAACATTGGTACGCCGCACTTACGCCACCATATAGCAGGGGTAACTATATGCCGGGAAAAGCCTAACGTAAACGGCGTAAATGTACTGCGTCGGCCGGGCGTACGTTCGTGAATTTGCGTATCTAGCTAATTTACATATTTTGATGCGTAAATCAGCGTACACGCCCCTAGCGGCCAGCGTAAATATGCAGTTACAATCCGACGGCGTAAGAGACTTACACCTGTCGGATCTAAGGGAAATCTATGCGTAACTGATTCTATGAATCAGGCGCATAGATACGACGGCGCAACTCAGAGATACGCCGTCGTATCTCCACTGAGAATCTGGCCCTTAATGTGTAAATGTCATTTTTAATGGCTATAAATCTACAGCATCCATTAAAATATTTCCGGCGATCCTGCCATGATGGTTCTCAGAGGTGGCTCTAGGCTTTGTGAGGCCTTGACATGGGGCCCCACTTACACCCATGATGGGGAAAAATAATTCAAGGACAAGAGCCTCTTCCCCGCAAACCTTGGCCGGTGGTTGTGGGGGTCTGGGGCCAGGGGGCTTATCGGAATCTGGAAGCCCCATTTTAACAAGGCGGCCTCCAGATCCTGCTCTTTAATAACTAAGGGGGTGGGGGCCACCCGGTGATGTCACCTGGTGAACCCGCCCCCTTTTTGACATCATTGTCCGCAGGACACAGTCCACCAGTCTTCTTCAGGACACAGTCCACCCGTCTTCTTCAGGACACAGTCCACCCGTCTTCTTCAGGACACAGTCCACCCGTCTTCTTCAGGACACAGTCCACCCGTCTTCTTCAGGACACAGTCCACCCGTCTTCTTCAGGACACAGTCCACCCGTCTTCTTTTAAGACACAGTCCACCCATCTTCTTTAAGACACAGTCCATCCGTCTTTTTTAAGACACAGTCCATCCGCCTTCTTCAGGACACAGTCCATCCGTCTTCTTCAGTACCCAGTTCATCCGTCTTCTTTAGGACACAGTCCACCCGTCTTCTTTAGGACACAGTCCACCCGTCTTCTTTGAGACACAGTCCACCTGTCTTTTTAAGACACAGTCCTCCCGTCTTCCACAGGACACAGTCCACCCGTCTTCTTCAGGACACAGTCCACCCATCTTCTTCAAGACACAGTCCACCCGTCTTCTTCAGGACACAGTCCACATGTCTTCTTCAGGACACAGTCCACCCGTCTTTTTCAGAACACAGTCCACCCGTCTTCTTCAAGACACAGTGGCCCAGATTCTCAAAGGGCTTACGATGGCGCAACGCCATGTACGCCGTCGTAAGTCCTAATCTGACCCGTCGTATCTATGCGACTGATTCTTAGAATCAGTTACGCATAGATAACCATTAGATCCGACAGGCGTAAGGCTCTTACGCTGTCGGATCTTAAATGCAATTTTTTTTTTTGCCGCTAGGTGTCGCCTCCGTCGTTTTCCCCGTCGAGTATGCAAATTAGCAAAATACGCGAATTCAAGGAACTTACGCGCGGTCGACGCAGTAAAGTTACGACGTTTACGTTAGTTTTGCGCAGCGTAAAGTTGCCCCTGCTATATGAGGGGCAACCAATGTTAAGTATGGCCGTCGTTCCCGCGTCGAAATTTTAAAATTGACGTCGTTTGCGTAAGTCGTCCGTGAATGGGGCTGGACGCCATTTACGTTCACGTCGAAACCAATGACGTCCTTGCGACGTCATTTAGCGCAATGCACGTCGGGAAATTTTAGGGACGGCGCATGCGCAGTACGTTCGGCGCGGGAACGCGCCTAATCTAAATGATCCACGCCCCCTACCCGGATCCTTTGAATTAGGCGGGCTTGCGCCGGGGGATTTACGCTACGCCGCCGCAACTTTGCAGGCAAGTGCTTTGTGAATCAAGCACTTGCCCGTAAAACTTGCGGCGGCGTAACGTAAATGAGATACGTTACGCCGCCGCAGAGATGCTGCGATCTACCAGAATCTGGCCCTAAAAAGCCAGTGAAAAGATTTTAGATTTTTTTTTCTTATCCTATATCTACATGATACACAACTTTTCAAGCCATTTAATATTTCTTCTTTTTTTTTACTGCGCGTGTTTTTTTTTTTTGTTTTGTTTTTTACTCTTTCCCGTTAATGTATGCTCGGTAGCAGAATCCGTTTGACATATTTCCTTAACACAGCCTTCCCTGCTGGATCTATTCATGGTAGAAGGTGTACTCACCCTGCAGCTCCGGAACATTACATTACATATCAGGTCGGAGTGATACAAACTGATGTCAGGTTACATTAGGCAGCTCATCTCCAGCTCCTGCACTAGAGTATCGTTTTATTTCAGAATTTTTTATTTATTTTTTAAGAGTGGACTTTTTTTTTTTTTTTTTTTACAGTGGAAGTTCATGGACTTTTTTTTAATTTATTTTTTAAGAGTGGACTTTTTTTTTTTCTTAAACAAAAATATATGGGCCAGATTCAGGTACAAGTGCGGCGGCGTAACGTATGGTAGATACGTTACACCGCTGCAAGTTTTCATTGCAAGTGCCCGATTCACAAAGCACTTGAGATGAAAACTACGCCGGCGGCCTCCGGCGTAAGACCGCGTTATTTAAATGGCCGTGTGCCATTTAAATTAGGCGCGCTCCCGCACCGGACCTACTGCGCATGCTCCGTTTTGTAACTCCCGCCGTGCTTTGCGCGAAGTGACGTAATTTTTTACGAACGGCGACGCGCGTAGCGTCATTCCGTATTCCCGGACGCGTTACGCAAACGACGTTAAAATTTTAAATTGTCGACGCGGGAACGACGGCCATACTTCAGACAGCAATACGTTTGCTGACTAAAGTTAAGGCACCCAAAACGACGAATAACTTTGCGACGGGAAACTAGACTAGCGGCGACGTAGCGAACGCGAAAAACCGCCGTGGATCGCCGTAACTCCTAATTTGCATACCCGACGCTGATTTACGACGCAAACTCCCCCCAGCGGCGGTCGCGGTATTGCATCCTAAGATCCGACAGTGTAAAACAATTACGCCTGTCGGATCTTCTGGCTATCTATGCGTAAGTGATTCTATGAACCGGCCGCATAGATACTCCGAGAGATACTCCGTCGTATCTCCGCTGTGAATCTGGCCGTATGTAACTATAATAATTATTATTATGCAGGAAAAATAAAAATAAAAAAGACTGATGTGAATATATACAGTATGTAAAGCGCTGTGTAAATTGGCGTAGATTCCGCAGACGCCGCGTTTGATTTTCGTTCCCCCTCGCGCTTTATTTCTTAATCGCTGCCCCTTGGAGGAGTTCCTTCCAGTAAACACCGTTCAGCAGCTGTTATGCAACAACATGACCGTCCTCTTCCCAAACGATCCTCGGGGATCCGCCGAGTCCGCAGAATCCGCCGCCGCGTCCCGCGCTAGGAAACACACGCTCGCAATCTGTTGAATTGCGAAGAACCCGGGGGTTTAATTGCTGTGCCGTTACCCCCCTCCTAAGGCATCACCTCTTCCTAGACTTAAAAGTTTTTTTAGCCTGTCCCCCCCCCCCCGCAGAATCTCGCCTGCCCACGCTTTGCGCTAAAAAAAAAATCAACCCGGTAATTCGATGGAATTTTTTATTTATTTTTAGTTAATTAAGAGCGACGGATAAGAATGGAAATCTAGGAATGGAATGAGACGCGCAATTAAAGGGGAGCCACGCCGAGTTACAATGGAAACAACGACCCCCCTCGGAATCCGTGCGTCCGCCATGTTGGATTTTGACCGCTACAGTCTTCTGGCCTTTAAATTATGTGTTAGCAAACCCCCCCCCCCCCACCCAAAAAAAACAGCACTAATCTGCATGCAAATCCCCTTCCCCCTTCCAACACAAATCCTGCTAAATCCCCCCCCTCCCAGCACAAATCCTTGCCCTCTGACTTTCCCAAATCCCCAGAGCACACGTGCAGCAACCCCCCAATTGAAAAAAAAATCCCCTCCCCCTCTACCATATGACCTATGTCCAAATGCCCTTTCCTAGCACAAATTCTCTTCCCCCCCCATCCCCTCTCCTAACACAAATCCCCCCTCCTAGCACAAATGTTCTTCACCCATCCCCCTCCCAACACAAATCCCCCTAAATCTTCCCCACCTAGCACAAATCCTCTTCCCCCTCCCAACACAAATCCTCCTAAATCCCCCCTCCTAGCACAAATTCTCCTTCCCCCATCCCCCCTCCCAACACAAATCCCCCTAAATTCCCCCTCCTAGCACAAATTCTCTTTCCCCATCCCCCTCCCAACACAAATCGCCCCAAAATCCCCCCCCAGCACAAATCTTCTTCCCCCTCCCAACACAAATCCCCCTAAATTCCCCCACCTAGCACAAATTCTCTTTCCCATCCCCATTTCCAACACAAATCCCCCTAAATCCCCCTCCTAGCACAAATCATTTTCACCACCCCCCATCCCAGCACAAATCCTTGCCCTCCGACCCCCTAAATCCCCAGAGCACACTTGCAGCAACCCCCTTTCCTAGCACAAATTCTCTTCCCCCCATCCCCTCTCCCAACACAAATCCCCCCTCCTAGCACAAATTTTCATTCCCCATCCCCCTCCCAACACAAATCTCCCCCACCTAGCACAAATTCTCTTTCCCTATTCCCCTTCCCAACACAAATCCCCCCCTCCTAGCACAAATAATTTCCCCCACCCCCCCTCCCAACACAAATCCCCCTGAATCCCACCTCCCAGCACAAATGATTGCCCTCCGACTCCCCAAATCCACAGAGCACACGTGCAGCAACCCCCCTGATTGGAAGAAAAATCCCCTCCCCCTCTACCATATGTCCAAATCCCCTTTCCTAGCACAAATTCTCTTCCCCCCCATCCCCTCTCCCAACACAAATCCTCCTAAATCCCCCCCCCCCCATCTACCACAAATTATATTTTCCCACCCCTCCTCCCAACACAAATCCCCCCCACCAGCACAAATCCTCCCCCCCCCCCCTCCCAACACAAATCCCCCTAAATTCCTCCACCTAGCACAAAATCCTTTCCCCCATCCCCCTTCCCAACACAAATCCTCCTAAATTCCCCCACCTAGCACAAATTCTCTTTCCCCATTCCCCTTCCCAACACAAATCCCCCCTCCTAGCACAAATAATTTCCCCCACCCCCCCTCCCAACACAAATCCCCCCTCCCAGCACAAATGCTTACCCTTCCGACCCCCCAAATCCCCAGAGCACACTTGCAGCAACCCCCCAATTGAAAAAAAATCCCCGCCCCCTCTACCATATGACCTATGTCCAAATCCCCTTTCCTAGCACAAATTCTCTTCCCCCATCCCCCTCCCAACACAAATCCTCCTAAATCTCCCCCCCCCATCTACCACAAATTATCTTTTCCCACCCCTCCTCCCAACACAATCCCCCCCCCCCCTAACAGCACAAATCCTCTCCCCCCCCTCCCAACACAAATCCCCCTAAATTCCTCCACCTAGCACAAAATCCTCCCCCCCCACCTACCACAAATCCTCCTACCCCCCCCCCACCTACAACAAATCCTCTTTCCCTATCCCCCCAACACAAATTCCCCTAAATCAACGTTCCTAGCCCCCCTCCCCCAAATGTACCCTTCTAGAACAATTCTTACTCCTGCCACCCACCACAAATCCCTTCCTCCCCCCTATCTACTTGTAAACCCCCCCCCCCAACCTCACATAAAAACCCACAATGCCCAGGGCGGCCGCCCCTTCCCCCAGAGAGGCCCTGCCTTTCATTGATTTTATTCCAGTTCTTTCAATGCGGAGCCTCGGCATCAAATGCTGGGCATCAACTAGGGCACTCCTCCAGACTGACACCCACCCCGCCCATCAAGGCATTGTGATATTTGCATAACTCCTCCCACTGCTTGCAGCAGGGCTTAGACGGGTACGGAGGCGGGGGGGGTGCTGCAGTGTTTTCTTACAGGACCCTCCCACCAGCCACGATCCGCCTGCATTGCATAGAGACGCACAGAGTCCCAGCGATGAGATCCCATCATGAAAACGGACTTAATTAAAAAAATATACTTTATAGGCAGTCAATAGAGCTCAACGCTTACACTGTGATTACATCTGCGTACGCGGGAAAAGTGCGTAACGTGCAATTACAGTTCACACAAAGGCGTCCTCCTGGTTTTCCTATAACGGCGAAAGTCCACAAATTATAATAATAAACCTCCAACGCGTTTGGAGTGGAAATATGGAGTGTATACGTTCACGTGATGTCCCCTCCCCCTCCCCCCGTGGACTGTCAGTCCTGATCCATGTGATATCCCGTATCTTGTGTCCACACAGAGAACTCCACAGACATCCGTGACCTTTATAAGGATAAAAGGTCTGCAAGGCTTATATATCCCTTCTCTATCCATCCCACCTCCCCCCTCCTCCCCCCCCCCCCCCCCCCCCCCAACCCAGAGCTCTGCAATGGTGGAACAACATTCTTATATTTTATTATAATTAAATATTGTATCTCCACTCCCTTGCATCCCTCCAAGTATAAAATGTGTCCATTAAACTGCACAATTGTCTTCATTAACCCCCAGAATGTGTCTAACATGTGTACCTCCTATGAGCGTCAGCTCCATCTAGTGGCCATACACAGGACAATTCAAGTTTCAGGGTCTGAACACCTACCATGCCTCATTTTGAGGGGTTCCCACCACCCCTGGGCTGAGTTATCAGGTCTGTACACCTGCTGTGCCCATTATGAGGGGTTCCCACCATCTCTGAGCCAAGTTCTTAGGTCTGAACCTCATCTGTGTTCATTATGAGGGGTTCCCACCATGCCTCTGCTGAGTTCCCAGGTCTGTACACCTACTGTGACCATTATGAGGGGTTCCCACCATGCCTCTGCTGAGTTCCCAGGTCTGTACACCTACTGTGACCATTATGAGGGGTTCCCACCATTCCTCTGCTGAGTTCCTGGGTCTGTACACATCCTGTGCCCATTATGAGAAGTTCCCACCAACTCTGAGCTGAGTTCTCAGGTCTGAACCCCTACTGTGTTCATTATGAGGGGTTCCCACCATGCCTACGCTGAGTTCCCGGGTCTGTACACCTACTGTGACCATTATGAGAGGCTCCCACCATCTCTGAGCCAAGTTCCCAGGTCTGAACCCCTACTGTGCCCATTATGACTGGTTCCCACCATCCCTGTGCTGAGTTCCTTGGTCTGTACACGTGCTGTGCCCATTATGAGGGGTTCCCACCATTCCTATGCTGAGTTTCTGGATCTGTACACCTACTGTGACCATTATGAGAGGTTCCATTATGAGTGGTTCCCACCATCCCTGAGCCAAGTTCCCAGGTCTGAACCTCAAATATGTTCATTATCAAGGGTTCCCACCATTCCTGTGTTGAGTTCCCAGGTCTGTACACCCGCTGTGCCCATTATGAGGAGTTCCCACCATCCCTGTGTTGAGTTCCTGGGTCTGTACACCCGCTGTGCCCATTATGAGGAGTTCCCACTGTGCCTGTGCTGGGTCCTCAGGTCTGTACACCTGCTGTGCCCATATTGAGGCTTTCCCACCATTCCTGTGCCGAGTTCCTGGATCTGTACACCTACTGTGCCCATTATAAGAGGTTCCCACCATCTCTGAGCCAAGTTTCCAGGTCTGAACCTCAACTGTGTTCATTATGAGGGGTTCCCACCATTCCTGTGCTGAGCTTTCAGGTCTCTACATCTAATGTGCCCATTATGAGGAGTTCCCAGCATTCTTGTGCCGAGTTCCTGGATCTGTACACCTACTGAGACCATTATGAAAGGTTCCCACCATCTCTGAACCATTACTGTGTTCATTATGAGGGGTTCCCACCATTCCTCTGCTGAGTTTATGGGTCTGTACACCAACTGTGCCCATTGTGAGAAGTTCCCAGGTATGAACCCCTACTATGTTCATTATGAGGGGTTCCCACCATGCCTATGCTGAGTTTTCCAGGTCTGTACTCCTTCTGTGCCCATTATGAGAGGCTCCCACTATCTCTGAGCCAAGTTCCCAGGTGTGAACCTCTACTGTGTTCATTATGAGGGGTACCCACTATGTCTGATCTGAGTTCCCAGGTCTGTACACCTTTTGTGCCCATTATGAGAAGTTGCCACCATCCCTGTGCTGAATTTCAAGGTCTATACTCCTTCTGTGCCCACTAAGGGGGGTTCCCACCATCCCAACTCTAAGTTGCCAGGTCTAGGCACCTGTTGTGCCCATTATAAGGGGTTCCCACCATCCCTGTGCTGAGTTCTCAGGCCTGTACACCTGCTGTGCCCACCCATCTCCCACCAGCTCTTTAATATAGAATCATACAGATAGGTAGATATACACCATACTTGTTTCTGCCTTGTTCTGAGGGAACATCAATTCCCAAGTTCAGGGAAAAGATTTATTTAGGCCAACCGGGTGCTTGAATTTTCTTCTTTTTTTTTTTTTCTCCCATGCCAGCCTTGTACTACCTTTATAATTTATACCTCAGAGTACGTTCACCACATGTATTTTCTATTTAAAGGTGCTCACAGCGATGTTTTCCTGACATCAGACCACCATCTGCACACTCTTGCCCTCTGGGAATCGCCTCATAAAGCTGGCTTTAGCACACCGTGCGTCCTTCTTTTAAACAACATGAAAGCGATTCTTGAATCGCCCATGAAAAAAAAAAAAAAATGTTTGGGCAGCTAGCTTGAAATAAAATTCTACAAGGGCGTAAAATTAAAACGGGAAGGCCGGTCCTCTGATTTTTTATTTTTTTTCCCCCTTCATTCTTCCTTTTTTTTTTTGCACTTCCCTCTCATTTTTGAAACACGTCTTCGCCTTTGATCTGTGAGGCAGCCAAGAGATGTTCACAGGGTTTGGAAATGAAAAATTAAGGTATTGTGAACAGAATTTTCTAAGATGCATTGGATGAGATGGATCAGAAGGAGAGGGGACGGTGAGCATGAAAAACACAAAAGGGAAAGAGGTTGAAAATGAAGTTGGAGCAATTGAAGTTGGGCGTTACACCAGTGGCGGCTGGTGCTCAAAATTTTTGAGGGTGGCGCAAACAAACGAAAAAAAAACCATCAAACGCAGCTACTGTGCCCATCAATTGTTGCCACTGTGCCATGAAATGAGCCAGTTTTCCCCCTCAAATACAGCCACTTTGCCACCTCAAATACAGCCAGTTTGCCTGTCAAATACAGCCAGTTTCCCCCCTCAAATGCAGCCAGTTTTCCCCCTCAAATACAGTCACGTTGCCCCCACAAATACAGCCACTTTGCCCCCTCAAATACAGCCATTTTGCCCCCTCAGATACAGTCACTTTGCCCCCTCAAATATAGCCACATTGCCCCCTCAAATACAGTCACGTTGCCCCCTCAAATACAGCCAGTTTGCCCACTCAAATACAGCCACTTTGCCCCCTCAAATTCAACCACTTTGCCCCCTCAAATACAGCCACTTTGCCCCCTCAAATACTGCCAGTTTGCCCCATCAAATGCAGCCAGTTTGCCCCATCAAATGCAGCCAGTTTGCCCCCTCAAATACAGCCACTTTGCCCCCTCAAATACAGCCACTTTGCCCCCTCAAATACCACCAGTTTGCCCCCTCAAATACTGCCAATTTGCCCGTCAAATACAGTCAGTTTTCCCCCTCAAATGCAGCCAGTTTGCCCCCTCAAATACAGCCACTTTGCCCCCTCAAATGCAGCCATTTTGCCCCCTCAAATACTGCCAATTTGCCCGTCAAATACAGTCAGTTTTCCCCCTCAAATGCAGCCAGTTTGCCCCCTCAAATACAGCCACTTTGCCCCCTCAAATGCAGCCATTTTGCCCCTCAAATACAGACAGTTTGCCCCCTCAAATACTGCCACTTTGCCCCCTCAAATACAGCCACTTTGCCCCCACAAATACCGCCAGTTTGCCCCCTCAAATACCGCCAGTTTGCCCCATTAAACACAGCCAGTTTTCCCTCTCAAATGCAGCCACTTTGCTCCCTCAAATACTGCCAGTTTTCCCCCTCAAATGCAGCCACTTTGCTCCCTCAAATACTGCCAGTTTTCCCCCTCAAATACCGCCAGTTTGCCCCCTCAAATACTGCCAGTTTGCCCCCTCAAACACAGCCAGTTTTCCCCCTCAAATGCAGCCCCTTTGCCCCCTCAAACACAGCCAGTTTTCCCCCTCAAATGCAGCCACTTTGCTCCCTCAAATACTGCCAGTTTTCCCCCTCAAATGCAGCCACTTCGCTCGCTCTAATCAGGCACTATTAGAACAGACCCATCACTGTTATTCAGATGGCCGGCGCTCAACAGGGGGCCAGACACCCGAAAGTGTATATGTATTGTTGATTGATGGGTGCAGGAGAGAGGGGGCGGCGCTCCTGCGCCCACTATGGACGCACCGCCACTGCGTTACACGATCAGTCCCAGAGCCATCTTAATAGCATTATGGTCCCCTGGGCAAAGTAATGCACTGGGACCCCTACCAGCTTGCCTCAATTTACACACCTACTTTCAAAGAAATAAAGTATAAATAGTTTTAGAATAGAATTAAACATAAATTCATTAGTACTTTCAATAAAATCGATTTTACAAAAGGAAAACATTCCATAAATCAAAGACTAGTCAACACAAAGGGCACAGTACAGGGGGGAATGCAGGAGGGCACAGTACAGGCGGTGTCAGGAGGGCACAATACTGGGATCAGAAGGGCACAGTATAGGTTCTGGGACGCTTCTCGGGACACGACCATAGCGGGACAGTTTAGTGAAAGGCATGACTGTCCCAGCAAATCCAGGACAGTTGGCAAGTATGATGTAATGCAAGATTATTGTTGGGCCCCCATGTACCTGGGGCCCCTGGGCAGTGCCCAGGAGTGCCCTTGCATTAAGATGGCCCTAATCAGTCCAAGAGCCAAAGCCAAACAGGCCCATGTTATTAAAACATGTCGTGTGGTGAACTGGTAGCTATGGAAGCAGAAATCGTATTAGAACAATAAAAATGTTGATGTAGATATAGCAGATGTAGGTGTAGATGTCTCAAATTCATATTCCTGGGAATAAACTACATGGCCAAAACTGTACACACCTGACCATCACTCTTCTGTTTGGGAGAATTTGTACCCATTCAGCCAAAAGAGCATTTGTGAGGTCCGGTACTGATGTTGGGCAAGAAGATCTGGGTCTCAATTGGTGTTCAGTAGGGTTGAAGTCAGGGCTCTGTGCAGGACACTTTAGTTCCTAGACACCAAACTGCTTAAAGGTGTTCAGTAGGATTGAGGTAAATATTTTGAGTAGGCCACTAGAGTTCCTCCACACCAAACTTGTAAAAGATGTTCAGTAGGCTTGAGATCAGGGCTTTGTGTAGGCCACTTGAGTTCCTCCACACCAAACTCGTTAAAGTTGTTGAGTAGGATTGAGGCCAGGGCTTTCTGCAGGCCACTTGAGTTCCTCCACACCAAACTGCTTAAAGGTGTTCAGTTGGGTTGAAGTCAGGACTTAGTTCACGCTACTTGAGTTCCTCCACACCAAACTTGTTAAAGGTTTGAGGTTGAGGCTTTGTGTAGGCCACTTGAGTTCCTCCACACCAAACTTCTTAAAGGTGTTCAGTAGGGTTGAAATCAGGGCTTTGTGCAGGATATTTGAGTTCCTCCACACCAAACTCGTTAAAGGTGTGAGGTTGAGGCTTTGTGTAGGCCATTTGAGTTTGTCCACACCAAACTCATTAAAGGTGTTAAGTAGGATTGAGGCCAGGGCTTTCTGCAGGCCACTTGAGTTCCTACACACCAAACTCGTTAAAGGTGTTCAGTAGGATTGAGGTCAATTTTTTGCGTAGGCCACTAGAGTTCCTACACATCAAACTTGGTAAAGGTTTTCAGTAGGGTTACAATTGCGGCGGCGCTCCGTGGCGGCGGTTATTGATGGGATGTGGGGTTCCAGCACCTTGTACCTCTGGACCCCTTTACATTATACAGCACCATGCACCTCTGGACCCCTTTACATTACACAGCACCCTGGACCCCTTTAAATTACATAGCACCGCACCTCTGGAACCTTTTACATTACACAGCACCCTGCACCTCTGGGCCCCTTTGCATTACACAGCACCCTGCACCTCTGGGCCCCTTTACATTACACAGCACCCTGCACCTCTGGGCCCCTTTACATTACACAGCACCCGGCACCTCTGGATCCCTTTACATTACACAGCACCCTGCACCTCTGGACCCCTTTACATTACACAGCACCCTGCACCTCTGGACCCTTTTACATTATATAGCACTGCACCTGTGGACCCCTTTACATTACACAGCCCCCCACAGTTTGTTACACAGACACCCCCCTAACAGTTCTGCACTCCCTGTATATGTTACACCGGGGGCAGACGTGACATGCGCGGGCCGCCGCTACATATACCCGGTATGCCCTATGGCCAGTCAGGGCCTGCTTGAAGCTCCTCCATGGTTTTCAATTGTAACTCGGAAAAGTGCATGAGCTTCTTTTGAGCTTCAAGCATTTTTTACCTCAATTGTTTTCGAGGAGAGCGCTTGAAAAACATGCAAACGTTGCTCAGCTTAAGTGTGATTGGAACCTGAAGGAAAATCTTACATTCTGAGTTTGAAAAGGAAATCATTCATTGGGGACATTTGTTTCCGGAGACAACTAAGAGGGGATTTCCCTTCACCTCTGATTGTGTCTCCAGGGCAAGAAGTAAATCTAAAGTTCCTCAATAGGATACAGACAAGTGTTTCGACTATTTCCGACTGTACTCAAAAGAAAAAAAAAAACATTTTTTTGGCTTAACTCCAGACCCCTTAACTTTTCCGAAATGAAGGAAGGATTTCTGGACAGCCGCACTCCAAAACTTGTTGCTTTTATTGTAAAAAAAAAAAAAAAAACACAGGATACATGCCACAGCAAACAGGGTACAAGCTTTAGTGCTTAATCATAGCTATGATTAACCACTTCCATACCGGGGGGCACTTTCGCACCTTCCCGCCCAAGCCAATTTTCAGCTTTCAGCACTGTCGCACTTTGAATGGCAATTGCGCGGTCGTGCGACGTGGCTCCCAAACAAAATTGGCGTCCTTTTTTCCCCACAAATAGAGCTTTCTTTTGGTGGTATTTGATCACCTCTGCGATTTTTTTTTTTTTGCGCAACAACTAAAAAAAGACTGAAAATTTTGAAAAAAAAAAAAAGTTTTTATTTTTTTAGGTTAATTTTTTTGTAAATAAGTAAGTTTTCTCTTTCAATTACGGGCACTGATATGGCGGCACTGATGGGCAGAGATGAGATGGCACTGATGGACATCGATGAGGTAGTACTGACGGGCACAGATGAGGTGGCACTGATTGGCGGCGCTGGTATGCGGCACTGATGGGTACACATAGGCGGCACTGATGGGCACACATAGGCGGCACTGATGGGCACACATAGGCGGCACTGATGGGCACTCATGGGCGGCACTGATGGGCACTCATGAGCGGCACTGGGCACTCATAGGCGGCACAGATGGGCACTCATGGGCGGCACTGATGGATACTTATGGGTGGCACAGATGGGCACTGATAGGTGGGCACTGGGCATGGATGGGCACTGTGGGGTGGCACTGATGGACACTGTGGGGTGGCACTGATGGACACTTGGGGTGGCACTGATGGACATTGTGGGGCAGCACTAATCTACCCATGTTGCCAGTCGGTGCCCATTTGTGGGCACTGATTGGCATCTTTTTTTTTTCAATGCTTTTTTTTTTTTTTTTGCCCACCCTGGTGGTCCAGGGTGGGCTTCCCTGGTGGTCCAGTGTGGCGATGCGAGGGGGGGCTGCGCTGATAAACAATCAGCGCGAACCCCCCCTGTCAGGAGAGCCGCTGATCGGCTCTCCTCTACTCGTGTCTGTCAGAAGCGAGTGAGGAAGAGCCATTGACGGCTCTTCCTGTTTACATCGTGATCAGCCATGGTTGGACACGGCTGATCACGTGGTAAAGAGTCTCCGCCGGAGGCTCTTTACCGAGATCGGAGATGCAGGGTGTCAGACTGACACCACGCATCACCGATCGCCGCGCTGCGCGCCCCCACGGGCGCGCGCGGCATGAAATCCTGCAGGACGTCCTGTCAGGATTTCAGAACCACTTCCTGGACGTAAATCGGCCATAGGCTGGGCGGGAAGTGGTTAAGCACTAAAGTTTACTGTGAAACACGTCATTTTGCATTATCATATGCATTGCCAGCACCCCGTGGCTTCGGATTTGGTAAAGAGGTCCATAATTAGTATCCTTGAGCGGTGACTCTCTTTCTTTATCCTTAACTTTTCCGCCTCCAACTAAAAAATAAGGGAAAATTCCCTCGGCCACCAAGTTTAACCCCTTTTTTGTTGCCAAAGCTGGGAACGAATACGCACCACACACATGCGGGGAAGGGGGGAAAAAAAAAATAAGTTTAATTGAAAGCGTTGCTAAAGAAGTGACGAGAGCCAGTATTTCTCGCCATCGCCTTGGAAACAAAGCAAAACGCTGGAAAGTACGGGAGCGAAATTACTTCCACGATGAACTTTCAAGGTTACTTTTCCAACCACACAAAGCGAGTTTCTTTTTTTTACTTTTTCTTTTTTTAACCCTGTCAGACGGCGGAAAAAAAAACGAACCCGTAATGTGTTCTGTAGCGCGGCTGTCAGGCCTTATACCAGTTAGCACGTTTTTTGTTTTTTTTTTCATCCCAGAAGCCTTTGCTTCTCGCCCGCCGCCAGTCATTTTCTGGGTTTTTTTGGCTAGAAAGGTTGACCTCTAAAAAAAAGAAGGAAAGTCAGATGTTTCGAGCTCCGGGTCGCCTCGCAAGTTGGCGAGCTGAAGGGCGCAGTTGACCCGAGAGGGACTGAGCCTCCTAAGCCCCCAGGGAAGGACGGGATGGGGGAAAGTTTGGGGTTAACGAGGAGTCTTGCAGCAGGAAATTCCTGGGATTCTTGGCTTGTGGGGTCATTGCTGAGCTGAAGCTGCAGGAGAATAGAGGGAAAGGGGGCGGGGAGAGAGGAGCCAGAATAACAAGAAGAAAATTACAGCGGCCTCGGCACATACAGCACACTCCGTGCCGCGATAAATACCCCCAATGCGCTCGATGTACATTCCACTCTTCATATTTTACACAAGCAACGTCATCGCCGCTGCTTATGGAAAAAGTCTGCGCAGTGTTAACGGGAACAGCCCGCGTTTTTTTTTTTTTGTTTATTTCCCGAAAAAGCTTACTTGAAACGTATTGCTCCTGCTCAAAGGAGATGTAAACCCCAACGGAATGACCTTTAACTTTCTGAAGGGTCATATATCGTAAAAAAAAAAAAATGCTATTTTTACCTAAAATACTTGTTTTTACTGTTTTTTTTATCCTTTGTTGCATCTTGGTGCTGCTGATCTCATCCAGCCTCTTTGCAACCACTTCCTGCCCACATGGACTCCATCCATGGCTGCGTGCCATTTCTCAGGGTGGGTTTTCTACGGGTCCATACATGTGCGTGATATCCTGCTTAACTTGTTGCCGACCCTGTTTTTGTCCCAATGTACTGTATGTAGAAATGTAGCCACCCTGTCGTGGTCGCACGGTGTGTAGGAATGTAACCACCCCGTCTTGGTCCCACTGTATGTAGGAATGTAACCACCCCGTCTTGGTCCCACTGTAGGTAGGAATGTGGTCACCCTGTCTTGGTTCTACTGTATGTAGGAATGTGGTCACCCTGTCTTGGTTCTACTGTATGTAGGAATGTAGCCACCCGTCTTGGTCCCACTGTATGTAGGAACATAGCCACCCTGCCTTGGTAACACCGTATGTAGGAATGTAGCCACCCCGTCTTGGTCCCACTGTATGTAGGAAAGTGGTCACCATTTCTTGGTTCCACTGTATGTAGGAACATGGCCACATGTCTTGGTTCCACATTATGTAGGAACGTAGCCAAACCGACTTGGTCCCACTGTATGTAGGAATGTGGTCACCCTGTCTTGGTCCCACTGTATGTAGAAATGTAGCCATCCTGTCTTGGTTCTACTGTATGTAGGAACATAGCCACTCCATCTTAGTCCCACTGTATAAGGGAAAGTAGTTAACTTGTCTTGGTCCCACTGTATGTAGGAAAGTAGCCACCCTGTCTTGGTCCCACTGTATGTAGGAAAGTAGCCACCCTGTCTTGGTCCCACTGTATGAAGGAACGTAGCCACCCTGTCTTGGTCCCACTGTATGTAGGAAAGTAGCCACCCTGTCTTGGTCCCACAGTATGTAGGAAAGTAGCCACCCTGTCTTGGTCCCACTGTATGAAGGAACGTGGCCACCCTGTCTTGGTCCCACTGTATGTAGGAACATAGCCACTCCATCTTAGTCCCACTGTATAAGGGAAAGTAGTTAACTTGTCTTGGTCCCACTGTATGTAGGAAAGTAGCCACCCTGTCTTGGTCCCACTGAATGTAGAAATGTGGTCACCCTGTCTTGGTCCCACTGTATATAGGAACGTAGCCACCCTGTCTTGGTCCCACTGTATGTAGGAACATAGCCACTCCATCTTAGTCCCACTGTATAAGGGAAAGTAGTTAACTTGTCTTGGTCCCACTGTATGTAGGAAAGTAGCCACTCTGTCTTGGTCCCACTGAATGTAGAAATGTGATCACCCTGTCTTGGTCCCACTGTATGAAGGAACGTAGCCAACCTGACTTGGTCCCACTGTATGTAGGAATGTAGCCACCCTGGTCTTGGTCCACTGTATATAGGAATGTATCCACCTCGTCTTTGTCCCACTGTATGTAGGAACGTAGCCACCCTGTCTTGGTCCCACTGCATGTAGGAAAGTAACCACCCTGTAGCCCCGCCCACTTTCTCTCCCGCTTGTCTGTATTGGAGGATGATAAGGAAACCCGCCATGGCCTCAGTCAGAGTGGTTATGAATACACAATAAATAATTTTCCGATGTTTCCTCTGCCCGCAGCTCCTCCATATTTTGACGTTAAATGGCAATCCTTATCTAAAATGGATCAGATAAGCCGCCGCGTTGTTG
This sequence comes from Rana temporaria, assembly GCF_905171775.1. NCBI lineage: Eukaryota > Metazoa > Chordata > Amphibia > Anura > Ranidae > Rana > Rana temporaria. The sequence goes on from NC_053501.1 coordinate 109,482,663, forward strand.
TATGTCACATAATCCATCCCGCCAAATTGAATTGTTACCGATTAATCAGCAGGAAATAAAGTGCATGTGGTGACATTTACCGCTTATCACATGAGAGCAAATGTGGGAGCGTGACAGGTGAACGGCGGGGACCATTACCGCGCCGAGGGGCCCCAAAATGTGCCGCGCCGCCAAAACTTTACACACAATTGTGCCTTAAAGTGTATCTAAGGATGAAATATTATAAGATATATTATACAGGAGTGACATCACCGCTCTCCAGATATAAGATATATTCTACAGGAGTGACATCACCGCTCTCCAGATATAAGATATATTATACAGGAGTGACATCACCGCTCTCCAGATATAAGATATATTATATAGGAGTGACATCACCGCTCTCCAGATATAACATATATTATACAGGAGTGACATCACCGCTCTCCAGATATAAGATATATTATACAGGAGTGACATCACCGCTCTCCAGATATAAGATATATTATACAGGAGTGACATCACCGCTCTCCAGGTATATGATATATTATACAGGAGTGACATCACCGCTCTCCAGGTATATGATATATTATACAGGCGTGACATCACCGCTCTCCAGGTATAAGATATATAATACAGGAGTGACATCACCACTCTCCAGATATAAGATATATTATACAGGAGTGACATCATCGCTCTCCAAATATATGTTCAGGGTTTGACAAATTTGTTTGGAATCCAGGAGCCAGCTAAAAAAGTAAGGAGCCAGAAACGCGGCCCGTCCCGCCGAGCTTGCGCGCAGAAGCGAACGCATACGTGAGCTGCGCCTGCATATGAAAGCGGTGTTCAAACCACACATGTGAGGTATCGCCACGATCGTTAGAGCGAGAGCAATAATTCTAGCCCTAGACCTCCTCTGTAACTCAAAACATACAACCTGTATAATTTTTTAAACGTCGCCTATGGAGATTTTAAAGGGTAAAAGTGTGTCGCCATTCCACGAGCGGACGCAATTTTGAAGTGTGACGTGTTGGGTATCAATTTACTCGGCGTAACATTATCTTTCACAATATAAAAAAAAATTGGGCTAACTTAACTGGTGTCTTATTTTTTAATTTAAAAGGTGTATTTTTCCCCAAAAAAGTGCGCTTGTAAGACCGCTGCGCAAATACGGTGTGACAGAAAGTATTGCAACGACCGCCATTTTATTCTCTAGGGTGTTAGAATAAAAAATATATATAATGTTTGGGGGTTCAAATTAGAGGGAAGGAGATGGCAGTGAAAATACAGGGGAAGCTCCATTAGTCTTGTCATGCCAACGGCCACAGAAGGAAGCATAGGCCTGCAGAAGGCCGCAAAGCCGCGGCCTCAATTACCTGCCGGCGCGGCCCGACGCGATCGCGTGGCAGGGGAGGTGGGGGCTCACAGAGACACCGGATACCCCATCCTGTCTCCCCCCACCTCCCCCGTCGGGCCGCGCCGGCCGGTAATTGAGGCCGCGGCTTTGCGGCCTTCTGCAAACCTATGCTTCCTTCCCCAGGCGCCAGGTCGCTAATTTTAGTTGCAATTGCGAACATATTTTGTCAAGCCCTGTGTTGTATTATACAGGAGTGACATCACCGCTCTCCAGATATAAGATATATTATAAGGGAGCGAAATCACCGCAAGACATGTTACTTTTCCAATATAATAAAGTTACATTGTGTTGCGCCTCTGCACGCCGTGGGCGTAGAACCCACATTGTTTTATACATACTTCAGAAATAATGAGCTTGTGTTTGCGTATAATCGCGGTGATAAATTGCGCAGATCACCTGTCGGGGGGAATATAATGTTAAAGGCTGACCCGTTTAGCGTGATCCCAGCCTGGGGACCCCGTTTACGCGGACAGACGTCGCCGTTCCTTGTTCTTCCCTGGCACCAATTAGCAACAAGTTCCTAAAACGACTGTGCGTTTGCTGCTGCTCATTAGCTGGGAGTCGAGCCGCAGTCACTAATGACTTGATGTTTATTACGCCGCAGGTTGGGGGGCCACAGAACAAGGCCACGCAGCGCTTACTAATCCCTTCAGGCTCCTACAGAGCCATTGATTTACAGGTAGAAGTCGTCATGGAGGCGGAACTGGCAGGGGAGTTTCTCTATGGTTCACTGATAGGGGTTGCCCGGGACAGTCCCGCATTGCCCGGGACAGTCCCGCATTGCCCGGGAGAGTCCCGCATTGCCCGGGACAGTCCCGCATTGCCCGGGACAGTCCCGCATTGCCCGGGAGAGTCCCGCATTGCCCGGGACAGTCCCGCATTACTGTATTTTGCAGGTCTGTCCCGGGCACCTTCATTCCGGGACAATACAGTGTCCCTGAATGAAACTGACACAGCCCACCCTGCACACTGTATTCCGTGCCCTGATTGGGCACAGCACCAGGATTGACAGGTGTGTGATGAAATCAAGGGAAGGGAAGGCCGGTGGTCGGCTGTAAGCGGCTACCCCGCTAAATGAAGTGGGTGGGGTTAATCAGATCACCTTGTTTTATTGGACACCTTGTCTAAAATTGTCTCACCCCCCTCCCCCCCCGGGGTCCTCGTTTGACTTCTGAACTTCCAGAGAGAGAGACGTTTTCGAATTCCACCTCCTCCCCTGATAAATTGAATATGGCGAACGGCTAACTGGCTACGTCGGAACTAATTAGAGTCCCGCGACGGCACCTGATAATTGATGTTGACGGGGAGGCTTTTCTTCCTGTGAAATATGCAGATTTTCGGCGGCGATGGTGTCGGGGAGGTGCGCAGATACACAAATCAACGCCAGGCTTAATGGATTCTGTTATGAAGGCAATTGTGGCGGGTGGCAGGTAGACAGCTGAGATTCTGTTATTGATTGCTCAGCGGATTCATCATTAATGCCATTTATTATACGCTTTTTTTTTAACCTCATCTTCGCTCAGCGGAACGTCTGTTCTGTAGGCCAACATGTATGTTGATTGCCGCATAGCCGAGGCCAAGTGGGGATAAAATAGGCCTGTGCTTTGGCCTTGCCTATTTCTCCTCTTGACACCAATGATGGGTCACTATTCCTCCCACTGATACCAATGATGGGACACTATTCCTCCCACTGACACCAATGATGGGACACTATTCCTCCCACTCACACCAACAATGGGACACTATTCCTTCTACTGACACCAATAATGTGTCACTATTCCTCCCAATGACACCAATGATGAGACATTATTCCTCCCACTGATACCAATGATGGAGCACTATTCCTTCCACTGATACCAACAATGGGACACTATTCCTCCCACTGACACCAACAATGGGACACTATTCCTCTCACTGACACCGATGATGGGACACTATTCCTCCCACTGATACCAATGATAGGGCAATATTCCTTCCACTGACACCAATGGTGGAAGACTATTCCTCCCTCTGATACCAATGATGGGACACTATTCCTCCCACTGACACCAATGATGGGACACTATTCCTCCCACTGACACCAATGATGGGATACTATTCCTCCCACTGACACCGATGATGGGACACTATTCCTCCCACTGATACCAATGATGGGACACTATTCCTCCCACTGACACCAATGGTGGGTCACTATTCCTCCCACTGACACCAATAATGGGGGCACTATTCCTCCCTCTGATACCAATGATGGGGCACAATTCCTCCCACTGATACAAATGATGGGACACTATTGCTCCCAATGATACCAATTATGGGATACTATTCCTCCCACTGACACCAATGGTGGGTCACTATTCCTCCCACTGACACCAATGATGGGGCACTATTCCTCTGAATGACACCAATGATAGGACACTATTCCTCCCACTGATACCAATGATGGGGCACTATTCCTTCTACTGACCCCAACAATGGGACACTATTCCTCCCACTGATACCAATGATGGGACACTATTCCTCCCACTGATACCAATGATGGGACACTTTTCCTCCCACTGACACCAATGATGGGATACTATTCCTCCCACTGACACCAATGATGGGATACTATTCCTCCCACTGACACCAATGATGGGACACTATTCCTCCCACTGACACCAATGATGGGACACTATTCCTCCCACTGACACCAATGATGGGACACTATTCCTCCCACTGACACCAATGATGGGCCACTATTCTTCATACTGATACCAATGATGGAGCACTATTCCTCCCACTGACACCAATGATGGGGCACTATTCCTTCCACTGACACCAATGGTGGAAGACTATTCCTCCCACTGATACCAATGATGGGGCACTTTTCTTCCCACTGACACAAATGATGGGACACTATTCCTTCCAGTGACACCAATGATGGGACACTATTCCTCCCACTAATACCAATGATGGGGCACTTTTCTTCCCACTGACACAAATGATGGGACACTATTCCTTCCAGTGACACCAATGATGGGACACTATTCCTCCCACTGATACCAATGATAGGGCAATATTCCTTCCACTGACACCAATGGTAGAAGACTATTCCTCCCTCTGATACCAATGATGGGACACTCTTGCTCCCAATGATATTAATTTTGGGGCACTATTCCTCCCACTAAAATTAATGATGGGGCATTGCTTCTATGTCATGGTCCAACCAGCAGAGGGAGCATGCGTTTTTGAACAAGCTGTGCTGTTGCAATGGAGATCAAGGGCCTGGCTGCGCTGTCTGGCAGTGGTGCCCGGATTACCAGACAAGATGAATTAAAAATTCATCCGGCATGCAAAACTTTTCACCTACTGTATACGTATTTTATCTATGTAATTAGATGCATGCCCGACGTTCCCGTTTTAATGACCGGTATTGCCTTTGCATTAAGTTGAAACAAGTCAAACATCGAACGTTCGCCGCTTCCATTCCCCCGCCATTCAGACGCACGGAGCTCCCAAGTTTATTGGCCCGTCTTTAATTAATTTGTGTAATAACTCGGTTAGAGACAATGGCTAATTGAAGCTTTAAAAAAAAAAATAAAAAAATTAGGAAAAAAAATAATGTAATGATCAGACGATAAGGAAACAAGAAAATCACTCTCTAACCCGCGTGTTTTTTTTTTTTCTTTTCTTTTTTTTGTAATTCAGTGACTTTGATTTATTTTAATGAGGCTTTTTCTCAAAAATGTAAGTTTCGCTCAAATGAAAGGGGCCAAGCAGATGGCGGCGTTTTTTGTTTTTTTTGGCGGCGCGGCAATTCATCCGAAGTAGAACACGTGGGAAGGTGTAGCGGGGGCCCGGGTCAGCGGCGTATAATCACGGATCTGAAAGCGTGTTATGGTAATTGTTCATTAGTCGGCGGATGAGAGAACAGAGCGTTAATGGCCGTGCATCCATCCCTTTGCGTCTCGTTTCGGCTTCCCCTATTTTCTGCGCGGGTCGGAAACAAGTTAATTTGCGAGTGGCGACTTCTTAAAGGGAATCTGGGGGTGGGGGGAGGAAAAAAAAAGAATACAGCTGATTTAATTAGACATGATAACGACTAAATGGGAAAAACATTTGTGAATTATTTTTATCAAGCTCGTTTTCTGTGAATTAAAGGGCTAACAAGCTATCGCTTGCGCGTATGGAGGCCGCTATCTTGGGCCCTTTTTTAAGTGCTTAACAGAGGAGGTTCCTACTGCCCACAGCATCCAATGAGAGTGCCCCTTTCACATCTTTAGTGCAGTGTGGTTGGGGAGGATTCTATACATTGGGTCGCCTGAGTGACACCAACTCTTTGAGATGGAGGTAGCCATCATCAGGGCTGTCTTAATGCATGGGCACTGCCCAGGGGCCACAGGTGCATGGGGGCCCCATAAAAATCTTGAATTATATCATACGTGCATGGGCACTGCCCAGGGGCCACAGGTGCATGGGGGCCCCATAAAAATCTTGAATTATATCATACGTTCCAACTGTCCCAGATTTGCCGGGACAGTCGCGCTTTTTACTAAGCTGTCCCAGGATGGCCCAACTGTCCCAGATTTCCCGGGACAGTCACACTTTTTTTTTCAGTTCCCGAGCCTTTCCGAGGTCTTCCCAAGTTCAGCCGAGCGGTCCCCGAGGCTTTCTGAATATTTCCGAGGCTCTCCGGCACACCCCCCCCCCACACCTCTGGCCACATGCGGTATTGCATGCTATAGAAGTCAATGCAGAACAAATTATTTTAGTTTCCATTGACTTCTGTTGGGAAACTCGCTTTGATATGCGAGTGCTTTGGATTACGTAAATCCAAGGTTCCACGGTATTGTGATTTGGAAATTGGGATACATCCGAATCTCCGAATAACGAAAATGTCGTCAGAATTTCAATTCCTAACTAAACTGATTGCACATGTCTAGTGCACAGCCAGAATATCGATCACAAAACAACCTGTTGGGGGTATAATTATATACAGAATTAGAGTCTAAAGTGGAAGAAAAACAATGGTATCTTGCACCACATAACTGTCAATCTTCAGGTCATGACCTCTTTGCCTTTTAAGACCTAAAATTGGTCTGTAGCTATGAAAGTCAGCCTCTAGGGCCAATTGGTCTGTAACTAGGAAGGTCAGCCTCTAAGGCCAATTGGTCTGTAGCTATGAAGGCCTCTGAAGGCCAATTGGTCTGTAGCTAAGAAGGCCTCTGAAGGCCAATTGGTCTGTAGCTAAGAAGGCCTCTGAAGGCCAATTGGTCTGTAGCTAAGAAGGCCTCTGAAGGCCAATTGGTCTGTAGCTAAGAAGGTCTCTGAAGGCCAATTGGTCTGTAGCTAAGAAGGCTTCTAAGGCTAATTTGTCTGTAGCTATGAAGGCCTCTAAAGACCAATTGGTCTCTAGCTATGAAGGCCTCTAAAGACCAATTGGTCTCTAGCTATGAAGGCTTCTAAGGCTAATTTGTCTGTAGCTATGAAGGCCTCTAAAGGCCAATTAGTCTGTAGCTAAGAAGGCCTCTAAGGCCAATTGGTCTGTAGCTTTGAAGGTCATCCTCTAAGCTAGGGTTGCCACCTCATCCCTCAAGCGAACACATATTAAGTACACATGTTCTGTGGCTGGTTAAGGTGGTAATTAAACTCACTAGGTGCCTTATCTGTATTATATTAGCCTCAGAACCTAAGTAATTCATATATGTTCGGGTTTAAAGGGACGAGTTGGCAACCCTACTCTAAGCCCAATTGGTCTGTAGCTATTAAGGCCTCTAAGGTCATTTGGTCTGTAGCTATGAGGGCCTCTCAGGGCCAATTGGTCTGTAGCTATGAGGGCGTCTAGGGCCAATTGGTCTGTAGCTATGAGGGCCTTTCAGGGCCAATTGGTCTGTATCTATGAAGCTCATCCTCTAAGGCCAATTGGTCTGTAGCTATGAAGGTCTGCTTCTGAGGCCAATTGGTCTGTATCTATGAAGCTCAGCCTCTAAGGACAATTGGCCTGTATCTATGAAGCTCAGCTTCTAAGGCCAGTTGGTCTGTAGCCATAAAGATCAGCCTCTAAGGCCAATTGGTCTGTAGCTATGAAGGCCTCTAAGGCCAGTTGGTCTGTAGCCATAAAGATCAGCCTCTAAGGCCAATTGGTCTGTAGCTATAAAGGTCAGCTTCTGAGGCCAATTGGTCTGTATCTATGAAGCTCAGCCTCTAAGGACAATTGGCCTGTATCTATGAAGCTCAGCCTCTAAGGCCAGTTGGTCTGTAGCCATAAAGATCAGCCTCTAAGGCCAATTGGTCTATAGCTATGAAGGCCTCTAAGGCCAGTTGGTCTGTAGCCATAAAGATCAGCCTTTAAGGCCAATTGGTCTGTAGCTATGAAGGCATCTAAGGATAATTTGTCTGTAGCTATAAGGGCCTCTAAGGCCAATTGGTCTGTATCTATGAAGGTCTCTAAGGCCAATTGGTCTGTATCTATGAAGGCCTCTAAGGCCAATTGCACTGTAGCTATGAGGGCCTTTAAGGCCAATTGGTCTGTATCTATGAAGGTCAGCCTCTATGGCCAGTTGGTCTGTTTCTATGAAGGTCAGCCTCTAAAGCTTATTGGTCTGTAGGTCGGCACTTAATGCCCCGTACACATGAACGGTTTTCCTGGTGGGAAAAGTCTGATGAGAGCTTTTGGTTGGGAATCCCGACCGTGTGTAAGCTCCATCAGACTTTTTCCAACAGGAAAACTGTTGGAAAAAGATAGAGAGCAGGATCTCTTTTTTTTTTTCGTCAGGAAAGAAGCTGTTTGGAATTTCCGATCGCATGCTCGGAAACAATTTGACGCATGCTCAGGAAGCATTGAACTTCATTTTCGGGACACCTTGGTTACTAAATAGAATGACTGACCTGAGTAGGCACTTTGAGATGCCCGCTATGTGGTGCCAGTTAACTTTTTGAAGGCGGGGATCCAACCAGCTAGTAGCCCACATGGTTTCGTCAGGACAGTTATCCTTTAGCTTGATTGCAACCTAAACTTAGCACTAGTACATGTCTTTGTTTGAACATGGTGGGAACATCCATAAATAAGCTCTATCATTGTGGGAATCGGTCAAAGTTCTCTGTAAGGCTCAGCAGAAAAAGCACAATTGCTATAAAAAAAAAAAAAAGGAGTAAAACTACAAGAAACCAAGAAAACCTGTTAATAATTATTCCAACCATAGCAATTACTACCACCTAGTGTATGGAATGTGTAAAGGAATCCTGAACTTTGTAGTTTATATATGTTATCTGATTCCTCTCGCCTGCCACCCCTCCCCCCACCCAATCTTCCCCAACCCTCAACAGCCAGGAATAATTTACCATCCTGTAAAGTTTTCACCTCTCATCTCCATCAAACCACCCCACCCCCCTTCTCTTCCTTCCCCAAAACGCCCCTGGGTACTAGGTGGCCTTTATAAAGTATCAGCGGGCACCTGGAGCCCCGGGTAGGCACTGGCACCAATTAATCGGCAGCCTAATTTGTTAGGACATGCAGAAAAATTCCTGCAGGTATGAGCGCACCGCGCAGATAACCTTCCAGGAAAAAAAAAGCTGCACAATAGCGTCTCTCATTCGCGCGGCCAAGATTATATCATGCCTTCGCCACGGGTATGATCTGTGCCAGTCGCTGCACGCCAAGCTGTCGTTTTCCCCGACATGCAGGCTGGCACGTCCTGGGCCCCGCAGTCTCCCCTCCCCGGTTGGAGGGTTACTTAGCGTGCCACTGATACTCGGCTACGGTGGCTTGGCCGGGAGCTGGCGTTGGGCTGGCGCCAGGCTGAAGTTCTCGCTGGCTTCCCTGGAGTTAAAGCATGAGTCAGCTGTGCCAGGGAAGATGCTGGGCGCAGGATGCTTAGTCAGGCACCAGTCACTTGTTAATGCGCCTTAATATTTTAGGCAGGACCAGTTCCATGTAAATTCTGGTGCCCTGGGCCACCATTAGAAATCGAGGGCCCCCGTACAGCCTGCCAGACTGGTCCCCTTAGTACAGTAGTACCCCCACTCAGCAGATCCCCAACTAATTAGTACCCCTGTTCAGCAGATCCCTAGCTAATTAGTACCCCTGTTCAGCAGATCCCCAGCTCATTATTACCCCTGTTAATCAGATCCTCAGCTAATTAGTACCCCTGTTCAGCAGATCCCTAGCTAATTAGTACCCCTGTTCAGCAGATCCCCAGCTCATTAGTACCCCTGTTAAGCAGATCCCTAGTTCATTAGAACTCTTGTTCAGCAGATCCTCAGCTAAATAGTACCCATGTTCAGCAGATCCCCAGCTCATTAGTACCCATGTTCAGCAGATCCCCAGTTCATTATAACTCTTGTTCAGCAGATCCCCAGTTCATTAGCACCCCTGTTCAGCAGATCCCTAGCTAATTAGTACCCCGGTTCAACAGATACTCAGATAATTAGTACCCCTGTTCAGCAGGTCCCCAGCTCATTAGTACCCTTGAGCAGCAGATCCCCAGCTTATTAGCACCCCTGTTCAGCAGATCCCTAGCTAATTAGTACCCCAGTTTAATAGATACCCAGCTCATTAGTACCCCTGTTCAGCAGATCCCTAGCTAATTAGTACCCCTGTTCAGCAGATCCCCAGCTCATTAGTACCCCTGTTAAGCAGATCCCTAGTTCATTAGAACTCTTGTTCAGCAGATCCTCAGCTAAATAGTACCCATGTTCAGCAGATCCCCAGCTCATTAGTACCCATGTTCAGCAGATCCCCAGTTAATTATAACTCTTGTTCAGCAGATCCCCAGTTCATTAGCACCCCTGTTCAGCAGATCCCTAGCTAATTAGTACCCCGGTTCAACAGATACTCAGATAATTAGTACCCCTGTTCAGCAGGTCCCCAGCTCATTAGTACCCTTGAGCAGCAGATCCCCAGCTTATTAGCACCCCTGTTCAGCAGATCCCTAGCTAATTAGTACCCCAGTTTAATAGATACCCAGCTCATTAGTACCCCTGTTCAGCAGGTCCCCAGTTCATTAGTACCCCTGTTCAGCAGATCCCCAGTTCATTAGTACCCCTGTTTAGCAGATCCCCAGATTATTAGAATTCCTGTTTAGCAGATTCACAGTTCATTAGTATCTCTGTTCAGCAGATCCCCAGCTCATTAGTACCCCTGTTGAGCAGATCCCCAGCTCATTAGTACCCCATCAGTGCTGCCAATCAGTGCCCACCAGTCCTGCCAATCAGTGCCCACCAGTTCTGCCAATCAGTGCCCATCCGCTCTGCCAATCAGTGCCTCCAATCAGTGCCCACCAGTGCTGCCAATCACTGCCCATTATCAGTGCCCAATGCCCATCAGTGTCGCATATCAGTGCCTATAACTGCCACCTATCAATACAGCCTCATCAGTGCCCACCAGTGCCACCTACCAGTGCCGCCCCATCAGTGCCCATCAGTAAAGGATAAAAAATACCTGTTTGCAAAATTTTATAATAAACTATGAAAAAGATTTAATTTTTTTTCTGTGGCGGCGGATGAGCGGGGGGAAGGGTGCGTTGGAGGGGAATGTTTTGCACGCGGTGTGACAAAGAAAGGTATTCGCTAGCGCATCCTAAATATGAAAAGTGGTGGAGGGCGAGAGGTCAGAGGGATGGCAGGAAGTGGACACACCAGACAGGAAATGGACTGAGTGAGATTTCCTCCAGACCTCAGGAGTGATGACCATCAATCCGTCTGTCTGTCCATCACTCTTCCCCTTTGTCCTCGAAGGGCAGTTTTTTTTTTTGTTTCATTTTATTTGTCTGAACACGTTATTGGCATTATTAATTAAATATATATTTCACAAGAACACCCCTTTAAATTTTTTCTTTTTTAAGGAAATCTTCTGACCTCTAAAGTTTGTGCATGCGCGTGTAAGTGGCATCTGCTTGGAATGGATTATCCTATCTTTATATCCTAAAGAATTCTCATTTCTTCATTCAGTTCCTGATCATATATTGTATGTCCATGGGGGGCAGAAATATGTGCTTATTAAATATGAATTGGATTCCTGCTAAATATTGCTGTGCGGTGATTGGCCCGGGGGCCGAGCTGCTTTTATTTTAACTTCCCTGGTTCCTCCTTTCCTCCCTCATCAATATGCTAATTACATAAAATAAAAAAACTTTCCATTTTTATTATTTTAGTTTTAGTGATTTTGGTACTGGGTTTCTGTGCTTCTCAGATTGTGGTAGGTAGGAGGGACTAGCAGGGTTCTGTACATAGCTTTCTGCAGGTGGGAGGGGCTGCCGGGGTGCTGTACATAGCTGCCTGCTGGTGGGAGGGTATGTAAGGTACTGTACATACCATTCTGCTGGTGGGAGGGGTCAGAAGGGTTCTGTACATAGCTTCCTGCAGGTGGGAGGGGCTGGCAGGGTTCTGTACATAGCTTCCTGCAGGTGGGAGGGGCTGGCAGCATTCTGTACATAGCTTCCTGCAGATGGGAGGGGCCGGCAGGGTGCTGTACATAGCTTCCCGTTGGTGGAAGGAGCAGCAGGGTGTTGTCAGTAGCTTCCTGCAGATGGGAGGGGACGGCAGGGGGCTGTACATAGCTTCCTGCAGGTGGGAGGAGCGGCAGGGTGCTGTACATAGTTTCCTGCTAATGGGAGGGGCTGGCAGGGTGCTGCAGTAGCTTCCTGCAGGTGGGAGGATCGGCAGGGTGCTTTACATAGTTTCCTGCTGGTAGGAGGGGCCGGCAGGGTGCTGTACATAGTTTCCTGCTGGTGGGAGGGGCTGGCAGGGTGCTGCAGTAGCTTCCTGCAGGTGGGAGGGGACGGCAGGGTGCTGTACATCGTTTCCTGCTGGTAGGAGGGGCCGGCAGGGTGCTGTACATCGTTTCCTGCTGGTAGGAGGGGCCAGTAGGGTGCTGTACATGGCTTCCTTCCTTCACCGCACCCTGCTCTGCTATTGCTCTTAAGAGCCCTCAGTCCTGATGCAAGAAGTGGGAGGAGTTATGCAAATATCCAAATGCCTTGATGGGCCCCTTTAGCATTTTATCAGTGCCCTTTAAAGTGCCTTTATTGCTATTGATGAATTAGGACCATTGTGGTTTACAATTCTTCTCTAATACAGAATTTTTTGGGGGGGATTTGGGAGGGTCGAATGGTTGACACACAGCTCTAGCCATTGGAGAAAAACCGACGTATCTGTTTATAAAAATCCATTCATAAAAGTACGAAACAGCAAAGCGCGGACAATGGCGCGGGCTACCGGCGGCCGCCTTGACTTCTTTTTCCCGGGGCTCCATCTTGTCAGTGTGAAGTTCGGCGCAGCCTGAGATAGGGATGCCCTCTTCACCCTTCTATCTGCAGGAGATAATGGAGTCCTCTTCTCTTAGACCTTCCTCCACAAAGAGGTCTCTCCACCCTGCCGGCGCTTTCCTTTATCTCCTGACCCCATCTCCGCACTGGCGAAGATAAAAAGCTCAAATTTAATAGCGGCGCGGCTACAATAGCCACGCAAAGGGAAGAAAAGCCGCCGGATTACTTTCCCTTTCATTTAGTACGGGCGCCTCAGACCTGTCACCAGTTTCCTCATCTCTGTGGCACCCGGATTGCGAAATTTTTTCATGGCCGTTTATTGAAAGCCCAATCACTAAAATCTCATATAACCTAAAATGTATTATTGTAGTTGTAAGGCTTTTTAAATCTGTCGCTTTCGTCAAAATAATATTTGATGATCCTGCCCCCGAAGGTCCCTGTCCAGGCATTTCCTGTTGTAACAACGCGCGGTCTCTCAATGGCGGCTAAAATGACCATTTCAGCACATCACCAGGAAATCCACCCTAGGAAATGCCATGCAGCCATTTGGCCAGATGCAAGTTGACCTCTTGGATCGTTTGCTCCTGTGGGGTCAAGCTCTTGGTGACCTCTATGATGACGTCATAGAAAGCGGAGAAGAGTTATCCTTCATTTATGGAGGCGGTAAATAAAAAAGAAAAACGCAGGATGGCATCTACGGGAGAGGGGGACTTTCCAATCATGTATAAACTCTTTGGCCAGTATGGTCATCTAGATCTTCTTAGAGCACATATGTCAAACGCAAGGTCCGATGGCCAAATCCGGCTTGCCAGGCCTTGTTATGTGAACCCTCGCACCCAGTTTTGCAGCCGGAAATGTTTCGGAACTCCATTCTGCCACTTCCGGTGACTTGTCGGGATGGTTCCCCTATCGAGATGGTTCCTGTAAGGACTGCGCAGGCGCAATCCTTGCCGACGGAAATCTCCGAACCTCGGCCAGCATCCAGGCTCATTCCTTAAAATCCCCGTGGATTGGAGGATGTTAAAAAAAGAGCCAGGAGGCCGAGCGAGCGTAGCGAGGGCGTGAGGCCGACTGGCTTAGGGTGACCCCATTTCCAAACTGCTATTCAGGGACACCCCCCCCCCTTGTGGTTGCAATTGCTGGTACCCGGCTAAAAAATAAATAAAAAAAAACGGTGTGGGGTCCCCCCTTGAATCCATACCAGACCCTTATCACAGCAAAGATTCAGCTGTCAACGGGGGAAGCCCATTGACAGCTGATGACTCATCGGTTGTTAAGGATGCTGTGGCCGGCCCCACTCCTTAACAACCAGATTTTACTGTATCCTGATTGGGCAAAGCTTTACCCAATCAGGGTGCAGAATGCACTGTGCAGAGTGGCTGTGTCAGTTTTATTCCGGGACACTGTATTGTCCCGGAATGAAGGTGCCCGGGACCCGGGACAGACCTGCAAAATGTGGGACTGTCCCGGGCAATCCGGGATATGTGGTCACCCTAGACTGGCCACTTACCTCAAATTCCACGTCACCATGGAGGTTCGGTGATTTCCGTCTGCGCAGTCCTTACAGAAAACTATCTCGATAGCCGGAAACCATATCGTCAGATCACCGGCTCTTACCCTCTGCTCTCCACTGCCACTTGTGTGCCGCTTTGCTCTTAGCGGCTCCTCATGGAGGGGACAGATCTCCAGACCCTGAGAGAGCGAACGATCTCTTTACAAGGCGAGGCAGAGCCGCCAACAAAAGGAAGTGCTAGATTCGGGCAAGTTAGAGAGATGCAAGGAAGTTGGGGGGGGGGGCAGGTTGGGATTGCATAGAGCGCCCCTTAATCCTGCACTCTGTACATAGCACATCCGTGAACTCTGCACACTGTACATTATTATTATCATTATTACTATTTAGGTACTTTACGCAGTACATAGCGCACTCCTGAACCCAGCACTCTGTACATAGTACACTCCTGAACCCAGCACTCTGTACATAGTACACTCCTGAACTCTGCACTCTGTACATAGAGCACCCCTGAACTCTGCACTCTGTACATAACACACTTCTGAACCCTGAACTCCGTACAAAACACACTTCTGAACCCTGCACTCTGTACGTAGCGCGCTCCTGAACCCTGCATTCTGTACGTAGCGCCCTCCTGAACTCTGCATTCTGTACATAGCACACAAATACCTGTACATTAAGCCCTTTTGAGGGTAAACATATTGCTGATGAAATTGGGTTTGACACCCTGGCTTAGAGGACATATGAAAAAAATGTAGACACCCCTCCCAAAGATTGAGTTTAGATTTTTTTTTTGAGTGAGGGTATAGTTAATGTTATACTGCTAGGGGTATACATGGGCAGGGCAAAAGGGGTGGGGTCAGGGGTGGAGCCAGGGGGGGGCGGCAAAATGATGTTTCGCCCTAGGGTGTCAAAAATCCTTGCACCAGCCCTGGGTTCATTGACTCTTCATCATCTACCTAAATTTTAGAATCGTCTAACCCTATAACAGCCAGAGAGTCTTGCTTCTAATTTACGTCCCTAATGGGACATACGTGGTCTCTCTCACATTGGGTTAACTTGAGCTGTCAAATTTTCATTAAATCAGAACTTTCTTAGTAGGGACTTCATTTTCTATCGCCTTATTTCAGAATAACTGATGGTGTGACTGGCGCCTGGCTTCATCTGGAAGCCGTTAGGGCCCATCACAAAGACAGCCGGGCATCGATAGCGTGATGAAGATGGATTATGTCTAACTCTAGTGCTATGAAGTGTACAGGTGTCAGTAAAAAGACGTGCCTGGTATTCCTATTAATTACAGCGCCATTGTGCCGGGATCCTGAGCCAAGGTCATCATTTGTGCGGGTGATGAGCAAAGTCTCAGGAGAGTCGGAAGCATTGATCGAAGTAGATATATGTTGGCATCTCTGGGGGCTTTGCGAAGACGCTTGGAGCTGAAATTATCTTTCTTCAAAACTTTTTAAAAGATCTTTCGATCGGTTGCTTTGAGTCAAATGTAGAAAAAGTTGGTCAAAATAATTGCCTTGTCATTTTCGCCCTTCTGTATTTGCCCGCTATTGGGTTCTGGATCTGGATCATCTGTGAATATTGGGTTCTGGATCCTGATCGTCTGTAAATATTGGGTTCTGTATCTAGAACATGTTTAAATGTTGTGTTCTGTATCTGGATTGTCTGTGAATATTGGGTCCTGTATCTGGAACATCTGTAAATATTGGGTTCTGTATTGGAATTGTCTGTGACCATTGGGTTCTTTATCTGGATCATCTATGAATATTGGGTTCTGTATATGGAGGGTTTGAGAAGATTGGATTCTGTATCTGGATTGTCTGTCAATATTGGTTTCTGTATTTGGAACATGTGTGAATATTGGGTTCTGGATCTGGGTCATTTGAGAATACTGGGTTCTGTATCTGGACCATGTATGAATATTGGGTTCTGTATCTGGATTGTCTGCGAATATTGGGTTCTGTATCTGGATCGTCTGAGAACACTGGGTTCTGTATCTGTATTGTCTGAATATCGGGTTCTGTATCTGTATTGTCTTTGGGTTCTCTATCTGGAACATCTATGAATATTGGGGTCTGTATATGAAGGGTTTGTGAATATTGGATTCTGTATCTGGACCATGTGTGAATATTAGGTTCTGTATCCAGAACATGTGTGAATATTGGGTCCTGTATCTGGAACATGTGTGAATATTGGGTCCTGTATCTGGAACATGTGTGAATATTGGGTCCTGTATCTGGAACATTTGTGAATATTGGGTCCTGTATCTGGAACATTTGTGAATATTGGGTCCTGTATCTGGAACATTTGTGAATATTGGGTCCTGTATCTGGAACATGTGTGAATATTGGGTTCTGTATCTGGAATGTGTGTGAATATTGGGTTCTGTATCTGGATTGTCTGTGAATATTGGGTTCTGTATCTGGATTGTCTGTGAATTTTGGGTTCTGTATCTGGATTGTCTGTAAATATTGGGTTCTGTATCTTGATTGTGTTTAAATATTGGGTTCTGCATCTGGATTGTTTGTAAATATTGAGTTCTTGATCTGGACCATATATGAAAATTGGGTTCTGGATAATGTATGAATATTGGATTCTGTATCTGGATTATCTGGGAATATTGGGTTCTGGATCTGGATCATCTGAGAACACTGGGTTCTGTATCTGTATTGTCTGAATATCGGGTTCTGTTTCTGTATTGTCTTTGGGTTCTCTATCTGGAACATCTATGGATATTGGGGTCTGTATATGGAGGGTTTGTGAATATTGGGTTCTGTATCTGGATTGTCTGTGAATATTGGGTCCTGTATCTGGACCCTGTGTGAATATTGGGTTCTGTATTTGGAATATGTGTTAATATTGGGTCCTATATCTGGAACGTGTATGAATATTGGGTTCTGTATCTGGATTGTCTGTGAATATTGGGTTCTGTATCTGGATTGTCTGTGAGAATTGGGTTCTGGATCTGGATCATCTGAGAACACTGGGTTCTGTATCTGTATTGTCTTTGGGTTCTCTATTTGTTCTGTGAATATTGGGCTCTCTATCTGGAACATCTATGAATATTGGGGTCTGTATATGGAGGGTTTGTGAATATTGGGTTCTGTATCTGGACCATGTGTGAATATTGGGTTCTGTATCTGGACCATGTGTGAATATTGGGTTCTGTATCTGGACCATGTGTGAATATTGGGTTCTGTATCTGGAACATGTGTGAATATTGGGTTCTGTATCTGGACCATGTGTGAATATCGGGTTCTGTATCTGGAATATGTGTGATTATTGGGTTCTGTATCTGGATTGTCTGTAAATATTGGGTTCTGTATCTGGATTGTCGGTGAATATTGGGTTCTGTATCTGGATTGTGTTTAAATATTGGGTTCTGCATCTGGATTGTTTGTAAATATTGGGTTCTGTATCTGGATTATCTGTGAACATAGGGTTCTGTATCTGGAATATTTCAATGTACGGTTATTATTTATTTATTCATTTTTATGATTAGTCGAATTTGATGGATTTGTGTCTTTTTTTTTTTTTAACCCTAACTATGTAACTATTTCCGAAACACGCTAAACGCTTCACGCGTTCATTTCTCTCGCCTTTCCACGAAGAGAGGTAAAAAATGTTCTGTGGTCCGTGTCTTCGCCGCGCTGACGGCTGCCTCGTCCTGGCGAGGGTCTAATCTGTATCTCTGTAAGATTTGAAATGTGTTCTGCGCACTATATAAAGCTCGTTCTCTGCAGACGAATAAACATCGGAGAGAGCGCGGGATAATATTGAGTTATGGTGTGAGCCTGCGATTAAATCTCTAACATCTTTTGAATTAGATATACTTTCTCTACTCCAGCGCCGGATGGCAGCTTCGCCGCTCGCTTTGGTGTCGAAACTGTAAATCCCATTCAGAGGAAAAAAAATAAAGGGTCACTCCACCTAAATAATAGTAATGTCACCCAATGATTTTTAAATATTTCTCAGGGACCCCGGCAAATGTTCTGTGCCCATTATGAGGGGTTTCCGCCATCCCTGTGCTGAGTTCCCGGGTCTGTGCACCTGCTGTGCCCATTATAAGGGGTTTCCACCATCCCTGTGCTGAGTTCCCGGGTCTGTGCACCTGCTGTGCCCATTCTGAGGGGTTCCCACCACCTCTGTGTTGAGTTTCTGGGTCTGTACACCCGCTGTGCCCATTATGAGGGGTTGTTGTCACCATCCTTGTGCCAAGTTTCGGGGTTTGTACACCATGTTGTGCCCATTTTAAGGGGTTGCCACCATCCCTGTGCCAAGTTTTGGGGTTTTATGCACCTGCTGTGCCCATTATAAGGGGCTCCCACTATCCCTGTGCTGAGTTCCCGGGTCTGTACATATGTTTTGCCCATTATGAGGGATTCCCACCATCCCTGTGCTGAGTTCCCAGGTCTGTACACCTGATGTGCCCATAATGAATGGTTGCCACCATCCCTGTGCTGAGTTCCCGGGTCTTTACACCTGCTATGTGTATTATGAGGGGTTCCCACCATCTCTGTGTTGAGTTCCTGGGTCTTTACACCTGGTGTGCCCATTGTGAGGAGTTCCCACCATCCCTTTGCTGAGTTCCCGGGTCTGTACACCTGCTGTGCCCATTATGAGGGGTTCCCACCATCCCTGTGCTGAGTTCCCGGGTCTTTACACCTGCTGTGCCCATTATGAGGGGTTCCCATTATCTCTGTGTTGAGTTCTCAAGTCTGTTCACCTGCTGTGTCCATTATGAGGGGTTCCCACCATCTCAGTGTTGAGTTCCCGGGTCTGTACACCCGCTGTGCCCATTATGAGGGATTTGCCACCATCCCTGTGCCAAGTTTCGGGGTTTGTACACCAGCTGTGCTCATTATGAGGGGTTTCCACCATCCCTGTGCTGAGTTCCCGGGTCTGTACACCCGCTATGCATATTATGAGGGGTTCCCACCATCCCTGTGCTGAGTTCCCGGGTCTGTACACCTGCTGTGCCCATTATGAGGAGTTCCCACCACCTCTGTGTTGAGTTCCTGGGTCTGTACACCTGTTGTGCTCATTATGAGGGGTTTCCACCATCCCCGTGCTGAGTTCCCGGGTCTGTACACCCGCTATGCATATTATGAGGGGTTCCCACCATCCCCGT
Source organism: Rana temporaria (assembly GCF_905171775.1). Lineage (NCBI taxonomy): Eukaryota > Metazoa > Chordata > Amphibia > Anura > Ranidae > Rana > Rana temporaria. The sequence goes on from NC_053501.1 coordinate 109,501,949, forward strand.
GCTGAGTTCCCGGGTCTGTACACCCGCTATGCATATTATGAGGGGTTCCCACCACCTCTGTGTTGAGTTCCTGGGTCTGTACACCTGTTGTGCCCATTATGAGGGGTTCCCACCATGGAACATACAATGGTATACAGGGACACAATCCAATTCCTTGATGGTAAAACATTCCGCGAGGTGTCAGATCATCACGCGGAGCGGCGGTCGTTCCTATAGACCTTTTTTTTCTTGACGCAGCCGGATCCATCCACGGAATGTTCTTTTTCGCCCTCATTTCCAAGAAGAGAGAAATAACTAATTACATTCATTGTAATCTGCCTATAGAACAGGAAAGAATGTCGATCGCTCATTTGCGGTGAGGCTTGTTCGCCGCGGGCCTCGCCGGTGCTGCGCCAGCGACTAGTTGACACGATGGCTCGTCACGTTGGGGGTCGGCTCACTTGTCTGACCCCCGGGTTTGTTCCACAATGCTGCAGCGCAGAAATTCCAATTACCTCGTCTTACTGGGACCGGCCGCTGATTGACATTCCATTAGCTAAATAAGAACAATATTGCAATCAAGGCTGAAGGGCCCCCGCAGGAGCCGGCTTGATGGATCTTTGACAGTTATCGACAAGACGAGCGTTTCTTTGCAGGCAGATGGGCCGTCTTTACGCCGTTGCACCTCGCACGCACTTGTAATGGGCGATTGCTTATTTGGCAGAGCGTCTGGCTCGGTAGGAATGTGTAAGATTTTACCGTATGTGTCTGGAAGGAGCGAACGCCTTCTACAAACATTTCCTTTACATGGCATGAAAAAATAGACTCTTTATCAGATGTGCCTTCTACTTCTTCTCCGTTATATTTAAAGGGCGACTCCACCTAAATGCATCCCTCAGTTAGGTGGATTCCGGTTAGTCGAAGATCGCAGAGATCGTAAAAATCAAGTGACAAAGTCGTGCTTAGTTTAAAGGATCCTCCACAATAAACACATAACTGGGGACTCCGCCTACAGGACAGCCAATCCTGGATTATGGCTTAGTGGGAGGGGCAGGGACACAAACAATCATGGGCGGAGCCAAGCTCACTATCAGGGGATCGAGGAGATGTGGGTGGTCCTATCCACATCCTGAGTGTAACAGCCAATCCCGTGCATTTCAACTGGGCGATCTGAAGAAATTTTTATTGGCTCCACCTACAATTAATGATGCCTGAAATTCTTCATATTTATCTATCTATCTATCTATCTATCTATCTATCTATCTATCTATCTATCATGGAAGGAAAAAATGGCAGTTGGCTGTTGGGGTGTACATGTCCTTTAAGCCTGATCCAGGCTGAATCTGTCTATTGTCATGTCCTTGAGGTACCTTTAGGCCCTCCGGCACCAACTTTCAATCCCAGCTGGGATGCCCACCACCTTACAAATTCCAGGCCGCCATCATAGCCCATAAGGCTGTTGGCAGCACCTCCATGGCGCAATCTTAGCGGCCTCTCGAAGCGTCAAAGTCTCGCCGTTTATCAGCTCGGCGTTGGGCCTAATGGTTTGGATGCGTCCTGTCATTGTGGGTTAATGCTCGGCTTTTTCATGGCGCACAATGAAGATCCCAGTATGAATGACTTGCTCAGCCTGTCTGCTCCTTCTCATTGTTATGTTTTTATTCCGTGGATGCGATGAAAAACGCAGGTTTTTTTTTTTTTCCTTCATTTTCGCCGTCTCTTCTTTCCGCGGTGTAATTGCTGCAGCGGCGTGAATCGTCTCCGCTGTGCAGTTTAAGAAATGAAAAATAAAACATCTTCAAGTCTGGAGGAGACGTATTCTTCCTCTGCTGTCAGATTCGGGCGAAACTTGCCTGGCGCAGTTAATTGCTCACAATAAAATTTACATATTCATTTTGCTGGCATTTGAGGAAAAGCTGTTTTCTGTTTTTTTTTTTTTTTCTCGCCGGCGTGTTATCAACCCCTGCAAGCCACAAAAAAAAAAAAAAAAAGTGAGTGAGTGAAACTGATTGAAATTCAAAATGGCCTTTTCTTTTTCCCTCTTTGTAACCCGGTGAGTACCGAAGGGAGCCTTATGACGTAGTTGTACCGGCTCATCTCTTATACTAGAAAAGGCTTACTCTGATTTCACTGCACACTGTGAGCTTCTCACAATGTGCATTAGAAGCTGCAGCAATCCAGAGCCCCAGGGCTGTCTTAATGCATGGCGTGAAAATGCACAAAAACGCAAGTTGGGCTTGCCATTGTTACTGGCACCCCAAAAACAGCAAGCAGACGCAGGTTCGGCGTGACAAACACGCCACAGTGCACGGTCAAAAATGCTTAATGCCTAAAAGGTACATAAGCTACTTTGTTGTGCATGGGGAACCCCACTGAAATAAATTGGCTGCCCTATGCGTGTGAAAACGCGTGAGAATACATATCGTGCACCCCAAACACAGCAAGCAGACGCGCGTCCGATGTGACAAACACGTCGAAATGCACGGTCAAAAAATGCACAAAGCTTAACACCAAAAAAAGGTACATGAGCGTGCGTAGGGAACGCCATTAAAATAGCCTGCCCTATGCACGCAGCATGAAAAATGTGCAAGAGCGCGCAAACACGGGTTCACGAGACGCTAGGTGTGCACCTAGACTTATGCCAAGTACACACGATCTGAAGTTCCGGCAAGAAAACCATGGATTTTAACCCGACGGAATTTTGGCTCAAACTTGTGTTGCATACACACGGTCACACAAATGTTGTCTGAACGCGGTGACGTACAACACTACAGAAAAATGAAGTTCAAGGATTCCGAGCATGCGTCGAATTGATTCCGAGCATGCATGTTTTTTTGTGCGTCGGAATTGCATACAGCGGATCGGAATTTCCAACAAGAACTTTTCCCGTTGGAAAAATTGAGAACCAGCTCTCAATTTTTTGCTGTCGGAAATTCCGACAGAAAAAGTCCGATGGGGCCTACACACGGTCGGAAATTTCCGACCAAAAGCTCACATCGAACTTTTCTTGTTGGAAATTCCGATCGTGTGTATGCCCCTTGCACACAGGGCTGTCCTTCTGCAGTGCATCCCTTTCTGGCATTTTAGTGCTGTAGGGAGCCTGTCAAAGTCTATGGCAGGTGGCAGTTGGACGTGGCTGGACGTTGTACCGAGTGGTACTGGCAATTGTCCGCTCAGGGTCGAAGGTCCTAACAAAGGCAGTTGGAGTCGTTCTTTACATTTTATCAGGCCACAAAAGTCAATCAGCTCCATCCTTACATATAACAAGCCCTCAACGTACAACTATTGGGATGTGTGTCTTCATATACGAAGATGGTTTGGGGCAGAAGATGCGTACTTGTATCTTCCTCCTTCCTGTCCTCGTCCAGTTGCATGACATTTTTTTCTGGAAAAATGATAATGGAGGCAGAGGGTGTCCCGCAGGGACCTCGGGGAGGGTGGGGGATGTTCTATGATTGAAGCAGAAGGTCTTTGGGGCCCATAACATTCCTGGGGCCGTGTGTTTAGGGAGATGTGTGAAACAGAGCACATAATTTGCTTGGAAATAGGAATACGAGGGAGGGCCCAGGGAGACGGCAGAGTAGGCCGCGGATGATGCTAATTGGCGGTTTTCTGTGGAGCGAACGCGACAACCATATGGAGATGGTGCTAGAAGATGGGCTTCGTGTCAACACTCATGGGGGTCATTTTTTTTAATGCAAAAAATCCAGGTTAGGTTCCCATAAAAGGAGGTAGAGAGTTTGTAGGCTCTGAGCGTAGGTTTCCTCCCATCACTCACATCTCCAAAATGGCCCAAAATCTGATTGGTGGGCCAACTGGCATCATCCTGAAAACTGGCCACCATTAGAAGATTTTCCCCCCTATTCCTGATCCGGTGACAACTGTAAAATTTTGGATTTCTCGTCACTTTCTGCCCAGCGGTCACCAGGACAACAAGAGAGGGTAAATGTCCCCAGTGACGGTATTTCCATCTCCTCACAACTCTATGAAGGCCAGTCCATCCTCAGGTCAGCGCATGTGCAAGACGGAAACGGCAGTGCGATGCGCAAAAGCGACAAGCGATTCTGCCTAAGGTCAGTGAATGCCACCAATTTTTCACTCAACACTGGTTGGAGCACAGGGTCAGATGAAAGTTTTGGTGTGAAAGCAAACGTCTACTGCTCCAAGAGGTATTAACTGCTTGAGCAATTGTTACCTCAGATACCTGAAATTAAGGTAAAAAATGCTACAGTTGCCCCTAGCAACCACGTTTCTCATTCTCTCAGGCAAGCTACAAATGGTTGTCATGGGCAACAAGACCGGTCTCCTCTCCAGGTAAGGCCTGCACATTTCCAGGAGAACTCCTGGAGCAGTTGTTACCTCAGGTACTTGGGATTCCCAAACTACCTGAGGTATAAAATGCTCTGGTTAACAACCAACATTTAATTTTCCCATGAAAGCCATGGATGGTTGCCATGGACGACAAAACTGGCGTTCTCCCCAGATACAGGCGAGGCTTGTACATTTCCTGGAGCAGTTGTTGTTACCTCAGGAACTTGAGTTATGCTAAGTACCTGAGGTAAAAAATGCACCAGCTGCCCCATAGTAACCAATTGTTTATTCGCCCAAGCAAGCTATGAATGCCTTCCATGGGTAACAGGACCATTTTTTCACTCCAGACAAAGGCAAGGCCAGCACATTTCCAAAAGGGTTCCAGGAGAAGTTGTTACCTCGGGCACAGTACCTCAGGTAAAAAAATGCTCCAGTTGCCCCTAGCAACCAAGTTTTTCATTTGTTCCTGAAAGCTATGAATAGTTGCTAGGAGCAATAAGAACAGCTTCCTCTTCAGATACAGGCGAGGCTCGCACATTTCCAAGAAGAAATGGAGTAGTTGTACCTGAGGCACCCAAAGTACCTGAGGTAAAAAATGCTCCAGTTGCCCCTAGCAGCCAAATCTTAAAGTACCTCAAGTAAAAAATGCTCCAGTTGCCCCTAGCAACCAAGTTTTCTTTTTGTCCATGAAAGCTATGAATAGTTTCCAAGGACAACAAGAATGGCTTTCTCTCCAGACACAGGCGAGGCCCACACATTTCCAAGAAGAAATGGAGTAGTTGTACCTGAGGCACCCAAAGTACCTGAGGTAAAAAATGCTCCTGTTGCCCCTAGCAGCCAAATCTTTCGATCTCCCAAGCAAGCTACAAACGGTTGCCATGGGCAGCAAGACTGGTTTCATTTCCAAACACAGGCAATGTCTGCACATTTCCAGAGCTGTTGTTACCTCAGGTTTTCCAGGTACCCAAAGTACCTGAGGTGACTGAAGCTCCAGCTGCCTCTAGCCACCAAGTTTTTCAATCTACTAATGGTTGCCCCCGGCAGCAAGAACAAGTTTCCTCTCCAGACACAAACGAGGGCCGCACGTTTCCAGGGCCGCGAGCCATTTTTCGATCCCCGATTCCGTTAGGGCTGTTTTGATGCTTGCTGAGATGATTCCTTTCTCGCTCCGAGCCATTTGTTTAAAGTAAATATCCGATTGATTTCAATTAGCCGTTTCTCCAGGCGGCGAGTCGAGGCTTCACTTTGTTTTCCGCGCCTCGTTACAGGGAAGCTCTGTACACTTTGATATCAAGGCAGACTAAGCTCCAGCATGCATTTTACCGACTAAGCTGCATTTTCGCCCAAAGAGCTAACTATCTATTTTCTTAGACCGTGCTTATAGTGTTATCTTTAAATACATCTAAAGTCATTTTCTCCTTTCATCCTTTTCTCCCAATCGCTTACCCCCCCCCCCCCCCCCACCCCCAAAGATAACTTGATTGGCCGTGACGGCGGCGCGGCCACCTCAGAAAACCCCTCTCACGTCCCCGCAGCAGCCGGATAATGGAGGTGGAATATTTGATGGCTGTGGAAATGAGGTGCTAAATTTGTTGTGAGATTGGTGTCACAGCCAATAAAAGGAGGCGACCGGTGGCGCGGGCCGGGAAGATGAGAAATCGTTAGGTTATTTCAGGCTGGGAGAGATGGCGGGAGGGCGAGGGTGAGGCAGGCAGGGGAAATAGAAAGGGCGGAATGGAGGGAGATCAAAGGGGGGAGATGTGCATTGTGCTCGCCGGCGTTCAGCCTCTTCTTCTACACTCGCCGTATTAATGACTATGTGTCAAAGACTTCTTACTAGGACTCAATAGTGAAGAAAAAAAAACTGCATTTACGCTTAAGTCCGGTGACTGTCATCAGTCTGCTGCAGGCATAACGAAGCATTTCCTCAGACCCCTAATGATCACTCACCGGAAAGTGTGAACCCAAGTGTGAACCTGGTTTCCATGAATCACTTTGTCGCACGTTGGGCAGCCAGCTGAAATCAATGAGCTCTCCTATATTTGTCGTGCAAAAAATACGCCAAAAAAAAGTGAGCAGCAAAGTGTGAACCGGACTCCCATGAATCACTTTGTCGCACGTAGGGCAGCCAACTGAAATCAATGGGCTGTCCTTTGAGTTTTCGTGCGAAAAATGCGCCAAAAACCGTGTAAAAGAAGTGAGCAGGAACGCGTGCTCCCGCGCCGCAAAGTGTGAACCCGACACCCATGTATCACTTTGTCGCACGATGGGCATCCAACTGAAATCAATGTCAATGATTGTCGTGCGAAAAATGGTCTGTCCTGTGATTGTCGTGCAAAAAATGCGCCAATAAACTTGCAAAAACAGTAGGCTTGTGCTCCCGCGCCGCAAACTGTGAACCCGACTCCTATGAATAACTTTTTCGCACGTAGGGCAGCCAACTGAAATCAATGTCAATGATTCTCGTGCGAAAAATGGTCTGTCCTACGATTGTCGTGCAAAAAATTTGCCAAAAAATGTGCAAAAACAGTGAGCTTGTGCTCCCGCGCCGCAAACTGTGAACCCGACTCCTATGAATCACTTTTTCGCACGTAGGGCAGCCAACTGAAACCAATGTCAGTGATTGTCATGCGAAAAATGGGCTGTCCTGTGATTGTTGTGTGAAAAATGCGCCAAAAAATATGCCAAAAAAGTAGGCGGGAACACATGCTCCCACGCCGCAAGGTGTGAACCCAAGTGTGAACCTGGTTTCCATGAATTACTTTTTCGCACGTTGGGCAGCCAGCTGAAATCAATGTGCCCTCCTATAATTGTCGTGTGAAAAATACGCCAAAAAACATGCAAAAAAAAAGTAAGCGAGAACACATGCTCCTGCGCTGCAAAGTGTGAACCCGACTCCCATGAATCACTTTGTCGCACGTAGGGCAGCCAACTGAAATCAATTGTCATGCGAAAAATGGGCTGTCCTGTGATTGTTGTGTGAAAAATGTGCCAAAAAATATGCCAAAAAAAGTAGGCGGGAACACGTGCTCCCACGCCGCAAAGTGTGAACCCGACTCCCATGAATCACTTTGTCGCACGTTGGGCAGCCAACTGAAATCAACAGGGTTTTCCTTTGAGTGTTGTGCGAAAAATGTGCCAAAAAATGTGCAAAAGAAGTGAGCAGGAACGCGTGCTCCCGCGGCGCAAAGTGTGAACCTGACTTCCATGAATCACTTTGTCGCACGTAGGGCAGCCAGCTGAATTCAATGGGCTGTCCTTTGAGTGTCATGCCAAAAAATGCACCAATTCATTTTGAAGGCAGCACGCTTGCGTTGTAGGACATTGCTGGTGCGTTGCGCTCGAAAAAAGGGCCCCGTCTTTATTAAGGACATTAGGAAGCATTGCCAGCCCATTTAACGCAATGCACATTAACGTGCGGCATTATTACGCATGCGTTAACGGCGATAAGGCTACAATCGGGGTGAAGAGCTTCCAACTGGGCTTACCAAAGTAACGGGAGGCCATATTACCAAGTTTCCCGGTGGGCCGATGGCTCAGTGGGCTGGTTTCGGTGACAGCCTGTAAAGTAATGGCCAATCATTAATTTGAGCACCGCTGTACTGCCTATAAGAGAAATAAAGAAGAACTGCTAATGCCCATTGAATAGGGAGGGGGCTTGGGTGGCCCATCTGGGTTGGCTAGCCTGAGGGGGGGGGGGGGGAGGTTTGTCCGGCTGGCCTGTATAGTTGAGACCTGTCATCCGCTCTGCCCATCACCTCACTTCATATAGGTAGATTCAGTAAGAGTTAGGCCGGCTTATCAGTGGATAAGCCGACCTAACTCAGAATCTACGCCGACTTATGTTTAAGCGTATTCTCAAACAGAAATACGCTTAAACATATCTAAGATAGGACGGCTTGCGCCGTCCTATCTTGGGTTGCAATATTGAGGCTGGCCGATAGGTGGCGCTTCCATTGCGGTCGGCGTAGAATATGTAAATTAGTAGATACGCCGATTCACGAACGTACGCCCGGCCGCCGCAGTACATTTACACCGTTTCCGTAAGGCATTATCAGGCCTAAAGTTATTCCATCTATTAGGTGAAATAGTAATGTTAAAGTATGGCCGCCGTTCCCGCTTCGAGATTCGAAATTTTTACGTTGTTTGCGTAAGTCGTCCGCGAATAGCGATTTACGTCGTTTACGTCCACGTCTAAATCAATAGGCCCGTGCGGCGTACTTAGCCGCAATGCACACTGGGAAATGTAGGCGCCTGGCTTATGCGCAGTAAAAAAAAAGAACGTCAAAAACGTAAGGCCAAGCCTTATTAGCATAAAACATGCCCACCTTACACACATTTGAATTTGGCGCCCTTACGCCCGCCCGCTTTAGGCTACGCCGCCGTAACTTAGCAGGCAAGTACATTGTGAATCATGTACTTGCCTAGCTAACTTACGGCGGCGTAGCCTAAACACGCTAAGCTACGCCGCCGTAAGTGTAGGCACATCTACCTGAATCTACCTTATAGTGCGCAATCCGGCTCAACCTCAGCGCCGCTGCATTGCCGAAAGGCAGCCAATGGCTGTGCAGCAATTCCGGTTTCTGAAATCCCAGCCAATGAGGCTGTAGCAATGTTCCTGCATGTCGTTAGCCCTCCCACTTCACTTGTTTTTCTGCGTGTTTTGCGAAATTAAAGTGGCCCAGTCCAGCCCTGGGTTGCGGTGTCCAAACCAGTCAACGGCCAACAGGTCCCCTCACTTTGGTAAGCCCGGGTTGGAAGCTCTCCACCTCGATTCTATCCATAACGCCCTGGGAAATGTGGAGGAACGCTTTACGTGCGTGCAGATGAGCGTGGAGCGGCGGCATTATTTATGCTAATCTTATTTATTTTAACGCTATTGTGGAAGCATCCCGGAGGCTGTAGCAGTTAATTTGCCTCTCTTGTATTCATTAGACGTAATAAGCGCCTCAAACGAAAATCGGCGGATTGAAAAAAGCAGGTGAATTGCGTTTGCTTATCGGAACGAGACTTACAATAGCCCATTATTACGGCTTCCCGGAATATTCCTATTATACGCTTTCCCGGTCGGCATCTTCATCTCGCTGTTTTAGAATACACCCGTCAGCTAAAACCACAGTGGTGGAGGGATAAGTATGTTAGCTTGGGCTGGGTTCATACTTTTCCACTGTGGGGGTGTTGCGGCAGGACACGTGTTGTCGCAAAGCACGTTAATTAGTGCGCCATCATTGTTATCAGTGGAAGGAATAGTGCCCCATCTTTGGTGTCAGTGGAAGAAATAGTGCCCCATCATTGGTATTAGTGGAAGAAATAGTGCCCCATCAATGGTATCAGTGGAAGGAATGGTGCCCCATTGCTAGTATTCAAGGTAGGGATTGTGCCCCATCTTTGGTATCTGTGGGGGAAATGTTGCCCCATCATTGGTGTCAGTGGAAGGAATAGTGTCCCATCATTGGTGTCTGCGGGAGGAATAATGCCCCGTCATTGGTATCAGTGGGAAGAAAGGTGCCCCATCATTAGTGTCAGTGGGAGAAATGGTGCCCCATCATTGGTATTAGTGGGAGAACAAAGGTGCCCTATCATTGGTATCAGTGGAAGGAATAGTGCCCCATTATTGGTGTCTGCAGGAGGAATAATGCCCCATCATTGGTTTCAGTGGAAGGAAAAGTGCCCCATCATTGGTATTAGCAAGAGGAATGGGGCCCCATCATTGTTATCAGTGGGAGGAATGGGGCCCCATCATTGTTATCAGTGGGAGGAATAGTGCCCCATCATTGGTATCTGTGGGAGAAATGCTGCCCCATCATTGGTGTCAGTGGAAGGAATAGTGCCCCATCATTGGTGTCTGTGGGAGTAATGTGGCCCATCATTGGTATCAGTAGGGGGAAAGGTGCCCCATCATTGGTGTCAGTAGGGGGAATAGTGCCCCATCATTGAAATCAGTGAGATGAATAGTGCCCCATCATTGGTATCAGTGGGAGGAATGCTGTCCCATCATTAGTATCACTGGGAGGAATGGTACCCCATAATTGATGTCAGTGAAAGGAATAGTGCCCCATCATTTGTGTCTGTGGGAGTAATGTGGCCCATCATTGGTATCAGTGGGAGGAAAGGTGCCCCGTCATTGGTATCAGTGGGAGAAATGGTGCCCCATCATTGGTGTCAGTGGGAGGAATAATGCCCTATCATTGGCATCAATGAGAGGAATAATGCCCTATCATTGGTATCAGTGGGAGAAATGGTGCCCCATTACTGGCATTAGTGGGAGGACTAGTGTCCCATCATTGGTATTCGCCAGTGACCCATCATTGATGTCAGTGAATGGCATGGTGTCCCAAGGGCTGGATAAAGGCAAGCAAAGGGCCAAATCCATCCCGCGGGCCACAGTTTGGAGACCCCTGGTCTATATTTATGATGGTAACTCATATGCAAGGAGCCAGATTGACCATTTGGCACAGTAGGTGGCAATTATAAGTGGGATTATTTCCTGTAGGCTTTAGGCCACAAATTTCCCCCCATCAATAGAAATACCGTCATCTCATAGAGGAATTTCTTCGTTTTGCAAGATTCAGCCGGGTCAGAACCAGAAAACAAGAATATGTTCATTGAGATGCCAACCGTTGAGTAATGAAGGTCAGTGGACACCTGACAGTTACATTTATATAAGCTTGTTGGACATCCCATTCATAATCCATGGGCAGTAATATGGAGCTGGCCTCATTTATGGCTGGAACATCTTCCATTTTTCTGAGAAGGCTTTACACAAGATTTTGGAGGGTGTCTGCGGGACTTTGTGTCTTTTTGGCCAAAAGAACATTTGTAAAGGCAAGTTAGCGAAGAGAGTAGGGTTGAGGTCAGGGTTTTCTGCAGTACCACACCACAGTGGTCAGAGTGTTCAGTATTGTTAAGGTCGGGGCTCTGTGAAGGCCACTTGAGTTCCTAGACACCAGACTCTCAAACCACGTCCTGCTGGGACAGAAAAGGGCCTTCCTCAAACTGTTCCTCAAACTGTTCCTTAAACTCAAACTGTTCCTTAAACTCAAACTGTTCCTCAAACTGTTCTTCAAACTCAAACTGTTCCTTAAACTGTTCTTCAACCTCAAACTGTTCCTCAAACTGTTCTTCAACCTCAAACTGTTCCTCAAACTGTTCCTCAAACTGTTCCTCAAACTCAAACTTTTCCTTTAACTGTTCTTCAAACTCAAACTGTTCCTCAAACTGTTCTTCAACCTCAAACTGTTCCTCAAACTGTTCCTCAAACTGTTCCTCAAACTGTTCCTCAAACTGTTCCTCAAACTGTTCCTCAAACTGTTCCTCAAACTCAAACTGTTTCTCAACTCAAACTGTTTCTCAAACTGTTCTTCAAACTCAAACTGTTCCTTAAACTGTTCCTCAAACTTAAACATTTCCTCAAACTGTTCCTCAAACTGTTCCTCAAACTGTTCCTCAAACTTTTCCTCAAACTGTTCCTCAAACTGTTCCTTAAACTGTTCCTCAAACTCAAACTTTTCCTCAAACTCAAACTGTCCCTTTAAACTTTTCCTCAAACTCAAACTGTTCCTCAAACTGTTCCTCAAACTCAAACATTTCCTCAAACTGTTCCTCAAACTCAAACTGTTCCTTAATCTGTTCCTCAAACTGTTCCTCAAACTGTTCCCTAAACTGTTCCTCAAACTGTTCCTCAAACTGTTCCCTAAACTGTTCCTCAAACTGTATCACAAGATTGGAAGAGCACAATTTCCTAAAACAAACCTTTTACCCCAAAAGTACCACTAAAATCATTTTAACTGCTTGCAGAGATGCCGCACGACGATATACGTCGACACAATGGCACGGGCAGGCGAATGGGCATGTACATGTACGTCCCTTTAAAATTTTCTGCCCAGCGGGAGCACGCACGTCGCCGGGTGCCTCGTGAGTGCGCCCGCGGGTCCCGGGAACTCGATGTTCTCGAGCGGCCCACGATTGCGGTCGGCAAAGGCAGAACAGGGGGATGCCTTTGTAAACAAGGCATTTCCCTGTTCTGCCTAGAGACTGGTAGCTCCTCCCCCTAACAGTTAGAATCACTCCCTAGGGCACACTTAACCACTTTAGCGCCACCTAGTGGTTAACCCCTTCACTGCTAGTGTCATTTACACAGTAATCGGTGCATTTTTATAGCACTGATCGCTGTAAAAATGACAATGGTCCCAAAAATGTGTCAGACGTGTCCGATGTGTCTGCCATAAAGTCGCAGTCACTATAAAAATCACTGATCGCCGCCATTACGAGTAAAAAACAATATTAATAAAATTGCCATAAAACTATGCCCTATTTTGTAGACGCTATAACTTTTGCGCAAACCAATCAATATACGCTTATTGCGATTTTTTACCAAAAATAGGTAGAAGAATACGTATCGGCCTAAACTGAGGAAAAATTAGCTTTTTTTTTAAATAATTGGGGATATTTATTATAGCAAAAATACAAAATATTGCTTTTTTCCAAAATTGTCGCTTTATTTTTGTTTATAGCGCAAAAAATAAAAAACGGCAGAGGTGACCAAATACCACCAAAAGAAAGCTTTATTTGTGGGGAAAAAAGGACGCCAATTTTGTTTGGGAGCCACGTCGCACGACCGCGCAATTGTCCGTTAAATCGACGCAGTGCCGAATCGCAAAAAGTGCTCTGGTCTTTTTGGCCGGCCAAATGGTCCGGGGCTTAAGTGGTTAAACGCTATTATTTGGAGAGAGGTCGGCACACGTTTGTCCACGTCGTAGTGTAGGTTGCAGTGCTGGAAATCTAGCCTGTGTGGATGCTCTTCTAGGACTTCCAAACAATGCCTTGTCTTAGTCTTACAAGTCTTAGCATGCGCCATGAACGAGTTAACAGCGATAAGAGGCGGCTTGTACGATATTGTTCCCAGTGAATGGCTAATGCGCGACTTTGATTATTTTGCTTCTCATCCGGCAGCAGTCAGAATAGTCAGAAGGTAATTACCTCAGACTGGAGCTGGGAGAAAACGTTGCTTCTCCAGCTTGTCGTTTTATCTACCCGTCAGTGCGACTGGAGAACCGCGCCGAAGTCACACTGACATTTCCAGAAGGGCTGTAAAGGTTTTTTAACAACGTCAGACAAAGCTGAAGGAAATCACAGGCTACATTTTCCAGCAGAGACACTGACAATGGCTGTAAATCATACGGATTCAATACGAGATTCCACATTTATTAGCCAATAAACCCCTACATTACCCTGATGTCCAATTGGAGATCCCTTTGCTTTTTGTATTCCATATTATATATAACCGTACAATGATATCGTAAAGCTCAAATACACCATTTCCTCCACCTTCCCCATCTCTTCTTGAATTATCATCGGAGCAGAGTTCCGGAAGTCTTTTCTTAAAGCGGTGGTTCACCCTCAGTGACATGATTTTACCATCGAGACAGGCATTGTAGCGCGAGCTACAGTATGCCTGTCCCGATTTTTTTACCCCCGTACTCACTGTGTACTCGTACATTATAGATTTCAGCTCCCGCGGGGAATGGGCGTGCCTATGGAGAGGGAGGATGATTGATGGCCGGCCCTGGCACGTCACTCTCCCCGAAGACAGCCGGAGTAGGTCTCGGCTCTTCACGGCGCCTGCGCACAGGCTATGCGCAGGCGCCGTGAAGAGCCAAGCCTATTTCGGCTATTTCCGGAGAAGCGTGACGCGCCAGAGCTGGCCGTCAATCATCCTCCGTCTCCATAGGCACGCCCATTCCCCGAGGGGAGTCGGTATCTTCGATGTACGAGTACACGGTGAGTACGGGGATAGAAAAATCGGGACAGGCATACTGTAGCTCGCGCTACAATGCCTGATTTTATGGTAGAAGAAAAATTTTTTTTTTTTGGGGGTTTATAGGGTGAACCCCCGCTTTAAGCCTCATACACACGATCGGAATTCCATCTGACTTTTCCGTGGATTTTTGTCCGAGCATGCGTCGACTTGATTCTGAGCATGCGTGGGTTTTGAACCGATGCTTTTCTCTACAAACCATCGGTTTGGACCGATCGGTCAGTGGTCCATCGGTTTGATTTTGAAGCATGTTTTAAAATTTTGGCCCGAAGGAAAACAGACCGATGGGCTATACACCGATGAAACTGAACCTCGGTCCATTCTCATCGGTTTTGTCCGACCGTGTGTACGCGGCCTAAGGGGGTAACTCTTCCCAAGGACCAAAAGTTTAGGAAGCATTATTCCCATTGACCATGACGTTAATGTACCATGAGTTGTAGATATAGTAATTTTTAGCGAAAGTTCCTAGAAGCAAGAAAGCTATTTTAAGGGTTTCTCTATATTGAACAGGTTGAGAAAGGCTCCTGGACCCTTCTAGAGATCATTATTAATAGTGTAAAAAAAAAATTTAACCTGTTCATGCTGGGGGCAGTAATGGGGTCCGACCCTTCACCACCCCCCCAGGAAAAAAGTTTCACCTGTTCATGCTGGGGGCAGTAAAGGGTTCCAACCCTTTACCACCCCCTTTAGAAAAAAAGTTTAATCTGTTCATGATGGGGGCAGTAAAGGGTTCCAACCCTTTACCACCCCCTTTAGAAAAAAAGTTTAATCTGTTCATGCTGGGGGCAGTAAAGTGTTCCAACCCTTTACCACCCCCTTTAGAAAAAAAGTTTCATCTGTCCATGCTGGGGGCAGTAAAGGGGTCTAACCCTTCACCACCCATCCAGGAAAAAAGCTTCACCGGTTAATGCTGGAGGCAGTAAAGGGGTCTGACCCTTCACCACCCTCCAGGAAAATTAGCAAAAAGTTAAGATTTTAATTAAAAAAATCACTAGAAGGGTCCAAGCAACCCATTAATTTTGTATATACTGGCAGCTAACCTCACTGCCCAAAATAATGGGTCTTGGCAATTTATGCCAATGGACTGTATGTGCATTGCGGTATGCAGTAGCTTAAGTGCATTGGCAGCTATTGCATGTGTTCGTTGGGTAAATAAGTGCACTGATAGCCTACAGAAATTAGGGTGTTCTGGTATCTACTAGTCAAAACAGGGAACAGTCAGAAGGTCCATGCCTGGGCTACTATCCATGAACAATGTAGATTCTACACTGGAGGTAGCTCTGCTCAAACATATTGGAGGATCTGGTTTAGCTTCCATGTATTCAAACCTTTACCAAGTTAGCTAGCTGTCACCCCAACCAATCAAGGCTCATTCAGTGTCTCTTTGTTCGGATGAAATCTCTGCATCTGCAGTTTGGATCTCAGAAGTTTTCGCCTGAAATGACAGCTGTTTATAAATGCACTCCATCTTCCTCGCGCAGTCACGGCACAATTAAACATATTTTTTTTTCTTTTGTATCTGCATTAATGAGGATGTAAGCTAATGGAATATTAATGATAACTGTTTGGATGTCGCTTTGCCGTTAACCCAGCTGTGTTTATGGCTGCGAGAATTCGGTGGGGCCTCATTTGTCACTGTGTCACTCTATGTCCCATTTATTCAGGCATGCCGCAGATCCAGGCAGCATGACAAATGCTAAAGCTGGCCATATACCAGTAGAATTTAGCTTGAAAATGTTTGGTTTCGGAACATTTGTCCGATTTTCTATTGGTTAATGGCGTCAAATCGATGTTTATTTTTGACCGTAGTGGTGAGAAAATTTGAAGGTGCAGGATGGAAATTTTTTCTCCAACTAATGAAATTTGAATTGTTGGAGATACGTAAAAAGAAAAAGAGAAATCTGACGTATTTTAATGCGGATGTTGTATGCACAAAAGAAACCTGTTTAATACATCTGGGACTCCATTCCAGTTTGGGTCTTCCAAGGAGTAAAGTGAAGGCAACTTCTTGTGCCACCATTATTTTAAACCTCAGTTTTGTGGTTTGGGTCTTCCAAGGAGTGGACTCTCATGAGCCTCCTCACCTTTAGGATCTCCTACCACATTTAGCTACACTTGAGCAATTGTGTTGAGTTTCTTTAAGGCCCACCCAGGGTAAAGCAACAGGTTATATTTAATGGTGGCCAAACCAGCTGGTTATACTTATCGTTCTTTAACCTTTATGTTGCTCCATTGGCTTGTTGTAGGCCAAAAGAGGAAGCAAAGTTTAACCTCAATATTTGGACTTGGTGCTTTTTCACGTTCTGAAGACTCCCTTCTTTTCCACCATGTGACCAATCACATGGAAGGAAGGAAAGTCTGTCATACCTGTAAGAACGGGGAATTTCTCTTCATTCTCTGACGCTAAATGGAGCATCGGGGAGTAAAGAGAAGGCAACTTCTGGGGCCACCACTATAAGCCTCAGTTTTGTGGTTTGGGTCTTCCAAGGAGTGGACGCTCACGAGCCTCCTCACCTTTAAGATCTCCTACCACATTTAGCTACACTTGAGCAATTATGTTGAGTTTCTTTAAGGCCCACCCAGGGCGAAGCAACAGGTTCTATTAAATGGTGGCCAAACCAGCTGGGTGTGCTTTTGCAGCCAGTGTCCGCCTGTGTCTTCAAAAGAGGTGGGTCTTAAGCTTCTTCCCAAAGGCCAGATGGTCTTCTTCCAAGCGGATATCCGTGGGTAGAGCGTTCCATAGCCGTGGTCCTTGGACTGCGAATCTTTGTTTTGCCTTTTGATTTGTAGCGGGTCTTGGAGATATGGAGGAGGTTCTGGTTAACTGACCGGAGGGGGCGACTTGGGGTGTAGTGCTTTATTTTGCCGCAGAGGTATTGCTGGGCTTTTCCTTGTGTAAATTTGTGAGTGAGGCAGAGGGTCTTAAATGTAACCCGATCTTTCACAGCTAGCCAATGGAGGGTCCTCAGGGACGGGGTGATTGATTCCCAGTTTTTTGTTTTCAAGTTACCAGTCTGAATTCTGTGTTCTGGACAACTTGTAGACATGAAATTTGGTATTTAGGAAGTTCTAGGTAGAGGGAGTTTGCTTAGTCGAGTCGGGAATTGATGATTGTTCCAACTACTGCTGCTGTATCTCCTTCCGGGACGGAGGGGATGAGTCTACGCAACAGGAGAAGAAGGTTCTATTTAATGGATATACTTTCTCATACTTTAACCCCTTTGTTGCTCCATTTGCTCGCTGTAGGCCAAGAGAGGAAGCCATGTTTAACCTCAATATTGGGACTTTGTGCTTGTACAAGGCTGAAGACTTTCTTCCTTCAGACCATGGGCCCAATCATCGATCACATGGAAGGAAGGAAAGTCTGTCATACCTGCAAGAATGAGGAATTTCTCTTCACTTTTAGCAGCTAAACGGTGCGGCAGGGAAGTAAAGAGGAGGCAACTTCTGGGGCCACGACCAAATTTAACTTCTGTTTTATGGATTGGGGCTTTCCAAGGCTCGCAAAACTAGACTTGTTTGGAACTAAGAGGCGAATCTGAGAATCGTATTGTTCTTCTAATCATAGGTTCACTTTAAAAAGAAGTGCTGATTTAATCCCTTGGATCTGCGTCCTCCATCACAGCGAAAGGGGTAGAAATAATAAGAGGCCGGGTCGGCACCTTTCTTTGCAGTTAACCACAAAATTATTTTACCGCTCTAACCTTGTGCACTGTGCGCGGAAGGGCTAAAACACTCAGCTGTGCATGTCACGGCAAGACCGCGAAAGGTCCCGTACCATCATCTCTAAATGTATTTGCTGGAACCTTGGCGCACGGCAAGATCATTGAGGGGGCATGGTGGTGGGGGGGTGTCACAGGCGCAGGCTCATCCTCACTAGGAGTCTGCTGCTCATAAATAGTAAAATTGATTTCCTCCATTTCGTTCCTCTTAAACCCTTTCTGCCTTATCTTCCCGGCAAAGTGTTCGGATTTTCTTTCTGAATAGGTCAGGGAACAAAGAATGACAGCAACCAGAACCCCCCCCCCCCTTAAAAGATGATTCAAGGTGGGTAATCTGCTGTACAATCTGCATTCAGTCTTGACGTAACCATTGAGAAGCCAGAGAGGAAGAAAATTGGAGCAAAATCCAACCGTGGTATTTTTTTATATCGTAAAAAGGATGTTGTTGAGCACAGAGAAGGACAACCTAATAAGGGGCATGGTGGACCATGACAAAAAAAAGCTTATGTAGCGGATGGTTGCTACTAGTTACTAACATCAACCAAATCACCCTGCTGCCAGACCCCCATCTATCGCCTCAATGAACAGTAATTTGCGTTGTTTTGTTGGGAGATATAACTTGGTTGGCGGAAAGGGGATATAGGATGCCCATAGAGAGGCTTACTTTGCCATCATATTTAACCACCTCAATACAGGGAACTTTCACCCCCTTCCTGCCCAGGCCATTTTTTAGCTTTCAGCGCTGTGTCACTTTGAATGACAATTTTGCGGTCATGCAACGCAGTACCCAAATGAAATTTTTATAATTTTTTCCCCCACAAATAGAGCTTTCTTTTGGCGCTATTTGATCACCTCCTGCGGTTTTCATTTATTGCGCTATAAACAAAAGAAAAGTGACAAGTTTGAAGAAAAGACAATATTTTTTACTTTTTGCTATAATAAATATCCAATTATTTTATTTTTTAAGCAAATTTTTTCCTCAGTTTAGGCCGATATGTATTCTTCTACATATTTTTGGTAAAAAAATGGAAATAAGCGTATATTGATTTGCACAAAAGTTATAGCGTCTACAAAATAGGGGATAGATTTATAGGATTTTTATTATTATTTTTTTTTTTTTACTAGTAATGGCGGCGATCTCCGATGTTTATTGTGACTGCGATATTGCGGCGGACATTTCGGACACTTTTGACACTATTTTGGGACCATTCACATTTATACAGCGATCCGTGCTATAAAAATGCATTGGTTACTGTATAAATGTGACTGGCAGGGAAGAGGTTAACACTAGGGGCCGATCAAGGGGTTAAATATATGTCCTAGGGAATGATTCTAACTTTAGGGGAGGGGACTTACAAGGGGAGGAGAAGGAACACACCATCGGTCTCCTCTCACCTGACAGGATGTGGATCCATGGTCCTGCTCCGTTACTGGGCAATCGCGGGTGCCCGGCTGAAATCGTGGGTTCCCAGTGATGCGGTAGGAGAGCGTGCGCTTGAGTACCCCCTAGTGGCCGGGAAGGCGAGGACGTCATATGAAGCCCGCCCAGAACAAGAGCCGCACCGTCCAGCTGTCATTTGACGGCCGGCGGGCAGCAAGCGGTTAAAGAAATTGGTAGAATAGGTTAGCGGTCAGCCCTTGCAGATGCCATTGCTCATCTCTATGGGAAGACACTGGTGACGCCGGATGGTTTCCAGGCTCACCGATCTGTAACATAAGCCCTGTTAGGCGGTCAGCCCTTGCAGATGCCAATGCTCATCTCTATGGGGAGACACTGCCGACGCCGGATGGTTCCCAGGCTCACCGATCGGTAACGTAAGCCCGGTTAGGCGGTCAGCCCTTGCAGATGCCAATGCTCATCTCTATGGGGAGACACTGCCGACGCCGGATGGTTCCCAGGCTCACCGATCGGTAACGTAAGCCCGGTTAGGCGGTCAGCCCTTGCAGAGAGTGTTATCCATTAAAATGAAGCTCTTGACACGCCCAAACGCGCTTCATAAAAACGCGGCTTAGGAGCGTTTTTGCATCTGCTTTTTCTCCTGCCTGGAGATACGCGTTTCGAAAAAGCTCCAGTGTCCATGAGGCCTTAAAGACAACACATTCCCTTTAAACCATCAGCCCTAAAGCAACCATTTTTTTGTAGCCTGTTAAATACCATCCCTGCTCCACTTCCATCGCCTTTCGCCCCGCATAGATTTCTGGTAAAGTTTGTCAATCCCTTCTACCTGGGAACACTAATTGGAACGTTTAATCGTTATAATTAATCCTAGTTAAAAGATTGCAGCCAAAGCCGTCTGACTTTTTGAAGCGATTAAGACGTGGGGTCAGGTCAACTTCGTCCGCATGCTCCAAAATCAATACGCTTCTTCCTCGCCTCTCATTGTGTAAGAAGACACATTTTTTTGGGGGGGGGGGGGTAGAAAAATGTATTAAATGTTAATTCTCCCAAAAGTAAAAAAAAAAAAAGATCAGGGGGATTAAATAATTAAGCGACTTTTAATTTGCATGCAGTATGGTGTGATGAAATATTTAGGGCCGGGCGATGTTAGATGCGTGTTAGCAGCTGTCACTGGCTGGGATAATTCTTTCCTTTTTCCAGGCGAGGGATTGGAGTCGCGGGGACACGAAGGGAGGAAAAAGGATGGGAAAACAAATGTTTTTTCCTGACTGTCTCTTCGGATTAAACGAGCCGTCGATACCGAGCGTTAAGTGCATAGGGTTCAATATTGAGTTGGCCCGCCCTTTGCAGCTATAACAGCTTCAACTCCTCTGGGAATGCTGTCCACAAGGTTTAGGAGTGTATCTATGGGAATGTTTGAACATTCTTCCAGAAGCGCATTTGTAATGTCAGGTACTGATGTCGATGAGAAGGCCTGGCTCGCAGTCTCCCCTGTAAGGTGTTCTACTGGGTTGAGGTCAGGACTCTGTGCAGGCCAGTCAAGTTCCTCCACCCCAAACTTGCTCATCCATGTCTTTATGAACCTTACTTTGTGCACAGTCATGTTGGAACAAGAAGGAGCCATCCCCAAACTGTTTCTACAATTTGGGAGCATGAAATTATCCAAAAGTTCTTGGTATGCTGATGCCTTAAGAGCTCCCTTCACTGGGTCTAAGGGGCCTTAGCCCAACCCCTGAAAACCAACATCACACCATTATCAACCCCTCCACCAAATGATTTGGACCAGTGCACAAAGCAAGGTCCATAAAGACATGGGTAAGCAAGTTTAGCGTGGAGGAACTTGACTGGCGTACACAGAGTCCTGACCTCAACCCGATAGAACACCTTTGGGATGAATTAGAGCAAGACTGTGAGCCAGGCCTTCTCCTACACATCAGTGCCTGACCTCACAAATGTGCTTCTGGTAGAATGATCAAACATTCCCATAGACACCCTCCTAAGCCTTGTGGACGGCCTTCCCAGAAGAGTTGAAGCTGTTAAAGCTGTAAAGGGCGGGCCAACTCAATATTGAACCCTACGGACTAAGACTGGGATGCCATTAAAGTTTATGTGCGTGTATAGGCAGGCGTCCCAATACTTTTGGTAATATAGTATATACGTAAGCTCAATCAGGGAAAGTTTTACTATATTAGGGCATATTTTCGAGTGTTGCGTTGTGGGGTCAAATGCGATAAGGCAAAGCGTGGCGCTCCAATGCACTAAGGCAATGCAAACTAGGACAACTTCCTACGCTATAGAGAAATGCACCGGCAATGATGGAGCACAGATCCTCAGTTACTCCAATGTTGGCTTAAAGCGGGGGTTCACCCTATCAACGGAAAAAATTTTTTTTTTTTTTTTTTACCATAACATCAAGCATTGTAGCGCGAGCTACAGTATGCCTGTCCCGAATTTTTTACCCCCGTACTCACCTTGTACGCGTAGATCGAAGATACCGGGGAATGGGCGTGCCTATGGAGACGGAGGATGATTGACGGCCGGCTCTGGCGCGTCACGCTTCTCCGGAAATAGCCGAAATAGGCTTGGCTCTTCACGACGCCTGCGCATAGCCTGTGCGCAGGCGCCGTGAAGAGCCGAGACCTACTCCGGCTGTCTTCGGGGAGAGTGACGTGCCAGGGCCGGCCGTCAATCATCCTCCCTCTCCATAGGCACGCCCATTCCCCGCGGGAGCCGAAATCTACGATGTCCGATTACAAGGTGAGTCCGGGGTTAAAAAAATCGGGACAGGCATACTGTAGCTCGCGCTACAATGCCTGTCTCGATGGTAAAATCAAGCCAGTGAGGGTGAACTACCGCTTTAACTTTGCTACCCCCTAAGAGCTGGGGAAGCCCAGAAGTCACACTAGAAAACAAAAAAGGAGAGTGCACCAGCCTTAAGCATTGCCTTTGCGATCGCTTTATTATAATGAGATGTGGACTCACAAACAGCATCAGTTTTTAAGCACATCATTATCCCTGGTCAGCTGACCGAGTCCCAAACCAAAGAAGACCAAAATGTCTAACATCAAAATGCGTCAAACACTTGAGGGTCAGCCATTTTGAGTCAGGCTTTTGTTGAGGGTTCTCCCCTCAACACGCATCAGCAATTTTGAGGGTCTTCTTTTGTTTGGGGGTCCTGCCTTCGAAACACATCAGTCATTTTGAGGGTCTTTTGTTTGGGATCTTCCCTTAGAAAACTTAAGCCATTTTGAAGGTCTTCTTTTGTTTCGGGATCTCCCCTTGAAACGCTTCCACCAATTTGAGGGTCTTCTTTTGTTTGGGGGTCTCCAGTTGAAACACATCAGCCACTTTGAGGGTCTTTTGTTTCGGGATCTCCCCTCGTAACGCTTCAGCCATTTTGAGGGTCTTTTGTTTCGGGATCTTCCCTTGAAACGCTTAAGCCATTTAAAAGGTCTTCTTTTGTTTTGGGATCTCCCCTTGAAACACTTTAGCCATTTTGAAGGACTTCTTTTGTTTGGGGGTCTCCCCTCGAAACATGTCAGCCATTTTGAGGGTCTTTTGTTTGGGGATCTTCCCTCGAAACACGTCAGTCATTTTGAGGGTCCTCTTTTCTTTGGGGGTCTCCCCTTGAAACACATCAACCATTTTGAGGGTCTTCTTTTGTTTGGGGGTCCCGCCTCGGAACATGTCAGCCATTTTGAGGGTCTTTTGTTTGGGGATCTTCCCTTGAAAGGCTTAAGCCATTTTGAAGGTCTTCTGTTGTTTGCGATCTCCCCTCGAAATCCAATTTGAGCGTCTTCTACACGCTTAAATGCATGTAAATGTGCTTTAGCGCTAAGCTCGTCGTTCATTCCAATGGCTAAAATAAATTAATATTCTGACTTAATGAATGTCCAAGCGCTTGTACTGGCCAATGGAATTAATAAACACCCAAGTGTTTGACTCTCCTAAACACGCCTACACACACGGCTTTAGGCGCGTTTTCGACTCTGCTGGAGCTTAGGGAGGAAAAAAGACGCCCTATGTGGATGGGGCCTTAGGCTGTGGAGCACTCATACATACTGAGGTCATTGATTAAAGCAAGCCCTTATTACCTGTTAATTAGTGACCCTTGACTGGCTTGGTTCCCCCTGGAGAAGATCCATCAGACATATTGCTTACACAAACGTCTGTCACTGGTGACTATGGTGGGATCATGACAAGAGTCAATGCGGTCAACTATGAATGTGCCTAACAAGCAATGGGCCACTTCTATCCTCCGAGCCCGTTATTTATTAATGAGGCGAGGGCAGCGGCAGGCAGCGTGGTTGATATTATCTTTGCTGAAGCAATCTTGTGATTAGTACACAAAAATTTATTTTATCACAGCTAACGGTTAACCAGTCCTTAGGTCTGGGGCTGCATTCCTTTTTTTCCTGGCTTTTATTTTTTCTTTTCTGCTGGTGATCCTGATAATAACACACTTCCTGTCCTAGGGTGACAACATTCACTCGCTGCTTCCAGAAGTAGTGTTTTCATCCTTGGGGGGGGGGGGGAACTCCTCATAGACTCTGGGACTCAGCACAGGGATTGTGGGAACCCCTCATAATGGGCACAGCAGGTGTACATACCTGGGAACTTAGCACAGGCATGGTGGGAATCACTCATAATGGACACAGCAGGTGTGCAGACCCGGGAACTCAGCACAGGGATAGTGGGAACTCCCCATAATGGGCACAGCAGGTGTACAGACTGGGAAACACAACACAGGGATGGTGGGAACCCCTCATAATGGGTACAGCAGGTGTACAGACCCGGGAACTCAGCACAGGGATGGTGGGAACCCCTCATAATGGGCACAGCAGGTGTACAGACCTGAGAACTCAGCACAGGGATGGTGGGAATCCCAAATAATGGGCACAGCAGGTGTACAGACCCAGGCAGGGCTGCCATCAGGGGGGTACAGCCGGTACACAAGTAAGGGGCCCGGGTGTCCGAGGGGCCCAGACCGAGAGTCACTACATGTGCCATCTTTAACAGGAGGCAGCTGCCATCAGAGTGGACCAACTGCCAGGATGCAGGTGAGGGTGGAGGTCATCTGCCAGGTCAGAGAGTCCCATGAAGTAGGACATCAGGTGGAGGAGCCCCCCCCCCAGTCTTGTGCATGTAAGTCAGGCCATTGTCACAGGCAGTCTCCGGTTAGGTGCCAGTGTGTGCCGGGCTGTGCAGAGTTGGTGCCAGCGGAGGGCCCCATGGAGGAGGAAAACATGGGATGGAGAAAATGGGATTTCAGGAGGACGAAAAGGACATGGGATATAGAACATGGAATGGAGAAGGAAGAGGACCTGGAATGGCTAGTGGGCGGGACAGCTAGTGGGTGGGCCCTGGGGAATGTTGGCGGTCAGGTCCAGGCCTAAAGCTGTGTAAGGGGCCCCACAATTTCTGATGGCTGACCTGGACCCAGGAACTAAGTGCATGAATGGTAAGAGCTTCTAATAACGGGCAGAGTAGGCAGGGCTATCTTTAATATTGATTGGACCCTGGGCAAACATTTTCTTGGGCCCTCCCTCTATGCAATTTCGCTCTCCACCTGTTCTGAGACATACAATAAATATCAGCTATCAAAATCAGTTTATGTTCATCATGTAAACACAGGGTCTGCAGGTGAGTCATCTGTACACAATAGGGCAGAGCTTGGCAGCATTAGCAGCAGCACTTCATACTGAGATATCGGGACTCCGCACAGGACTAAAACTTTAAGGGAATTTAAACTGGTTTAGTTGGCAAGTATGAAGCAGGCTCTTTGGGCCCCACAACAATAATGGGGCCCAGGGCAGCTTCCCCTTTTGCCCTGCCTTAAAGACAGCCCTGAGAGTAGGTGTACAGACCTGAGAACTCATAACCTAATTTGCCAGAATCCACCAAACACTGAAACATCAGTTCTGATTGGACTGGACAATTTTCGGTGGAATCTAAGGTTAGCTAGCACATGAAATACTGCTCATTTTACAAAACCATCCCCATTTTCATCTCACCCTGTTATAAATATGCCTCAGTGTATAGAGAACCTTTCCATTTTCTACCCTACCCCAGAAGAAATGACGGCTGAAATGTGATTGGTTGGTAAGACAGCGCCTCCTTTCCTTCGGTGGCAGCTTTTCTAATTGAGGCCTCCGGAAGTCCTCTGGAGTGGACAGCTCGCCCATTATCAATTACTGCGCCGAGTAACCATGTGGAGTACGCTCAGCCCTGAATCTTCTACTTAATACATCTAACGCTGGCCATCGAGCCCCGAGATGGGGTAATGATGCGCTTGTATAATGGAGGGTACAGGAGGAGGCCTTGAAAGTACTTCACCTTCAATTTCAAGATTGTGAGTGGCGTTCTAGAGACGTCACTGGCGAGTCTGGGCTTCACAAGAGCCGGCAGAACGGCTGGAAAGCCGCGCTTGGCAAAATGCTTCAAAAGCACTTCAAAATGCAGATTTTACTGGTCTTTTTAGTGTCCTTACCTAATGGCATCGCGCAAAGAGCAAAAGAGAGCCACTCTCAGCAGACAGCCATTAGCAGCGTCGATGCTCCTATTGGGGGGCAAACTCAAATTCATCCTCAAGTCTCAGAGCTTCAGTTCAGGTGATTTTTCTTTATTTTGAATAGCATTGACGTTCATGGGGACCATTTGTGGCTCTTTGGAGGGATAATACTGCTTGTTTTGCTTTTACACTTTCCTTATTTTCAAAGTCTTCCGGCTAGTATTCACCAGAGATGTGCACGATGGAAAAATTTGTTTAGTTTCGGATTCGTAAAGGTTGAAGGTTTTATTCTATACACAAAGGTAAAAATAACCTCAGTATGCACTTCCCCCCTGCAGCCCTTACCCGAGCCCAATCCCGATCCAGCGATGTGCACGAGAGCGGCTGCTCTCCCAGGTCTCTGCCTCCTCATTGGCTGAGACGCAGCAGCAGGAGCCATTGGCTCCCGCTTCTACCAATCACAGCCAGTGAGCCAATGAGGAAGGAGCGGGGGCAGAGCCGAGCCCCATTCTGTAGAGAAGTGGAAGAGCCAGTGGCACCGGCGGGAGATCCGAAATAAGGAGGGCTAGGGCTGCTTCTATACAAACCATTGCAAGTATTAGATGTGTAGCGCCCTGCTCCCAATGACTGGGGCGCTATTCTAAATTTAGAGGGCATCTGAGCCAATAGTTGGGCTCAGACATTACTAATTCCATTGAAATTAGCCTCTGTTCTGGCTATGGTTGTACTTGATAGAAGGTTTCCCCTGTTGCCTGTAGGTGACGTTACCACCTCAGGCCCATGTTGGAACACAAGCGAATCATGGTGTGTTGAGTGACCCTACTCGGCAGCAGCCCAGTGAGAGTGGTGCCCCCCACTGTGCATGCTGGTGTTGTAATATTAGTTATATCACTACAGCTAGGAAGGGGTACTTAAGGGGCAGACGCCATTTTTCGGGGTCCTTCGCCTCGTGGCCCTCCTGGCGCACGGCACGTGTGTGCGATTTAAGCCCCGGGACCACGTTGGTCCGAGGCTGCATCTCTATCGAGTAGGCCCAGCTATGCTGGCTGGGGCCTATGATTCTAAAGGGCATCCCAAGCTGTCCATTTAAGTGGGGGAAGCTGCTTAACGAAGGAAACCGGGGGAGGACCTGCCCTGGAGGAGACCAAGCAAGGCAAGCTAATGTCTCGTGATAGGCCTGGTGACTTTGTTATAAAGGGATCCACTACTCAAGTTGTCTTACAGTCCGCTGGATCGGCTTAAAGGCTCTTTGGCTGTAAGGCAGGAAGTTCGGGACTTAAATCCTGTGGCAGAGGATCTCTGACTATCCATTTTTCGTTCTCAGACGGTCTGTGGCAGAGACTGTTCTCATACTGTCCGTGCGTCATTCCGGCTGCTAGGCCATGTGAGAAGGGTCTATCCGGGTGAGAAATGCCCACTCACGAGAGAGTGGTGAATACTGGAACTTAGATACTTTTTGTGTATTCTGTACCGCGTACCTGAACCTTCCCCTTCTCTCTATACTCTCCACTTTCTTCACAAGTTTTATGGAGCAAAAATAAAACCTGACAGTTGAAGGTTTTACATCTTGTGTGGACATTGCAATTTCTACAGACTTTCTTCCCCCGACAACGAACGGCGCGCACGGGGAATGTAAATAGCAGGACGTCCAGGGACGTCCACCCGGCACTTGGACGTCTTTCGTCTATAGCGCGGGTCTCAAGTGGTTAAAGTGCCGACGTATATATATAGAGTGGGTGGTCGTCAGACCCCTGGTCTACAGTGACCTGTACACAACCCAGCTGTGAATCAAGAAAGCCTTATGCCTCGTACACATGGCAAAAGTCCGCCGTGAGTCCGTCGGAAAGAAACAGAACGGGTTCTCTATGTTTTTTTTTTTTCCATATCTTAGGTACCGTATTTATTGGGGTATAGCGCGCTCCTGCGTATAGCGCGCACCCCTAAAGTTGCAGCGGATTACTGTGGAAAAAAGTTTTTTTGTACTTACAGTTTTGGTGTCTTGTGAGGCGTCCATCGTCGGCCTCGTCGGGTCCGGCGTCCGTCTGCGGCTTCGGGTGTCCTCTTCGTCGGGTCCGGCGTCCTTCTGCGGCATCCTCGCGTCCTCCCCGCTCGTTTCCCGCGCCGAGTTTGAATACTGCGCCGACATATACAGAGCGCAGTACACTCGTGTATTGTCGGGCAGGCTTGGCAACTCTCGCGCTGACGTCCTGTACGTCCAGGACGTGAGCGCGGAAGGAGCCGAGACTGCCCGACTATACCCGAGTGTACTGCGCTCGGTATATGTCGGCGCAGTATTCAAACTCGGCGCGGAAAAGCGGGTATCTGCGTATACCGCGCACCCACGATTTTGCCCTGATTTTCAGGGCAAAAAAGTGCGCGGTATACGCCGATATAAATACGGTAATTCTGACTTCTGAGAAATAAACTCAGATGGAGGCTACAGACGGCCGGACTTTCCGAGAAAAAAAGCTTGTCTGACTTTTTTTTCCCTGGAAAGGCCGACTGTGTGTACGAGGCATTAAAGCAACTTTTTGTTCCAAACGAAAATTTGTGTAAAATTGTAGGCTGTGGCATCGAAGGGTGGTTTTTACTGTGTAAGGGCAAGAGAAACATTGGAATCTATGCTGTATTCAGAGAACATAACAGAAGAGGTCCACCTCCAACATTCCACATCCATTTGTTCTAGTGCTGGGACACAACTATATTGTCGGTATACACAAGCGACTTTTAAACTGATCTAAATATGCAATGGGTGGGCATGGTAATAAAAACCAATAGAAATACCCAGTTGGTGCCTAAGTAGGTGAATAACCTTGTTTTTTTTCTATTGAAGCCTATTTATACAGCTGCTGAAGGCTGCTTGTTACATCGTTTTCTTTTTTTGTATAATTCCATTTAGTAAATATGTGTCATCTTTGTCTTTCTTTGTGTCTTGGACATTTTTGTTCTTACACGTACAATAAAGAGAAGCTCATGTAATATACTTGCGGGGAAATGAATTTTAAATCATGCCAGCGAGTGAACGGACTTTAATATGTTCCATTTTTTAAGAAGCAAAAAGGACCTTTCTTTTCAGAGCACTTCTATTCATTAAAACTAAAATTGTTTTCCCGGCCTCTAAGGAGCTTTGAAAAACGCCATAAAAGACCGAATAAAAGGCCAAAACAAAAACCGAGACGGGAGGAGACAAAAAATGAATGGAACTATCTTGTACCTCTGGGAGCAAGTACAAAAAAAAATGACTAACTGGAGATTGGTTGGTGTGCGTAACCCTTGTCATTAAGCAGCGTGATGCTCTCTTATGCCGCGTACACACGATCCGAAATTCCGACAAGAAAAACGTGGATTTTTTTCCCGATGGAATGTTGGCTCAAACTTGTGTTGCGTACACACGGTCACACAAAATTCTGACCGTCAAGAACGTGGTGACGTACAACACTACGACGAGCCGAGAAAACTTAAGATCAATGATTTCGAGCATGCGTCGACTTGATTCCAAGCATGCATGTTTTTTTGTGCTTCTGAATTGCATACAGACGATCAGAATTTCCGACTTTTCTTGTCGGAAATATCGAGAACCAGCTCTCAAAATTCCGACAGAAAAAGTCAGATGGAACCTACACACGGAATTTCTGACCAAAAGCTCACGTCAATATTTTCTTGTCGGAAATTCGGACCGTGTGTATACGTGGCATTAGATATCTGTAGGCTGGTGCAGTCTGTATTCCCTTCTGTAGGTGGCGCTAGGCTGTAGAAGCAGTGCAGAAGGGGAAAGAAGGGGTAAGGAACTATGGGCCAGATCCTCAAACGAGATACGACGGCGTATCTACTGATACGCCGTCGTATCTCTGTTTCTAACTATGCGGCTGATTCTTAGAATCAGTTACGCATAGCTAGCCCTAAGATCCGACAGGTGTAATTGAATTACACTGTCGGATCTTAAGGATGCAATTCTAGGCCGGCCGCTAGGTGGCAAGGCCATTGCGGCCGGCGTAGAATATAAAAAAAAAGACTTACGGCGATCCCCGAACGTCCCGTCGATCTAAATCTACGTAGTTTCCGTCGAGTTACATTGCGTAAAACTAGGGCTGAGTCCTATTTGACTAAGCCATGGCAAGTATGGCCGTCGTTCCTGCGTCGAAATTTAAACCTCAACGTCGTTTGCGTAAGACGTCCGTGAATGGCGCTGGATGCCATTTACATTAACGTCTAAGCAAATGACGTCGGTGCGACGTCAGTTAGCGCAATGCAGTCGGGTAATTTACCCGACGGAGCATGCGCAGTACGTCCGGCGCGGGAGCGCGCCTAATTTAAATGGGACTCGCCCCATTAGATTGGGCACGCCTTGCGCCGGACGGATTTAAGTTACACCGCTGCAAATTTCCAGGTAAGTGCTTTGTGGATCGGGCACTAACTTGGGAAATTTGCGGCGGTGTAACTTAAATCGGGAAAGTTAAGTTGCGCCGCTTGGCTGTGGATCTGGCCCTTTATTCCTCCACAACTTCCAGCTGTCGCCAAGGGAGCAGCCGTCCAATTGGACGCTGGTGCCTTGACTGACCCAGTGACCATCTTGGCTCAGGGCAGTGTCTAATTAACACACAATGGCTCCCGGGTTTATTGTGCATTTTACGAGCGTTGAGTGTAGGGACAGGTTCCCCATTTGTTAGGAAAAGTGTTTAAAGCTAGGGAGAGGTTCTGGAGGAGTAGGGACAGTTTAGGGACTACACCTATCCTCTTCTTGGAGAAACCTCCCAGTCGTGTGTGGACTGACCATTCTTGCCCCTGTCTGCTCCCCTGAAGTAAAAAAGATTTGCTGTAGATTCTGTAAGTGGTTGTGTCTACCCACCGGGCTTGGTTGTACCTTTGTGAAACTTCTAAATACACTGTTGTCTACTTTGGCCTACGTGTGTTACCTGTTCACCGGCACAACACACTGCACCCTGTTCACATGCAAAGGCAAAAGGACCTCTTTAAGGACATGGCCACCTGGGTCTGGAGAACAAGTGTTGTAATTGGAGGTGGAAACTTATTGCAATGTTTTTTTACCAAAAATAGGTAGAAGAATACATATCGGCCTAAACTGAGGGAAAAACATTTACTTTTATATATATTTTTAGGAGATATTTATTATAGCAAAAAGTAGAAAATATTAAGAATAAAAACCGCAGAGGTGATCAAATACCACCAAAAGAAAGCTCTATTTGTAGGGAAAAAGGGACGTCAAGTTTGTTGGGCAGCCATGTCGCACGACCGCGCAATTGTCAGTTAAAGTGACGCAGTGCCGAATTGCAAAAAGTGGCCCGGTCATTTGGCAGCCAAATCCTCCGGGGCTTAAGTGGTTAAGGACACAAAATAAAAATAAAAAAATGACAACAGTTTGCAATTTTGGGGCTGCCCACTCCACCCCTCCCACTCTGGGCACCCGCACACCAGTGTCATTATGGAAAATACATAATCATACCTAGTAAAAATTCTATTATATAAAAATAGTTGTTCTGATGAAGTTCAGCTGAGAAGTAATCAATACATGGATTTTCAATTTTCCACCACCGAAGAATTACGAGACATTTTATCATTTTGCACAATCAGCTTGACAATGACTGACTTTTACAAGGAGGTTGTTTTGTGGGCCGGTATTTCCCAGTGAAATCGAAATCCATAAGTAATTATTTTTACATCGGTTGTTTCGTTTAGGCTGGTTTAAATCCATCAAACCGTAAGCGGTAAATACCAAGTTGGATAGATGTCTCTTGACGATGTGAATGATGTTGGCAGGTCTGATGCTCCCGTAATCAAGGTTCTTCCTAAAGGAGTTTGGGTTGGGTAGAAGTATGAAGTCTCCAAGGCATGTCTGCCTGTATGTTCGACTGTAATCTGAACATAGCTTGTATAGCTCACCAAGGCTCTTAAGATTTTCAGGCCACAAGTGTTTTAAAAGCAAAGAACACCAGCGGAATTAACAAACAAAATAGACATGCTGTATGAGAATTGAGAACATATATGCCAAAAAATGTGTAATGCAGTTCAACCGGTCTTTTATTCTAAATACTCTTGATAGAGAGCACATTCAGGTTGGTGACCTAATTCTAATTTTTTTTACCACAGTTAAGCAATACAACATGGTCACTTCTCTAACCATAGCCAGTGATTGGACAATGAAGGAGCAGCAGAGCACTGATGAGCTAATCTCTCTTCTTCTTTCCTCCTCCAAGCATGTTTGGGAGAAGAAACTGGAAGCCATGTGAAAAGCAATAGAGCCTGGTTGACCCAGCAGACGACAGGAAGCTAACATAACGTTCAATTGGAGTACTCATAGTTACTTTTAAATTCATCTAATGATTTTAATTAATACGGTTAGATTTATTTGTGGTTCATGTATCTACCACACGTTTAGCTATAGGCATTTTCCCATTTCTCTCATTTGATGGGTCCATTTGGTTTTCCGTGATACCTGTCATGTAATTGAGGACAGTTTTTGAACAGCCAACTCCATGAAGACGTGATATAATAAGTTTGGAGTGGAAGAGGCCTGCAAACACATTTTGGGATGAATTAGAACGCTGAGCCATGACTTCTCATCCAACATCTGACCTTGTAAATGGTGGTCAGCTCCATAAAGACATTACGTGACCGGTTTGATGTGGAGGAACTCAAGTGTCCTGCAAAGAGCCTTAAGCTCAACCCTACTGAACACCTTTGGGATGATCTGGAAGGCCAGTTGTGAGCCAGGTCTTCTCACTCAACATCAATACCTGACCTCACAAATGGTTGTTGCCAAACCATAATAGCATGGTTTGATGAGTTTGGTGTGGAGGAACTTGAGTGGCCTAAACAGAGCCCTGACCTAAACCCTACTGAACACCTTTGGGATGAACTGGAAGGCCAATTGTGAGCCAGGTCTTCTCACTCACCTAACAAATGGTTGTTTCTAAACCATAATGAAGTGGTTTGATGAGTTTGGTGTGGAGAAACTCAAGTGGCCAACACAGAGCCCTGACTTAAACCCTACTGAACACCTTTGGGATGAGCTGGAACACTGATGGAATTAGGTCTTCTCAACCAACATCAGTACCTGACCTTGTAAATGATGGTCAGCTCCATCAAAACATTACGTGACTGGTTTGATGTGGAGGAACTCAAGTGTCCTGCAAAGAGCCCTGATCTTAACCCTACTGAACACCTTTGGGATGATCTGGAAGGCCAGTTGTGAGCCAGGTTTTCTCACTCAACATCGATACCTGACATCACAAATGGTTGTTGCCAAACCATAATGTCGTGGTTTGATGAGTTTGGTGTGGAGAAACTCAAGTGGCCGACACAGAGCCCTGACCTAAACCCTACTGAACACCTTTGGGATGAGGTGGAACACTGATAGAGCTATGTCTTCTCAACCAACATTAGTACCTGACCTCCCAGATGTTCTTTTTGGATGAATGGGCTAAAATTTTCTGGTAAGCCTTTCCAGAACATAGCCACAAAGGGGGGCAACTTTGTTGTATTGTATTTGTAATGGAATGTCCAATAAGCTCATATAGGTGTGATGGTCAGATGTCCAAAAACCTTTGGCTATAAACTGTTTATTGGCAATGAGTTTAAAAGACCCGATCAAATCAAAGGCCTCAAATGTTGTCTTATAGCTTTGAGACCAGTTGGCAGTTCGATTTGAAGACCTCTCTATTGACCTTTGATACTGTTTTGTAGAGTAATCACATCACTCCTAAGCTGCCCGCATTTTCTAGCAGAGCAAAACAAAATTTTGCCGCGTCTGTCTAATTCAATCCATCAGATCTTAATAGCATTTGCCGTTTCCCTCAGAATTCAGCCACTATTCTTCAACGCCACAATTGTATTATTTCTGAATACTGGGGTTTGGGCACAGTTCTAATCCCACTGCACAAGGAGAAAGGCTGACGTTCCGACATAAACAAAAAGAACATTCTGTGTTCATCAGAACCTAGTTTAAAGAGTACCCGTATTGCTAAAGTAAGGAAGACAACACTTTTTTTATAGTGTACCTATAAAAAAAATACTATTTTTGGAATCTCCATCTCTTTAACATTCACATTTATATGCACAATTAAAAAAATAATAATGCTTCTCCATCTCAATCAAAGTTCAGTAGGCACAGACACCGAATTGAAAATGTCAATATGCAAATTAACCGTTCCTCTAAACCAGACACACGGAGCGATTGGTTGGTTGGTTTGTTAGGAAATGAAATTGACAAAAAGAGATGCAGATGGTCCTTTCAGGAGAAATGCTTTCCAACACGTTTCTGTGGCCAACAATCCTCCTTCATCAGGGCTTAATGGCCATAATAGACATGTGCTTGAGATATTCATGAATCAAGTATCCAGGGCTTTTTTTCAGCAGGAAAGCGGGGGAACGCAGTTCCGGCACCTCTAGCTCTGAATGTATGTAATGGCAAGGGGTGCTGGGGTGTACTGGAGGGTCTATTGATGCTGACTGCTGGGGGATCTACTATCATTGCTGGAGGGGATCTATTTTTTCAGTGGAAGGGTCTATTGTTGCTGGGGAGGTCAGTTGTCCCTGGTGGGGGATCTATTGTTGCTGGGGGGCTCCTATGCTACTGTGAGACAATCGTTGCTGGGAGACATCTACTGTGGAGGGAGGGGTCTATTGTTGCTAGCTGTTCAGAGTCTATTGTTGCTGAGGGTGCTCCATTGTTGCTGGCTACAGGGGATCTATTTTACTTCCTATCATTAACAAATTACATACAAATTACTTAGCACCACAAATTGATACTTGGTTCTGTATCCATTACTGAGAGGTGGGTAGGGGGGTGAAACCACGGAACGGTGCTCAGAGGTGGGTATGGGGTGGTACCAAGGAATGGTGCTTGGAGGTGGGTAGGGCTGGAAACAAGCAATGGCGCTCAGAGGTGGGTAGGGGGTGAAACCAAGGAACGGTGCTCAGAGGTGGGTAGGGGGTGCAACCAAGGAACGGTGCTCAGAGGTGGGTAGGGGTGGAACCAAAGAAAGGTGCTCAGAGGTGGGTAGGGGGTGCAACCAAGGAACGGAGCTCAGAGGTGTGAAGGGGGTGAAACCAAGGAACTGTGCTCAGAGCTGGGTATGGGGTGGAACCAAGGAACGATGCTGAGAGGTGGGTAGGAGGTGGAATCAAGGAATAGTGCTCAGAGGTTGGTAGGGGGTGCAACCAAGGAACGGTGCTCAGAGGTGGGTAGGGGGTGGAACCAAAGAAAGGTGCTCAGAGGTGGGTAGGGGGTGCAACCAAGGAACGGTGCTCAGAGGTGGGTAGGGGGTGGAACCAAAGAAAGGTGCTCAGAGGTGGGTAGGGGGTGCAACCAAGGAACGGTGCTCAGAGGTGGGTAGGGGGTGAAACCAAAGAACGGTGCTCAGACTTGGGTATGGGGTGGAAGCAAGTAACGGTGCTGAGAGGTGGGTAGGGGGTGGAATCAAGAAATGGTGCTCAGAGGTGGGTAGGGGGTGAAACCAAGGAACGGTGCTGCGAGGTGGGTAGGGGGTGGAATCAAGAAATGGTGCTCAGAGGTAAGTAGGGGGTGAAACCAAGGAACGGTGCTCAGAGGTGGGTAGAGTTGGAACTAAGGAATGGTGCTCGGAGGTGAGTAGGGGGTGGACACAAGAGGTGACTCGGAAGGAGGAAGTTTCTGCACCTGTTCTCTGAGAAAAAAAGCCCTGCAAGTATCCCAAGCACTCATCTATTACAATGAATTCATGTTTCTTCCCTGACATAGAGCACTCCCCCCAGGAGTTTTTAGATTGGATCTTATTAAGAACGGTCATTTTAATTTAAGGCCCCAATGAAGGGGCGCATTGTTTTTCTCTCGAATTTGTTGGCCGCCTTTTGTTACATTTCTATCATCAATAAATGATTATGGGCCTCTTGAGACAAGTGCTCCTTTTGTAAATTTAATTTGGATTTCTGAATTTAAGAGGCCATTGCCCATCGAGAAGGTAGAAATGCTGAGGTCAAGTCAAACCCAACAAACACCTCCTTATTGACGGATAAAAGATCTAGCACCTCACACCTTTCTGGAATCCGCATCTTAACAGTCAGTAGAAGCCATGTTGTATCTGTGCTGGCTTTCACCATTGGCAGACATTCTAAGGATGAGAGGCCATAAAAAGTTCCTAATTTTCTTTAATTCATTTGTGAATGGATGAAAAAAACATTAAAAGCTTAAAAATACTCGTTTAAATGGGACACCAGAAAATAAGAGACAGTGGAATCATCTACCACCAGTAATTAGATCTCTTCTGTTAGATCACCAAAAGTTTTCTTTACAGTATTTCCATACCCAACGCTCTCTAGTGGGTTTATAGGCAGGTGCAGTCTACTTTCTCCACTGCAGCTGGCGGTCAACAGAAGAAGCATAGCCTAGGGCAGTGGGCTCCAAACTGCGGCCCTGGGGCCGGATGCGGCCCTTTGCTTGATTTTACCTGGCCCTTGGGGCACCATTTCATTCACTGACACCAACAAAGGGGCACAGTTATTCCCAGCGACACCAACAATGGGGCCCAATAACACCAATGATGGAGGACTATTCCTTCCAATGACACCAACATGGGGTACAATTACTCCCAATGACACCAAAGATGTGGCACAATTCTTCCCAATGACACCAACAATGGGGCCAAATAACACCAATGTTGGGGGACCATTTCTTCCAATGACACCAAAGATGGGGCACAATTCCCCCCAATGGCATTAACAATGGGGCCTAATGACACCAGTGACGGGGCACAATTCCTACCAAAGACACCAACGGAGGGGCATAATTCCTGTCACTGACACTAAAGATTGGGCCTTGTTTACACTAACTGATGCTGGAACTTTTTCTACTTCCTATGGCCACAGTCCGGCCCCCCTAAAGTTTTAAGGAGAGTGAACTGGCCCTTTGTATAATAAGTTTGGAGAGCCCTGGCCTAGGGTGAGGAAGTCAAGAGGAAGATGGTTTCCGTGGGTCACTTTTATGGGTCACTGTGGAACTTATCCGATTGGATACTTCCACCCCATGTGACTCTAGCAGCCATCTTGGGTCAAGCAGAGCCTATTTAACCACTCCCCGCCCAGCCTATAGCAGAAAGACGGCGGGGCGGGGGCTCAGTTATCCTGACTGGGCTTCATATGACGTCCAGCAGGATAACAGCTGCGCGCCCTTGGGGGCGCGCATCGTGGTGATTGGTGGTGCACCGATCACGGCAATTGATGGGGCACACTGGCGGCAATTGATGGGGCACACTGGCGGCAATTCATGGGGCACACTGGCAGCAATTGATGGGGCAAACTGGCAGCTATTGATGGGCACACTGGCAGCAATTGTTGGGGCACATTGGTGGCAATTGATGGGGCACACTGGCAGCAATTAATGGGGCAAACTGGCAGCAATTGTTGGGGCACATTGGTGGCAATTGATGGGGCACACTGGCAGAAATTGGTGGGTACAGTAGCTGCATTTGATGGCACAGTGGTGGCAATTGATGTGCACAGTGGCAACAACTGGTGGGCACACTGGCAACAATTGGTGGGCACCCTGGCAGAAATTGATGGGTACAATAGCTGTGTTTGATGGCACAGTGCCTGCGCTTGATGGGCACAGTGGCTGCACTTGATTTTTTTTTCAGGTTTGTTTGCGCGCCCCCAAAAAAATTTGAGCACCAGCCGCCACTGCTACAAGTTCTACCAATTGCACTTGGACTGTGTGTAAATTATTGCTGCAGCACATTGCTGCACCCACCCACAGGTTATCCATAGGATCATAGTCCATGGACAAGGGCAAGAAGCCCAGTTTGGTTGCACGTACTCGTAGGGGAAGGTGGGAGGGGAGATTGCACAAAATAGCTTGGCCACAGATTAGAATGCTGCCTTGCCTACTCCACTTTGGATGTATCTTCTCTTTTATGATCGTACAAATGAGCAGTGTGCGTCATGCAAACGCCTGAAGCCCCGTATAGGGACTCTCTCCTAACCCTCCAATAAAATTATATACATTTTTGTCGCTTCCGAAAAGTAAAAAAAAAAACAACCTATAAACAAAAACCTAGATTATGGAGATCCCTCGGGATGACACAGATGGCTGTATTGACTATCTGGCACTTCCTTGGATGCCGCTCAAGACTACGGGTTATTTTTTTGGCCACCGACTTGCTCCATTGCAGGGATGTGGAACCGGCGCACACGCTCTCCGTGGCATTAAAGCTCTACAGCCGCAAGCCAGCGGCCATGATAATCAAGGAGCTGGCTGCCAGGAAACGGTGCCAAGCCCGGGCCGGGGAATAAAGCGCGGAACGCGTCGGGGGAGCTTGTACTTCAACGCCTCGCTTCCCCAATCACATAAAACCCGGAGTACGACACGGCACAACAGTTGTGAACGCTCGCAGTCCTGAAGACCTCATAAAGCCATTGAAAAGCGGAGGGACATAAAAACTAGATTCACGTACCAGATGGCACTGCAGCTTTTTTATTCAGAAATTATCATTATTAACTCTGCCGACAGTAAAGCGAGCCTGCCTCTGCTTCGTGGCACTGGCCAATCCTGAAGTTCGTTTTGCCTAAGGCTAATAGGCGTAACCCGTTGGGTGGCAGCGGGAGGCGGATGCAGATTGCGCGGTTAATGATGCCTTTTACTAGTAATTGATATCAGATTTAAAGGAGAACTTTCATCAGATTTATGTTTTTATACATACTAAAACTTTTTGGTGTTTATTACCCCAGAAATCACATTACTCCCCCTAGCAATGTCTTAACCGCTTCAGCCCCGGCCCATTTTGGTGGTCAAAGACCGGGCCACTTTTTGCGTCGCTTTAACTGACAATTGCGCGGTCGTGCGACGTGATTCCCAAACAAAATTTACGTCATTTTTTCCCACAAATAGAGCTTTCTTTTGGTGGTATTTGATCACCTCTGCGGTTTTTATTTGTTGCGCTATAAACAAAAATAGAGCGACGATTTTGAAAAAAAATCAATATTTTTTACTTTTTCTATAATAAATATTCCCCAAAAATATAGAAAAAAAACGTTTTTTTTCCTCAGTTTAGGCCGATACGTATTCTTCTAATAAGTGCTAATAAGCATTTATTGATTGTTTTGCGCAAAAGTTATAGCGTCTACGAAATAGGGGATAGTTTTACAGCATTTTTATTAATATTTTTTTTTTACTAGTTATGATTTCTATCATGACTGCGACATTATGGCGGACACATCGGACACTTTTGACACCATTTTGGGACCATTGTCATTTTTACAGCGAGCAGTGCTATAAAAATGCACTGATTACTGTAAAAATTACACTGGCGGTGAAGGGGTTAACCACTAGGTGGCGCTGTAAGGGTTAAGTGTTCCCTAGGGAGTGGTTCTAACCGTTAGGGGGGCGTGGCTACACGTGACACCTCACTGATGACTGTTCCAATCACGGGGGTACGGCCAGGGCAGTAGGGGAAATCTGCACTGCACAGGGTGATTAGGGTGTGACACTGCACAGGGTGATTAGTGTGTGGCACACCTGGCACTAGGGTGACCACATTTCCAAACTGCCATTCAGGGACAGCCCCCCCCTTCCCAAAAATCAGCTTGTGCCGTAACGAATCACAGCACAACCGACGGGTTCGCGCTCTACCCAGAAGTACCGATCACACCCCCAAAAAAGGACCCCACATTGCTACTTTACTCACTGACGGTACTTGTCCTTGCCGGCCTGAGACCCATTTTACCTTGTTCCAACGCTGGCTCTACACTGCACTGCAGTGATTGGACACAATGGCCCAGATTCTCAAAGGGCTTACAACGGCGCAACGCCATGTACGCCGTCGTAAGTCCTAATCTGGGCCGTCGTATCTATGCAACTGATTCTTAGAATCAGTTACGCATAGATATTCATTAGATCCGACAGGCGTAAGGCTCTTACGCCGTCGGATCTTACATGCAATTTTCTTTTTGTCCGCTAGGTGTCGCCTCCGTCGTTTTCCCTGTCGAGTATGCAAATTAGCTAGATACGCGAATTCGCGAACGTACGCGTGGCCGACGCAGTAAAGTTTCGACGTTTACGTTAGGCTTGTCCCGGCGTAAAGTTGCCCCTGGGTATATGAGGCGCAACCAATGTTAAGTATGGCTGTCGTTCCCGCGTCGAAATTTATAAATTGACGTTGTTTGCGTAAGTCGTCCGTGAATGGGGCTGGACGCCATTTACGTTCACGTCGAAACCAATGACGTCCTTGCGACGTCATTTGGAGCAATGCACCCTGGGATATTTTACGGGCGGCACGGGAACGCGCTTAATTTAAATGCTACACGCCCCCTACCCGCCTAATTTGAATTAGGCGGGCTTGCGCCGGGTGATTTACGCTACGCCTCCGCAACTTTACAGGCAAGTGCTTTGTGAATAAAGCACTTGCCTGAAAAACTTGCGGCAGCGTAACGTAAATGAGATACGCCCTAAGTTACGCCATTCTACGAAAATCTGGCCCAAGGGATTTATGAATCAAAAACAGGGGTCGGGGATTGTGCCTCTCCAGACATTCCCAGCCAGGTCAAGTACTGTAAGTAAAGCAGCAATGTGGCGGCCGTTTTTGGGGGCATCAGATCGGGCGGGTGGGGGTGGCTGTGTCAGTTTCATTCAGGGACACTGTATTGTCCTGGAATGAAGGTGCCCGGGACAGACCTGCAAAATGCGGGACTGTCCCTGGCAATTCGGGACACGTGGTCACCCTACCTGGCACACCCTGTGCACACACCTATGGCCTTCACTATCTATTCAGATGAATCTGGAAGCACACTAGCTTGCCTCTTCCCTGTACCTCCCTTTTACATCATTGATGTTATCAGTTCCTTGTTAAGTGATTGGCTGCCTTGGCTAGTGGTCTATAAAATGGCCGCCCGTATTGCAGATGGCCCCAAGGAAGCCGTTCACAGTGGTTCAGGCATAATATCGTAGTAATTGTAGAAGAAACTCTTTCAAAGGCTTTCAATAAAAATGTAGCGGCTTGAAGCGGAGGAGAGAATAAAAGTCATGTAAAATTTAGCGGGGGGGTAGATGAAGCTCACCAGGCTTGGCGGTGTCAGGAGGCCGGGAAGAAAGGGTGCTGCAGATACCTTTTTGAAATACGAGTACTTTCCCGAGGCAGTACAGCGCTAAACTGCAGATCACAGATAAAAGGCAAAAGACAATTGTTTAATACAACCACGTAAAGAGAAAAGAAAAATACAGAGAAGCATACTTTTCCTCTCTCTTTGTACTCTGATAAGTCGCCTGAAGCTGTCGAACGGTTTTCTGTTACCACTATGGCTGCCTTTGGCCTTTTTCTTGGTCATTCCCCAAAAAAATGCTTATCGTTTACACAAAGCCCCCCCAGGAAATTACATGTTTTTTTTATAAAAATCTACATTCTGTGCCATTGGTTGTCTGCTTTCGAGGGTCAGGCATCTTCAACGATGGCCCCTGACATAGGGTGCCCACGTGTCCCGGGCAGCTTCATTCTGGGACAATACAATGTCCCAGAATGAAATAGAGGACACAGCCACCTCCTACTAACTACATTTCCGGAACAGGTTGCTAGGGCCAGCACTCATCCCAATGCTTGCCTAGCAGAGGGAGGAGAGCCGCCCGCCCGAGCAGGGATATTGTTCGGCCCCTGCATTTTGAAATTCCCGCTTTCTGGAGACTCTGTAGGCTATGATGGACGCACCACGTCACACGTCCCATGGTCCTCCTGGATTGGCGCTGCAGGCTCCAGAAGGCGGGACCTATGGCACTCGGTCGAACTCGGCCCCAGCCGCACTTGGCCGAACTCGGCCCCAGCCGCACTTGGCCGAACTCGGCCCCAGACGCACTCGGCCGAACTCGGCCAAACTCGGCCGAACTCGGACAAACTCGGCCCCAGCCGCACTCGGCCAAACTCGGCCGAACTCTGCCCCAGCCGCACTTGGCCATCAGATCGGTCCCGGCCCCCGGCGCTCGGGGCCAACAATACAATCATCGGTAAATAGATTCGGGGCTTTTCGAGGGCCCACTCGGGGCTCCAGCCCCCCAAGCCCGGGCCTAACGACGCTCCTGACTACAGGAGATGGTCAGAGACTGCAGATATACTACAGGAGATGGTCAGAGACTGCAGACAGTACAGGAAATGATCAGAGACTGCAGATATACTACAGGAGATGGTCAGAGACTGCAGACACAG
This sequence comes from Rana temporaria, assembly GCF_905171775.1. Classification (NCBI taxonomy): domain Eukaryota; kingdom Metazoa; phylum Chordata; class Amphibia; order Anura; family Ranidae; genus Rana; species Rana temporaria. Next base: position 109,543,863 of record NC_053501.1, read on the forward strand.
TACAGGAAATGATCAGAGACTGCAGAACTACGACAGGAGATGGTTAGAGACTGCAGACATGGCACATAAGATGGTCAGTGACTACAGACCTACAACAGGAGATGGTCAGAGACTGCAGACATACTACAGGAAGGCGGTCAAAAAAAGCAGACCTTCTGAGGAGATGGTCAGGCAGCCATTCTCAACCAGAGTTCCTCCAGAGGTTGCTATGATTTCCTTGAGCTTTGACTAGTTGACCTCCTATTTGATGGTGCCCACATAGTTCCATGGCCAATGCCACTTGAAAGAGCCAGTTGCATTGTACAAATGATCTGACATTCGGACCACCAATGTAAGGAGCATTCTTCTCACTGATCACCAATGTAAGGAACATTCTTCTCACTGATCACCAATGTAAGGGACATTCTTCTCACTGATCACCAATGCAAGGAACATTCTTTTCACTGATCACCAATGTAAGGGACATTCTTCCCACTGATCACCAATGTAAGGGACATTCTTCTCACTGATCACCAATGTAAGGGACATTCTTCTCACTGATCACCAATGTAAGGAACATTCTTCTCACTGATCGTCAATGGATTGGGGCTCCCTGAGACATGAAAATAATTTTAGGAGTTCCCATGCGGTAAAAAGGTTAAGAAAGTGGGAACCAAGAACACCTGGGTCCAGCGGGGCCTTGTCTCTTTAGGGTAGTTCCAGAAGTATAGGGAGATCCACCAAGAACCAAACCCTGCCTCATCCTGGCCAAAACTGTAAAATACTTCAAATAGAGTTAATCGCTAATCGAAGGGGATTTTCATGAAGTCCACTCCCTTTCCTGTCCCATTTGCCCGAACTTATTTTCCTAAAGTGCAGCTTTAAGCAGACGAGCGTCAATGCCGAGAAAATGGATCCATCAAACAGCGAGGGTCTCGCCCTACACATAGGCCAGAGCTCAGCTCATTGTCTCCCATTACATACGGCCTTTGTTCACAGAACCTCACGCCGGCCAACTCGATGGATGGGAGCCAAAGCCTGAAGAACATTACTCCCGCTCGGGGTGACGGGGGGGGGGGGGGGCGACACCGTAACTCAAGAGAGTGCAAGGACCCGCGGTCAGCTAAATCCGTCTTCTTGCAAAAATGGCCGCCTTTCTTGGCCTGCCAGGAGCTGCCAAAACATCTCTAGCGTCGGCCTAGACAAAGCCACCGCCGTTCTTTCAACCCCGAGCCCCTACCGTCTGCTACACAAGTTGGCAGTCATCTTTTTTTTCTTCTTGTTCCTCTCCCATTGAGAGCAGACCGCGGTTATGTAAACAACGCGCCGTTTGCCGTTGGAACCTGACAAGATGGCAGCCTTTCAAGCCTTTTTAGTTTTTCCTTTTTGCATTTTTTTTTCCGTTAACGATGTTTCCTATTTTCAACATGTTGACGTGCAGAAACCACGCCAGTGGTAGTGCGTCCATAGTAGCATTGCATGAATCTATGTATTGTCGCCGATACCGCCCCCTATTCAGATGTGCGGCCCCCTGTTGAGCGCCTGCCATCTGAATAACAGTGGTGGGTGTGTTTTGGAAGTGCCTGATTAGAGCCAGAGGCTCTAATAGGCTTCCTGATTAGAGCCTGTGGGCTCTAATCGGCTTCCAAATGGTTAACCAGAGGTTGTACAGGCTGTGTGTTCCCTGGTTAAACAGTGCTGTGTTAGGGAATCACATCCCTAACACTGACCCACCTCTCAGCCAATCAGGTGCACCGTGTCTGGTTACTGGTCACCTGATTGGCTGAAGCGACAGGCGAGCAGAGATGACATCGAGGGAGCATGGAGGAGGATGGCTGACCTGAGAAAGGTAAGTGCCGGCCTGGGGGGGATTGGGGGGGGTCAAACTGGCTGCATTTGATGGAGAAAACTGGCTGTATTTGAGGGGGCAAACTGGCTGTATTTGAGGGGGCAAACTTTCGGCATTTGAGGGGGCAAACTAGCGGCATTTGATGGGCAAACTGGCTGTATTTGATGGGGAAAGTGGCATCATTTGAGGGGGCAAACTGGCTGTATTTGATGGGGAAAGTGGCATCATTTGAGGGGGCAAACTGGCTGTATTTGATGGGGAAACTGGCATTATTTCAGGGGGAAAACTGGTTGTATTTGAGGGGGCAAACTGTCTGTATTTGATGGGGAAACTGGCATCATTTGAGGGGGCAATGTGGCTGTATTTGAGGGGGAAAAGTGGTTGCACTTGAGGGGGGAAACTGGCTGTAGTTGATGGGCAAACTGGCAATATTTGAGGGGAAAAACTGGCTGTATTTGATGGGCAAACTGGCATAATTTGAGGGGGCAAACTGGCTGTATTTGAGGGGGCAAACTGGCTGCATTTGATGGGGCAACCTGGCGGTATTTGAGGGGGCAAACTGGCGGCATTTGAGGGGGCAAACTGGCTGTATTTGATCGGGAAACTGGCATAATTTGAGGGGGCAATGTGGCTGTATTTGAGGGGGCAAAGTGGTTGCATTTGAGGGGGCAAATTGGCTGCATTTGAGGGGGAAAACTGGCTGTATTTGATGGGCAAACTGGAAAAATTTGAGGGGGCAAACTGGCAAAATTTGAGGGGAAAAACTGGCTGTATTTGATGGGCAAACTGGCTGTATTTGAGGGGGCAAACTGGTAAAATTTGAGGGGGCAAACTGGCTGTATTTGAGGGGGCAAACTGGTGGCATTTGAGGGGGCAAACTGGCTGTATTTGAGGGGGCAAACTGGCGGCATTTGAGGGGGCAACCTGGCAGTATTTGAGGGGACAAACTGGCAGCATTTGAGGGGGCAAACTAGTGGCATTTGATGGGCAAACTAGCTGTATTTGAGGGGGCAAACTGGTAGTATTTGATGGGGAAACTGGCATTATTTTAGGGGGCAAACTGGTTGCATTTGAGGGGGCAAACTGGTTGCATTTGAGGGGGCAAACTGGCATCATTTGAGGGGGCAAACTGGCTGTATTTGGGGGGGGCAAACTGGCTGTATTTGAGGGGGCAGGAAACTGGTATCATTTCATGGGGAAAACTGGCAGCATTTGATGGGGGAAACTGGCGGCAATTGATGGGCACAGTGGCTGCATTTGATGGGCACAGTGAGGCTGCAATTGATGGCTTTTATCAGTTTGTTTGCGCCCCCCCCCCCCAAACTTTTTTAGCACCAGCCGCCACTAAACCGCGCTCTCCTCAAGCGCCAGCGTTTGCCTCCGTGGCCCCCACGCGGCCATTTTTCCTGACGACAAGTCGCCAGGCTGGGAGTGCATTAGCAAAGCAGCCCCCCGAGGGCAGAGGATGCCCCTCGTGTAAGACGAAAAAGATGCCCGCGCCGGAGGAAACATTTTTAGTCTCGCGGTCCTCGCTTACGCGACGTCAGGAAACTCATCGGTGGAACGCCACACATTTTACACACAAAAGCGGCTTAAGACGCCAATTTCCCCCCCCAAATAAAACGGAAACAGCTGGAAATTAATCTCACACTGCTTTTTATTTGAATAAATCCGGCCCTTTCATACCTTGGCCTTGCCAAGGAGAAAGAAAATACGGCTGGCGGCTAATCCCTATAGAGGAATATCTTTTTTTTTTCTTTTTTTTTAGATTTTTTTTTCTTTTTTTTGCCTTTTTTCCTTCCCTGCAGCCTAAGTGCTTAAATCAGGATTAATCCTCTCTCTCTGTGTCTCGCTCTCGTTTCTCGCTCAGACCCCTCCCCCGTTCTTCCCTCGCTCTTCACTCTATATTTCTTTGCTCTGGCCGCTGTCGGACGACGAGCAGCGGTCCGGCGGGGCCTGGAAATATGATGTCGCCCTGAAGCTCGCCGATTCTTTAACCGCCCAAAAAAACAAACGCCTATGGTGTGCGCTTCCTGAAATATATGTAAAGTGGACATTTTAGTAAATTCCTGTCCTTTTCTACAAACCGGGCCATTCTTGAGCTCCAGTCAGGGCCCGGGACAAGGGGTGGGGGGCAAGAGGGGCCGCTGCCCTGGGCTCTGTGGTATCGTGTAAGGAGATTGGGTGAGGATATTTGTGTTGGAAAGGGGACTTTGGGGGCAGCAAAAGGCAAGAATTGTTCTAGGACGGGAAAATTGAGGGGGGGGGGTGATTTGTGTTGGGAGGGGGATTGGGGGAAGATAATTTGTGCTAGGAGGGGGAATTGGGGGAAGTTGTGTTGGGAGGGGGGAGATGTGTACTAAGAGTGGAAATTTGTGTGTGGGGGGGTGCTAAGAGTGGTGGTTTAGGGGGTTTTGTGTTAGGGGGGTGATGGGGGAAAATGATTTGTGCTAGGAGGGGGGATTGGGGGTAATTGTGTTGGGTGGGGGTATTTGAAGTGGGGGGAAGAGATGTGTACTAGGAGGGGAGATTTGGGGGGGGTGCTAAGAGTGGTGGTTTAGGGGGATTTGTGTTGTGTTGGGATGGGGGGGAAGAAGATTTGTGCTGGGAGGGGGGATGTGTATTAGAAGGGGAAATTTTAGGGGTAGATGATTTGTGCTAGGAGGGGGGGGGATTTGTGCCTGGGGGGGAGATGTGTATTAGAAGGGGAAATTTTAGGGGTAGATGATTTGTGCTAGGAGGGGTGAACTTGGTGGTGCCCATTGACAACGAATGACACCGCAAAGGGGCAGCGTTGCCGTTTTCCGTTTGATATTATTTCATTTGTTTTCTCCCTATAAGAGAAGATCCCCCCCCCCCCGGAATGGCTCTTGTGCTGTCAGTTAAATGGCGGCATCCGCCGTACGTCTCTTAGCGTACGGCGCAAACATATCGACGCTTCAGCACTTTGGAAGAAACATGACCGGGAGCCAAATCTGACAGCCTTATGCAAATGCGGGAAAGGTAGATGTCGGAAGGAACGCGTCTCTGCGGCGAGGCGCCTGGAAGAGCCTGAGGATCAGGATTCATTAGGGCGGATGAGAGTGACAGGCGGAAGAGAGGGGGGGGGGGGGGCGGCGGCAGACTTGTGTCGGAGCGCTCCGTATAAATTGGATCTCGCGCACAGAGATCGGCTGCCAAAAATCGCCAAAGTGTTAAAACATATCTAAAACCGAAAACAAAAAATGTAATCTATTGCGGCTCCTCTGGCTTTAGGTGTGGCGGCTTCTTGATTTTCACCTGGTGATCCTGCCAGAAACACACTTCCTGTCCTGGGGTGACAACCCTCACTCACTGTACTGTAGCAAGCAGCAGCGTTGTCACCCTAGAACGCCTCCTCCTTTCCTCTTCTCCATAGAATGGGGGGAGGTGTTTTGTAGTCAGAGAAACAATGTAACTGATAAGAGTGCAGCACAGAGGGCACAGGAAGTTATTCGCTCGCCATATTTCTGGCAGGATCAACAGATATTTCTCTGATAGATCAAACAAAACACATTCAAAAGGTATATTTTAGGCTACATTCACATCTGGGCATAGCGACGCAACGCTTTCTCTCTCTCTCTTTCTCTCTCTCCCCCTCTCTGTCTCCCCCTCTCTGTCTCCCCCTCTCTTTCTCTCGGTTTCTCTCTCCCCTCTCTTTCCCATCTCTCTCTCTCATTCTCTTCCCTGTGCATTTCTCCCTCCCCTCTTTCTCTCCCCCTCTCTTTTACTCACTCTCCTTCCCACGCATTTCTTCATCTCTCTCTTTTTCTCTCCCCTCTCTTTCTCTCCTCCCTCTTTCTCTCTCCTTCCCATCTCTTTCCCATCTCTCTCTTTCTCTCTCCCCTCTTTCTCTCTCCTCCCCCTCTCTTTCTCTCACTCTCTTTCCCACACGTTTATCCCTCTCTCTTTCTCTCTCCCCCTTCTCTGCCCTCTCTTTCTCCCGCTCCCCCATGCGTTTATCCCTCTCTCTCCCCCTGTCTCGTCTCTCTCCCCCTCCCTCTCTCTTTCTGTCACTCTTTCCCCCCCACGCGTTTCTTCATCTCTCTCTTTTTCTCTCCCCCTCTCTCTCTCTCTTTCTCTCCTCCTCCCCCTCTCTCTCCTCTCTTTCTCTCCTCTTTCTCTCTCCCCCTCTCTTTCTCTCGCTCTCTCTTCCCATACGTTTCTCCCTTTCTCGGTTTCTCCTCCCCTTTCTCTTTCTCTCTCCACTCTTGATCTCTCTCATATCTCTCTCTCCCCCTTCCCCTCTCTTTCTCTCACTCGCTCTACCACACACGTTTCTTTGTTTCTCTTTTTCTCCCATCTCTTTTCCTCTCTCCCCTCTTTCCCCTTCTCTCTTTCTCTCGCTCTCTCCCCCTCTTTCTCTCTTCCCTCTTGATCTCTCTCCTCTCTCTCCCTCCTCTCTTTCTCTCGCTCTCCCCCCCCTCTTTCTCTCTTCCCTCTTGATCTCTCTCCTCTCTCTTTCTCTCTCCCCTCTTTCCCCTTCTCTTTTTCTCTCGCTCTCTCCCCCTCTTTCTCTCTTCCCTCTTGATCTCTCTCCTCTCTCTCCTCTCTCTCCCCCTCTCTTTCTATCGCTCTCTCTTCCCATGCGTTTCTCACTCTCTCGGTTTCTCCTCCCCTTTGTCTTTCTCTCTCCCCTCTTGACCTCTCCCCTCTCTTTCTCTCCCCCTCTTTCTCTCCCCTTCCCCTCTCTTTCTCTCACTCTCTCTTCCCCACGCAATTTCTTCATCTCTCTTTTTCTCCCCTCTCTCTCCCCCCTTCTCTCTTTCTCTTGCTCTCTCCCCCCTTCTCTCCCCTCTCTTTCTCCCGCCTCCCCACGCGTTTATTCCTCTCTCCACCTTTCTCCTCTCTCTCTCCCCCTCCCTCTCTTTTTCTGTCACTCTTTCTTCCCCATGCGTTTCTTCATCTCTCTCTCCCCCCCTCTCTCTCTCTCTTTCTCTCCTCCTCTTTCTCTCTCCCCCTCTCTTTCTCTCGCTCTCACTTCCCATACGTTTCTCCCTCTCTCAGTTTCTCCTCCCCTTTCTCTTTCTCTCTCCCCTCTTGATCTCTCTCATATCTCTCTCTCCCCCTTCCCCTCTCTTTCTCTCACTCGCTCTAACCCATGCGTTTCTTCGTCTCTCTTTTTCTCCCCTCTCTCTCTCTCCCCCTTCTCTTCCCTCTTTCCCCTTCTCTCTCGCTCTCTCCCCCTCTTTCTCTCTTCCCTCTTGATCTCTCTCCCCCTCTCTTTCTCTCGCTCTCTCTTCCCATGCGTTTCTCCCTCTCTCGGTTTCTCCTCCTCGTTTGTCTTTCTCTCCCCCTTCCCGTCTCTTTCTCTCCCCCTTCCCGTCTCTTTCTCTCACTCTCTTTTCCTCATGCATTTCTTTATCTCTCTTTTTCTCTCCTCTCTCTCCCCCTTCTCTCCACTCTGCCCCCTTCTCTCTTTCTCTTGCTCTCTCCCCCCTCTTTCTCTCTCCCCCTCCCCCTCTCTTTCTCTTGCTGTCTCTCCCCACGCATTTCTCCTTCTCTCAGTTTCTCTCCCCCACTGTCTTTCTCTCTCACCCCTCTCTTCCCCCCTCTCCCTCGCTCTCTCCCCCTCTCTTTCTGTCTTCACTTCCTGATTTCCTACTGCGCATGCGCGACTCGCGCTGCGCAATCTCACTGGTCCCTGCTGTCTTCTGGGACCTGTGTGTCTCCCAGAAGACAGCGAGGGGGACGGAGAAAGCGCCGGAAGTTGCGTAGAAGCGTCTCGGGTTTCTATGCCTGGAAGTGGGAGCAAAATGCCTGTATTAGACAGGTATCTGTCCCCCCCCTCCCCTCCCCCCTGAAAGGTGCCAAATGTGACCCCGGAGGGGATCCGAAAAGCGGAAGTAAAATTTTTGGGTGGAACTCCGCTTTAAATATATACTTCATCCTGCAGTTTGTGTTACCACCAACGATGGCCTTCATAATGGCGCTGCGACGCGTCTGAAAACGCATGATGTGTGGGAAGAGCGATGACTAAAACATGAAGGGCCGGTGACATCCAGCTGTCATTGATGCGGCGGGAGAGTCTTCGGGGTTTTCAGGTACAAGGACGGCGGTGTCCTAAGCGGAGGTCTCATTTTTCGGGGAGGGGGAGGGGTATTTCGCTTTCCCGGCGATGCGCGGCTCTGGGTTTTGTAACAAGGCGGCAGACGAGAAAACGCCGAGACAATTCCCAGGATGGGAGAGCAGAACGAGAGGCGGCTGGAAAATGGTTGTAGTTTCGCATTAGAGAACAAGCACTCGGGGAGCGCTTACAAGGAAAGCCATTTTCCAAATCGGTGATGTCCGCGGCTCTTACAATTTGTTGTCGCGGAATCACTCTAATCATTTGTCAGGAAGCGTTTTTTTTCGGCGGCGAGGGTCCCGCTGCGCTCCGAGGTGACAAGGCAAGGTGAAAACTCGTCCTTAGACGGCGGAGTTCATTTTCCCGTGGACGGGACTTGGTTCCATAAATGAGGAAAAGATGCTGCTCTCAAACAATTGACTTATTTATTGACAAGCCACAGTAGACAAACGCAATAGGAAAGGTTGACGGGTTTCAGCCTATAAGGCCTTAGTCATAACCCACCATGGTTCCATAAATGTCCCTTATTCCACCCCCCTTTCCATTCTCTACGACTGCCTAACCCTGGACTAAAGATTTCCACCTCTAATTTTAATTTAAGAAGACTTATAGGTAGATTCAGAAAGAGTTAGGCCGGCTTATCAGTAGATAAGCCAACCTAACTCAGAATCTACGCCGACTTATGTTTAAGCGTATGCTCAAACAGAGATACGCTTAAACATATCTAAGATACGACGGCTTGCGCCGTCCTATCTTAGATTGCAATATTTTGGATGGCCGCTAGGTGGCGCTTCCATTGCGGTCGGCGTAGAATATGTAAATGAGGAGATACGCCGATTCACGAACGTACGCCCGGTCGACGCAGTACTTTTACGCCGTTTACGTTAGAGATAGGCCGCGTAAAGTTAGAGCTAGGCCCTATTGGAAAAGTAATGTCAAGTATGGCCGCCGTTCCCGCGTCGAAATTCGAATTTTTTTACGTCGTTTGCGTAAGTCGTCCGTGAATCGGGATTTACGTCGTTTACGTCCACGTCGAAATCAATAGGCCCATGCGGCGTACTTAGCCGCAACGCACACTGGGAAATGTAGGCGCCCGGGGCATACGCAGTTATAAAAAAAAACGTAAAAAACGTAAGGTCAAGCACAATTAGCATACAACACGCCCCCTTACACACATTTGAATTCGGCGCCCTTACGCCCGCCCGCTTTAGGCTACGCTGCCGTAACATAGCAGGCAAGTACATTGAGAATCATGTACTTGCCTAGCTAACTTACGGCGGCGTAGCCTAAACACGCTAAGCTACGCCGCCGCAAGTTTAGGCCAATGTGTGTGAATCTACCTATTAAATTCAGTTACGTATATACTAAATATTTTGCAGATATATCGAACGCCAACCAAAAAAAAAAGGAAATGGTTAAAACCATTGTAAATTTGTTTTGCCTAGGTCCAGTTGGGGAGATTACCATCGGCTTCCCATCCTGGAGACACAACAGGAAGTGAGAGAAAATCACCTCTCGGACGCTTGTCACTAGAACAGGTGTCCCCCCATTGCAAGATTTCCACTCACTTCCTGCTATGGTGACCAAGGGGCAAGAGGGGAAGCTGCCCCGGGCCAAGTCATTGTTGTGTGGCCCAAATCAGCTGTCCCTTGAGCCCTGACTGCCCGCAAATAGTTGATAAGTGTATTTGGGAAGGCCCAATAAAATGTTTGCCCTGGGTCCAATCCTGGGCAAACCTGAGCCCGGGGCGGCTTCACCTTTTGCCCTACGTTAAAGACAGCTCCCTGGTCACCATAGCAGGAAGTGAGTGGAAATCTTCCAATGGGGACACCTGTATTGGTGACAAGCGTCCAAGAGGTAATTTTTTCTCACTTCCTGTTGTGTCTCCAGGACGGGCCCAGTCTCTGTTGTGGGGCCCAAGGCAGTTGTCCCTTGAGCCCTCCGTTGATAAGTGGATTTGGGAGGGCCCAAGAAAATGTTTGCCCAGGGTCCAATCCATATTAAAGATGGCCTTGATGGTGACAACTGTAAAATGCTGGATTCTCTTCTGTCTCATTGACATTGGTTACCAGGACTAGTAGAGGGGGTGACTTTCCCCAGCTGCGACACAAACAGCATTAAAAACCTGACAGGGGTTCTAAGCCCTCCAAACTCCATCCAAAACTAGAACTCCAGACAAAAAAAAAAAAAAAGATCTAAATAAAATAAAGCCAGCTTTAGCTGAAACATTCATCTCCAATCCAGAGTACCTTTCTCTGCCACTAGATGTCCTCTGTATGGTCAGACTCATTCAACGCACTTCCTCTGAGGTCAGGTTGTCCCGGACGAGCCCCCAACCTGTGATGGCTGCATAGTGAAACAACATAGTGATGAGCAGAGGCGGCTCTTCAATTAGGCAAATTAGGCGGTCGCCTAAGGCTTGCGCTCACAGGGGCCTAGCGGTAAATATCGGTGACACCACCCCTTGTGACATCAATGACCCAGCATGCTCTCAGTCAATGACGTCACTTAGTTATTAAAGAGCAGGATCTGGGGGCCACCTTGTTAAAGGGGGCTTCCGGATTCCGATAAGCCCCCTTGCCCACAGACCCCCCACAACCACCGGCCAGGGTTGTGGGGAAGAGGCTCTTGTCCTTGAATTATTTTTCCCCATCATGGGCGTGAGTGGGGCCCCATGTCATGTTTTGCCTCAGGCCTCACAAAGCCTAGAGCCGCCTCTGGCGATGAGCTCATCTCTCTGTCGCTCTGCTCTCTCATCATATCGGCATGCTGATGAACTGATTGCCTGTATGTGCTGCCTCTTTTTCCCACCCAGTTTGAGCTCTGTTGTACAGGAAATGCAAGAGGCCGGTGGAAGGTCGCATTCATACTGAGCCCAGGTTCTCCTGAACCCACGCGTGGCCTGTGACTTGACAGTGCAAGGAAAAGCAGCACAGTGATCAGCTCATCTCTAGTCCCTACCTGCAGTACTTTTTTCTGCCACTAGATGTCCTCACTCTGATAGCCAACATTATTGCACAATTCCTGCAATAGTCACCTTCAATATAAATACCCTACCTGCAGTACTTTTTTCTCCCGCTAGATGTCCTCACGCATGGCCAACATTATTGTTCAATCTAAAGTCTTCACCTGTAGTACTTTTTTTTCCATTAGATGTCCTCACTCTAACGGCCAACATTATTGCACAAATCCTGCAATATTCACCTTCAATCTAAAGACCCTACCTGTGGTACTTTTTTCTGCCATTAGATGTCCTCGGTCTGATGGGCAACATCATTGCACAACTCCTGCAATATTCACCTTCAATCTGAAACCTTCATCTGCAGTACTATTTTTTTGCCATTAGATGTCCTCAGTCTGGTGTTCAGAAACATTCAATCCCGGATGAGCCCCCAACCTGTGAATGGACAGTGAAAGGAGAAGCAGCACAGTGATCAGCTCATCTCTAGTCCCTACCTGCAGTACTTTTTTTCTGCCACTAGATGTCCTCAGTCTGGTGGTCAGAAACATTCAATCCCGGACGAGCCCCCAACCTGTGAATGGACAGTGAAAGGAGAAGCAGCACAGTGATCAGCTCATCTCTAGTCCCTACCTGCAGTACTTTTTTTCTGCCACTAGATGTCCTCAGTCTGGTGGTCAGAAACATTCAATCCCGGACGAGCCCCCAACCTGTGAATGGACAGTGAAAGGAGAAGCAGCACAGTGATCAGCTCATCTCTAGTCCCTACCTGCAGTACTTTTTTTCTGCCACTAGACGTCCTCAGTCTGGTGGTCAGAAACATTCAATCCCGGACGAGCCCCCAACCTGTGAATGGACAGTGAAAGGAGAAGCAGCACAGTGATCAGCTCATCTCTGTCACTCTGCTCTCTCCGCCTTTCAGCCTTCTTCTTGTCGGCACATCAACTAGTTGGCATTCTGCTTTCTCCTCCTATAATACAAGTAGCTGCTTGGGCTGCTTCTCCTCCTCCTAGTTTGAGCTCCTCTGTACAGGGACTACAAGGGGGCTGATACTAGAACACTTTTGTGGAGTTCAGCTTTATGTCCGGAGTAAGCACTGCGTCCCTTTAAGGACCCATCGAGCCCCGCAGTTAACACCATAGATTGGAATTACCTTGTAATGTAACGTGATTACGGCTAGCCGTGCGTTTCCTTAATTTATATGCGGCTCTGTCTTGGTTACGCAGGCGCCGCGAGCGCACTTCCATCTTGAAATGCTCCCCGAAGGGCTCGTTGGAGCGGCCGAGGAATCTCGTAATTCATCACAGCCACTAATTAATATCTATCTATTGTCCCTTAATTACGGAAGACGGATCGCGGTTCTCTCTCCCCCCCCCCACCGCCATCGTGCCTCCGCTTTATCTCTCTTCGTATTTTTTTTTCGCAGGGCTGCTGGGCCGTAGCCGGCATTTAACAGCTTTTTATTCGGGTCCATTGCTTTTAAAGGCCGGAGCACTTGCTCGGCGCTATAAATGATTTATAACGCTAGCTTCTGCTCTTGTCGGGCCCCCTCCTGACAACCCCGCAAATCGAAACCCATCCGTGTCAAGCGGTTTAGAAGGCTTAGCTTTAGCTACGGCGAAGACGCCGCTAAGTGAGGCCAAATAAATTGCAGCTGTTGCTCAGTAGTGTGCCCAATAGCATGGTGTTGTTTTCCGTGCCAAGCTGGCCACGTGTTTTAAAGGGTCTGTCCACCTGAAAAATGATGTGTCAGTGTTGGATGGATATTTATTTTCAGTAAGAGTTAGGCCGACTTATCAGTAGATAAGCCGACCTAACTCAGAATCTACGCCGACTTATGTTTAAGCGTATGCTCAAACAGAGATACGCTTAAACATATCTAAGATACGACGGCTTGCGCCGTCCCATCTTAGATTGCAATATTTTGGATGGCCGCTAGGTGGCGCTTCCATTGCGGTCGGCGTAGAATATGTAAATGAGGAGATACGCCGATTCACAAACGTACGCCCGGCCGACGCAGTACTTTTACGCCGTTTACGTAAGAGATAGGCCGCGTAAAGTTAGAGCTAGGCCCTATTGGAATAGTAATGTTAAGTATGGCCGCCGTTCCCGCATCGAAATTCGAATTTTTTACGTTGTTTGCGTAAGTCGTCCGTGAATCGGTTTTTACGTAGTTTACGTCCACAACAAAATCAATAGGCCCGTGCGGCGTACTTAGCCGCAATGCACACTGGGAAATGTAGGCGTCCAGCGCATGCCCAGTAAAAAAAAAAACATAAAAAACGTGAGGTCAAGTGCCATTAACATAAAACACGCCCCCCTCAAACACATTTGAATTAGGCGCCCTTACGCCCGCCGATTCAGGCTACGCCGACGTAACTTAGCAGGCAAGTACATTGTGAATCATGTACTTGCCTCGCTAACTTACGGCGGTGTAGCTTAAATTCCTTAAGCTACGCCGCCGCAAAGTTACGCCAACGTACCTGAATCTACCTATTAAAGCGGAGGTTCACCCTAAAAAACATCTATGTACTATTCCATCCAGCATACTTGCGTCAGCTACAGTATGTTTTTTTTTTTGCGCTGTATTTACCGTTTAATCGTGCGGTTTCGTTTCAGACTCCCGCGGGGAGTAGGCGTTCCTATGAAGAGGGGAACATCATTGACGTCCGGCTATGGCGCGCCACGCGTTCCGAAAATAGCCGGAGTAGGACTCGGCTCTTCACGGCGCTATACGGCGCCTGGGCACAGACTAGGAGCTGACTGCGCAGGCGCCGTATATATCCGAGTCCTATTTCGGCTATTTTCGGAACGTCAATCATGTTTCCCTCTTCATAGGAACGCCTATTTCCGCGCCGGAGTCTGAAACGAAACTGAGTGATTAAACGGTAAATACAGCGGCGAAAAAAAAAAAAAAACATAGTATGCTGGATGGGATGGTACAAAAGTTTTAGGGTGAACCTCCGCTTTAAGACCCGGATTTTTAGGCAGGTAAAGGACCCGGCCAGTTTTTGCGATTAACTGACAATTGCGCGGTCGTGCGACTTGGCTCCTAAAAACAAAATTGGCGTCCTTTTTTTCCCACAAATATAGCTTTCTTTTGGTGGTATTTGATCATTTCTGCGGTTTTTATTTTTTGCGCTATAAACAAAAATAGAGCGACAATTTTGAAAAAAAAACAATATTTTTTACTTTTCCCCCAAAAAATATATAAAAAAAAATGTTTTCCTCAGTTTTTTCCTCAGTTTAGGCCGATACGTAAGCCGTGTTTACACACACCTCTCCCCGTTCTTCAGCTCCGGGGACCGATCGCGGGACTCCAGCGGTGATCGGGTCTCACGGCCACGGTCACGGAGCTTCGGACCGCGCCCGCGACCCACGGCTGGGCACTTAATAAGGACGTACAGATACGTGCTTTTGCCCAGCCGTGCCATTCTGCCAACGTATATCTGAAGGAGGCGGTCCTTAAGTGGTTAAGGATTGACCAAGTAAAAAAATTTGCGCACTTTGTGGGCACACAATGAGAGGGGGAATCGGTAAAAAGGTATACATTTTATTGTACGGCTTTCCTTGCTGTGTTGCTGTCCTGAGGATTCTAATATTTTAGTGAAACGCGTTGACGAGAACATTTTTGGAGGCATTACTGGATCAGAAATTCTTCTCATACATTGATACATTAATAAATGAATCTATGTACCCGTAGGTCCAGTCCTCTATAACTGCATTATTGAGTAACTGGTAACTGTGTCTATACAGGGTGTTGTTTGTATGTCGATTTATATGTTTTTTAATTATGCTGTAATAAAATGTCTAACTTTTTACTGATTCTGCCCACAAAGTCCGCAAATTTTTTGACTTGGTCAATCCTTAAATATATATATTTTGGATGTTGGCATGGTGAGGGTCCTCCCTACTTAGTGTTTTGATGGATGTTGTAGTCTCTCTTTTACCTAATTTTTCACGTCGTTTTTAACGTCGTAAAAAATGGTCGTGTGTGGGCTTTAACGACGTGAAAAAAACGCGCATTCTCAAAAGCAAGTTATGAGACGGGAGCGCTCGTTCTGGTAAAACTACCGTTCGTAATGGAGTTTGCACATTCATCACGCTGTAACAGACAGAAAAGCGTGAATCGTCTTTTACTAACACGGAATCAGCTAAAGCAGCCCAAAGGGTGGCGTCATCCGAATGGAACTTCCCCTTTTATAGTGCCGTCGTACGTGTTGTACGTCACCGCGCTTTGCTAGAGCATTTTTTTTTCACGATCGTGTGTGGGCAAGGCCGTTTTAAAGATCGGGGTTGAAAAAAACTTTGTTTTTTCTAGACCCTTAAAAACTTCATTTTTTTCAACCCGAAAAATGATCGCGTGTACGCGGCATCATTCTATTGGCTTTTCCCCTGTATATATTTTGCTGCTCCTTTCCATTGTAGAGATAAAGGGCCAGATTCAGAGAGATTGGCGTATCTTTAGAGCGGCGTAGCGCATCTGATATGCGCTACACCGACGTAACATAGAGAGGCTTGTACTGTATTCACAAAGCACTTGCTCCCTTTCTTGCGCCGGCGTAACGTAAAATGGGCCGGCGTAAGCCCGCCTATTTCAAAGTAGGCAGGTAGTGGGCGTGCTGTATTAAAATGAAGCGTGACCCCATGTAAATGCATGGCCGTACGAACACATGCTCAGAATCACGTCGCACATCCTCCCTAAGATACGATGGCTCAATGCGTACGACGTGAACGTGACCTACGCCCAGCCCCATTCACGTACGACTTACGTAAACGACGTAAAATACGACGCTGTTCCCGCGCCCATACCTTAACATGACTTACCCCTGCTTTAGGTGGGATAACTTTATGCCTTACGTAAAGTTATCTAAAGTTACGGCGTAGCTTACTGCGACGGGCGCAAGTACGTTCGTGAATCGGCGTATCTAGGTCATTGACATATTCGACACGAAAATCAACGGAAGCGCCCCTAGCGGCCAGCGTAAATATGCACCCAAGATACGACGGCGTAGGAGACTTACGTCGGTCGTATTAAGCCATAATTCAGGCGTATCTGGTTTGCTGATTACGGCGCATAGATACAACGGCGCATACTAGAGCTTACGCAGCGTATCAATAGATACGTCGGCGTAAGCTGACTGTGAATCTGGCCCATAGAATGTATTCTAAAGGATTGGAGTGAAGCCGTCCAGATCTTCAGGGCCAGTCGGTGACGCAGCGGGACGGCGTAGACCAGATAGGCTGTCTGTCATTCGCTCAGAGGAAAGCGAGGGGGGATTGGGCAGGTAATGAGACATTGCCTAGAGCTGTGTGCATGTAGTTCCAGTGAACAGGTGATGAAGTGTCTATACAGATGCTTGTAGAGGAGAATGAAAGACTTGAAGGGAAGGGGGGGGGGAATACAGAGATTATCCTCCTACGCACGCTATACAACCAGTGACCCTGCATAAGAAGAGCACCCTGCTACTTACCTGTACAAGACTGTTCTCTTACTTGTAGACTGCTCTCTTTCGCAAAGGAACGGTTGCCGTCGCCGTCAGATAGAACTGTATTGTTTATTCGCTGACCTTCAAAGACTATCGAACGTCACCCTAGCCAAGAAAACTGAATTCAGCCCCTCTAATAATTGTAAAAAAATAATAAAAAAAGAAAAACAAAACAAAAACAGTCCATCATCGTCTTCCCTGCAGTCAAGGTTCTTCTGATTCCGTGCCGCCATCTTGCATGTTCTCCCTGTGCTTGTGTGCATTTCCTCTGGATACTCTAATGCCGCGTACACACGATCATTTTTCGGGTTGTAAAAACGAAGTTTTTAAAAAATGTCATTTAACCACTTCAATACCGGCCCATCGTCATATGACGTCCACAGAGGGGGGGGGGGATATCGTCATCGTCATATGACGTCCTGGGCTTTGCGGGGGGATATCTGAATGATAGCTGCCTGCAGCTAGAGGCATCATTCAGATATCCATGTCTTCAGCCGGCTATCCTGCGCACCATAAGAACGATCATAGCGGCGGTTCCACGGGACAACCCCCCCCCTCCCGCCGCCAATCCGGTGCTTCTCCGGGCTCTCCCGTACCATTGGGGGCCCAGAGAAAGAATCGTCCGGCGCAGGCAGGAAGCATAGAGATGACTGGTCATCTCTGTGACCGTCGGAGGCCCGAGCACGATGTGATGACGTCACGCCCGGGTACCCGTAAGTAAACAAAGCCGCGATTGCGGCTAGTGAGCAACACTGATCATGAGATCGGTGAATTTTTTTTCACCAATCACATGCTTGACCCCGCATCTCTCTATAAAGAGGACCTGTCACACAAATTTCCTATTACAAGGGATGTTTACAGTGATCCCGCTCTGACCAGCTGTGTCAAAGTGATCCCTCTCAAACCAACTGCATCAAAGTGATTCCTCTCTGGCAAACTGAGTCAAAGTATGCAATCTCGGGCCAATTGCATCAAAGTGATCCCCATCTGGCCAACTGCGTCAGAGTGATTCCTCTCTTCGTCAAAGTGACCCCTCTCTGGCCAACTGCATCAAAGTGATCCCTTTCTGGCCAACTGTGTCAAAGTATTCACTCTGGCCAATTGCATCAAAATTATCCCTCTGGCCAACTGTGTCAAAGTATTCACTCTCTGGCCAATTGCATCAACGTGATCCCTCTCTGGCCAACTTTGTCAAAGTGACCCCTCTCTGACCAGCTGTGTCAAAGTGATCCTCTCTTGCCAACTGCATCAAAGTGATCCTGCTCTGGCCAACTGTGTAAAAGTGACCAATCTATGGCCAACTGTGGCAAAGCGATCCCTCTCTGACCAGCTGTGTCAAAGTGATCTTCCTCTTACCAACTGTGTCAAGGTGATTTCTCTATGGCCAACTATATCAAAGTGGTCCCTCTCTGGCCAACTCTGTCAAAGCGATCCCTCTCTGGCCAACTGTGTCAAAGTGATCCTTCTCTTGCCAACTGTGTCAAGGTGATTTCTCTATGGCCAACTATATCAAAGTGGTCCCTCTCTGGCCAACTGTGTCAAAGCGATCCCTCTCTGGCCAACTGTGTCAAAGTGATCCTTCTCTTGCCAACTGTGTCAAGGTGATTTCACAATGGCCAACTGTATCAAAGTGATCCCACTCTGGCCAACTGTGTCAAAGAGATTCCTCTCTAGTCAGTTGCGTCAAAGTGATTGCTCTCTGGCCAACTGTGTCAAAGTGATCCTGTTCTAGCGAACTGCATTAAAGTAACTCTGCATTGGCCAACTGCGTCAAATTGATCCCTCTCTGGCTTACCCTGTCAAAGTGATTCTTCTCTGGCCAAATGCATCAACGTGATCCTTCTCTGGTCAACTGTGTCAAATTGATCACACTGGCCAGTCCCAACCGTGCAAAAAAGGGACAAATCGAAAAACCAAATTAGTAGAATTATATTTATCTTCAATTACACAGGCTGTTATAAAATGTACATTTGTCAAACTGGAAGAAAAGTATTATTTTTATTTTTATTCCTTACTCTCGGTTTTGCATTAAATAGAAAAGATTTTGTTTTTTGGAAGACGTTACTGCCAAAAAAAGTCTTCTTAGCCCTTAAAATTTCTTACACTTATTGCTTCTGTATAACGATGACTAATATGTATTTACAAAATTGCTGTGGTCCATAAGAGGTTTAGGTGGTTAAATATATTTGCTGCTTCTCAGGTTGAGAGCCAGCTTTCCCCAGAGACTGGCGGCTTTTCCACCTCCTAGGTGAATTCCTAGCAGCGTGCGTTCGCCTCGTGCGGAGAGGATAAAAGGCCAGTTTTCTCCTCTTTATAGATTGCGGCGGTAACTGGCTTCTAATCACGGGCCTTGTGTTCAGAATGACCTTGTCACAGGGCGCCACACACCAAACAATCTTGCTCCATTGTTGGCGCAGGGCGACCTGTTTGATGCGCCTGTCGTGTGTGGCACAGCTCAGCTAGCTTTCTTTTCAGGTAAGACACTGCCTAAATCAAAAGCAAAAGAAAAGAAAATACGCCGGTGGCTGACGGGGCTGTGAATCGCGGCCTTCGGTACAAAAGGGCGAAACGTTCCAATGTTATTAAGCGTTTATTTCAAAATGGCAGCCTTAGGCAAACAGTGTGCTGCATAATAACAATAAATAGTCACATTTTTTAAATGCTTTGACCACAGGTGTGCGCAGCCTATTGCATTAGGGTGTGCACCCCAAAGCTCAAACACACGCTACTGATGACTCACTGTGTTTATTCAGAAAGGGAAGGGGGCGATAAATTACATATTTACCGGCCCCTTCCCCATTCATCCTAAAACATCCCTGCAGCATCAGCCGCCGGGAGAGAAGAGGAGGGAATCCAGCAGCGGTGCGGCGGGAAGGGGGGAAGTAGGGCAGTTGGGGGAATCTTTGCTCCACAGGGTGATTAGGGTGTGCCTGGGCACACCTGGCACACCCTGTGCACACGCCTATGGCTTTCACCGCTTCCTAGGCTCTGACTACAGTGCGCACGGGACATTTAGCTAGTAGCTCATGGTATAAGGACCACCTTGTAGGGCCAGTTAAAAGTATACCAGGGCTGGGTGGGATGAGGGTAAAGCGGTGTTCCGCCGAAAAAAAGAATACTAAAATTCAGCAGCTACAAATACTGCAGCTGCTGACTTTTAATATATGGACACTTACCTGTCCAGGGCGCCCGCGATGTCTATCGGCTCTCGGGTGCTGCCGCCGCCATCTTGCGGCTTCACTTCCTGGTTCCCTACTGCGCATTCACTAGTCGCGCTGCCCGTCCTCACTGGTCCCTGCTGCCTTCTGGGACCTGTGTGTCTCCCAGAAGACAGCGGGGGGAGGACAGAGTAGGCGCCGGACATGGCGTAGGTCACCGCAGTGATCTATGCCAGGATTACACAGGTATCTGCTCCCCCTTCCCCCCTGAAAAGTTGCAAAATGTGGCAGGGAAGGGGGGGGGGGTGGCTGGTGGCTGATTCCAAAAAGTGAAATTTAAATTTTTGGGTGGAACTCCATTTTAAGGTTAACTCACCAATCAAGATAAGAGAGGATTAAAAAAAAAAAATACGACAGGGGCGAGGTTCCTATTTAAGGCCGCCATTTGCATTGGCGGTGGTGACGCAGTTGCCAATTGGTACAAAAATACATTTTACGAGTTGGCAAGTATTGCCTATAGAAGCTCTGATTTTATTCCATTTGATTTGGCTGCTGATTTCCTGTAACATTCAGGAACATGATGCCTGCTTGCTTACCGTAGGGAAAAAGCCCAATTACCTTGAAAGCAGGTGTACCAGCGGCGGTGGGGAAGGGTTAACCCCGGCAAGGGGGGGGGGGGAACCAGGAAAAAGACAGAACTGTTCTTTGTCAGAACGGCTCCAAAGTAACCTTGTCTGACTTCCTCTCTTGTTATAATAAACGTGCGCTGTGATGCTGGGGAGAGATAAAAAAAAGGCACATTTTCTGCTGTAATTGGGACAGCTTTACACCAGCCCAGCGGCACGGTTTATTAAGGACGAAATGTCAGCTTGTGCGCGCCGTTCTGAGCACAAGTTATGTGTTGGCCTGGGCCGGCTTGCTGGATGTTATTATAATTGCAATATTTTCTGCCGCTGCCGCTTCAGCATGCGGCGCCGCAATGAAAAAAGAAAAAGCAAAACCTTTTATGTTGACTACCTTTAACCTCTTTACCGTGGAGCTAAGGCGTACCGCGCACGCCCTTTGTGAAGGCGACTGATTGGCCTATATTTAAACCGTGTCTATGTCAAAGATTTTAATTATTGTTGACATCTATGGATTGGTATGGTAAGGCTAGTTTCACACCTACAGGTGCAACTGAGCGCACACGCGCTTCCGGGGGCGGAACGCCCCCGGAAGAGCGTGTGCGCTCAGTTGCAGCTGTAGGTGTGAAACTAGCCTTACCATACCAATGTGGGGCAACCCATTCATTCCAGTGGACTGTCCTATAAGCAAGAAATACTGAGAAGACGTCCTTGACCCTGTTCCAAAAATGAGCCGAACCAAACCGCATGGTGCTGACAGTGTTCTAAAAAAAAAACTGGACTTAGGAAAAAAGTATCGACCGCGTGACTTCTGGTGCGGCTACGTCACGAAAACAAAAAAAAAACAGCTGTTCGCTGGGCTTTACAGCGACTTCACGCTGTTTTATCGCACGTGCGCGGATGCAATTTTCGGGTCCAGAAAAAGTATAGACCCGAGTGGGTGGGCGGAGCGGGCGATTTGTTTAAACTTGTCATCGGCAGCACCGCGTCCAGCCCCTAGGCTGTTCTTTCTACTAACCCGTACCCAAGGAAGGTGGGAGGGGAAGATAGAGCGGTGCTTGGAGAGGGGGGTGGGCCCCGTGCATAGTACTGTGTGTGGCCCGCCCACCTCTCCAAGCACCGCTCTATCACCCACTTTCCCTGGGTATTCGTTAGTAGAAAGAACAGCCTGGGGGCAGGGCTGGACGCGGTGCTGCCGATTAAAAAAAAAAAAAGGCTGCTCTGCCCACCCGCTTGGGTCTATATTTTTTCTGGACTCGAAGATTGCATTCGCGCTTGCGCGATAAAACATCGGTGAAGTCGCGCATGCACGGTAAAGCCCCTTAGCAGTAAGGGTGACTCTCCCTATAAAGGGCAGAGACATCCATAAAAAACAGACAGGGGGTCTAATCCTTCTCAATTCTTAGTTATACTTTAATCTAATGGGGAACCTGGAAGTTAGGGGATTCCTGGTTGTCACCAGAACTAGTGTCCCCATTGGAAGATTTATTTCCAGCTATGGGTATAACCCAACATTTGTGATTTTCTTTCTATTTCGGGGATAACGGTAAGGGTGAATCTCCCTATCAAGGGCACAGACAGCTATAAAAATCTGACAGGGGGTCTAGTCCTTCTTCACTATTTTTTATATTTTAATCCAATGGGGAACCTGAAAGTTAGGGGATTCCTGGTTGTCACTAGAACTAGTGTCCCCATTGGAAGATTTTTTTTCCAACTATGGGTATAACCCAACATTTGTGATTTTCTTACAATTTCGGTGATAACGGTAAGGGTGAATCTCCCTAACAAGGGCACATACAGCCATAAAAACCCAAGGGGGGGGGTCTAATCCTTCACTCTTAGTTATACTTTAATCTAATGGGGAACCTGGAAGTGAGGGAATCCCTGGTTGCAGGGCTGATCCTAGGGTCACAGACGCCTGGGTGCAGAAATATATCTGGGGCCCCCACATGGGCATGGTCATCTTACTAACGCCTCCCCTTTACAAATGTTTCTATGGCTACGAATCAAACACAGAGATGCTTCCCTAAGAAGTCTTCATTAGTGTCCCCCATCAGAGCCCCCCACATCAGGTGTCCCCATCAGAGCCCCCCACATCAGGTTTCCCCATAGATCAGTACTTGTCCAATAGATCCATGTAGCTTGGGCGTGCTGGGAGCAGAAGCACATTACAGGGGGGCGGGGCATACGTGGCATCTTTGGTTACTTGGAGAGTGGCACTCGGAGAGCATTTCTGGGAGTGCATGGGATGATTGGCAGCAGCTCTGGCCAACCCAGAAGCCTCTCATTACACCGCCTATGGGAGAAGAGCCGACACACACAGAGGGGCGGGGCAGACAGGAGACTGCTTCATGCACACCGGACAGAATTAATTGGTGGAGCCTAGTACCGGAACGTGTTCTAGTACTAGGCTCCGCTGTGGTACCCAGCCCGGATTCCGAGGACAGTGGGAGGTATGCGCTCTTGTCAGTTGCCAGCATAGAGAGCAAGCGGGATGGGGAACCACAGCCCCCGCTACATGCGCTCCGCCTCTGGACACGGACAAGGAGGAGGGAGGGGAGCACTTTGGAGCTCCGGTGTCCCCACCTCTGCGGCGCTTGGGTGCGGAGCACCCCGTGCACCCTGCCTAGGATCGGCCCTGACTGGTTGTCACCAGAACTAGTGTCCCAACTGCAAGATTTTCCAGCTATGGGTATAACCCAACATTTGTGATTTTCTTTCAATTTAGTTTATTTCTATAACCACAGGTAGGGTCAAGCAATTGAAAATTGTAGTTCTTATGCCACGTACACACAACCATTTTTCATGAGGAGAAAAATGCATTTTTTTTTATTTAAAAACGGTTGTGTGTGGGCTCCACAGCATTTTTCTCGACGAGAAAAACGGGCATTAAAAAATGTAGAACCTGCTCTATTTTTTCTCGTCATTTTTCTCATCGTAGTTTTTCTCGTCGTGAAAAATGGTCGTGTGTACACTTTAACGAAGAGAAAAAAACGAGCATGCTCAGAAGCAAGTTACGAGACGGGGAAATAAGCATAATCAGCCCAAAGGGTGGCGCCATTCAAATGGAACTTCCCCTTTATAGTGCCGTCGTACGTGTTGTACGTCAAGCATTTTTTTATCACGATCGTGTGTATGCAAGGCTGGCTTGAAACGAATCACGTCGAGAAAAACTTTGTTTTTTCCATGTCATGAAAAACGGTCGTGTGTACGCAGCATTAGACATCAAGGGGATTTTCAGCTTTGGCTTTCAAAGTATATAAAGTTAAAAGGGGCAAATAGAAACATTTAATAAGTAAATGCCCATAATTATTTTAGTTAGAGTGAATATTGACAACCTTGCAAAAGCCCAGTCATGACCCATTTCTCTCTAAGTCTCCCTGAGCCGATCACGTCTGTCCGAAAAAATAGAAGTTGACTGTTCCGTGGTTGCTATGGGTTATGCCGTTTGTCTTATTGAATAGAATTGATAGTGTTGTCAGCTACACTTTACAATTTAATGCCTCAAGCTGTGTGATTTCCCCAGGGGCCCAGTCCGCAGATAACTTTCTCGCTCAAATAATTAGTAAGTAGACGGTTATATATATAGAATCCGAATAAAGACAGAAGACTTCTCATTTTCTCCTTATTTTTTCTTTCCATGAAGGCCTCGGGTCCAATGGAAAAGAAGGAATTTCAAGACATTTTCCACCCTCTCGGTCTCTGGCATGGTGTTCGGCTCTGTCGAGCATCGTTACGAGAGGGCAGAAGATGAGTGGGCACACGGGCGCCATGGTAGAGTGGAGAGCAGCTAGTTCTGCTCGTTACAGAGTTGACGTAAATCTGGATAACGACTTGCTTGGAATAAGGACAGGGCTTGATTAACAGGCTTGATGCAGCTTGCAGTCAACGCTGGGACGGAAGCAAGCTGTCCACTTTACTGAAATCACAGGGCTGGTTGGATAAAACCAAGTCTGTGTTCCATGTAAAGAAGAGTACTCAAGGTCTTTTTTTTTTTTTAACAGTTAAAGTTTTTTTATTTTTGATGACAGACAATAACACATACATGAAAATGGCAGTACAAAGATCACAAGGCTTACTCAGAATGCATAAGTTCATACATAGACATCATAGACAAAAGACTACATTGGTGGGGAATTAGTTCAGCAGCATCCACAATGGGACATACAACACAGACAAAAAACCCGTCACCCGGGGGGAATCGCCAGCCGGCGTCCCCCGGCCGTCGCCCCCCGCCCCGTCAACTCAAGGTCTTTAATATTGTCATATAACATGACCCCATTACAGCTGATAAAACTATAATCATTAAATAAATAGAGACAGATAGTAGGCACTCAAAGAACCATATACGAATGAAGAGAACAATGTGGTTGCATCATGTGGTTCAGTAAAGCAACAACATTGTTTTTTTCTCCTCTCTTTAGGTTGCCTTTCTTGTGTGAAGCACCAAAGCATTTTTTGTTGGATAGAATGCTGATACTGCTATATATATTATATGTATGGCAAATATTTTCAGACATCTGACCCCATCATATCGATATGAGCCAATTGGCCATCAATATGGAGTTGGTCACCACTCTGTGGATATATCAGCCTACACCCTTCTAGGAAAGCTTTCCACAAGATTTTGGGTGTGCCCGTGAGAATTTAGGCCAAAAGAACGTTTGTGAAGTCAGGTACTGATGTTGAATGAGAAGACCTTGTGTTCGGTAAGGTTTAGGTCAAGGCTCTGTGTGGGCCTCTTGAGTTCCTCCACACTTAACCTGACCTTCATTTATGGGGTCAGGTACTGATGTTGCATGAGAAGACCTGGTGTTCAGTAGGGTTTTAATTTGGGGCTCTGTGTAGGACACTCGAGTTCCTACACATCAAACTCCTCAAACCATGTCCTTATGGCTTGGCCACCATTAATAAGATCAGGTACTGATGATGGATTAGAAGACATGGCTCTCCATCATCATGCGATGGGCAGGACACTCAAGTTCCTCCACACCAAACATATCAAACCATGTCCTTATGCTTTACCCACCATTTATGAGGTCAGGTACTGACGTTGGATGGGAAGACCTGGCTCTCTATCATCGTGCCAATTCATTTTAAAGGTGTTCAGTGGGGTTGAGGTCAGGTCTCTGGGTAGGACACTTGAGTTCCTCCACACTGAACACATCAAACCATGTCCTTATGCTTTACCCACCATTAATGAGGTCAGGTACTGATGTTGGATGGGAAGACCTGGCTCTCTATCGTCATGCCAATTAATTTTAAAGGTGTTCAGTAGGGTTGAGGTCAGGGCTCTAGGCAGGACACTCGAGTTCCTCCACACCAAACACATCAAATCACGTCCTTATGCTTTACCCACCATTTATGTCTGTCTGACGCATAAGTGCATCCATGGGAAGGCTCCGCAATATCTATGCGAAAAGATAAAAGCCCACAACTCCAATCGCGTTTTGCGATCCACCGACCAAAATCTGGTCCAGATACCCAAAGCCAGATACAAGTCCAAGGGAGAAAGAAGGTTTGCGGGAACAAGGTCCTAGACTATGGAACGCTTTACCAACCAGCATTCGGTTGGAGGAAAACCACCTAACCTTCAGAAGACAGATCAAAACTCTGCTCTTTTGATGTCTAGAAAGATAGGAACAACTAGCGCCCAGAGGCGATTCAGTTTGCATGCGCCGCGCTATATAAGTTTTTCATTCATTCATTATGAGGTCAGGTACTACTGACGTTGGATGTGAAGACCTGGCTCTCTATCGGCATGCCAATTCATTCAAAAGGTGTTCAATAGGGTTTAGGAAAGGTCTCAATGCCCAGGGCAGCCACCTCTCCTACCCACCCTATGGTCCTGGCCCTGAGTACTACATATATCAACAGGTCTATAAAACATTGACCAACATTTATAAGGTTTAAATATTTTTCTATCGTTTCTTTATAAATATTCTGCACCTTGTTTGGGTTTCTGGTACAATCTTTGCCTTTTTAATCAATATTGTTGACAGTCAGCGACTGCGAATGCCAACGCCAACGCAAACCCAACTCCCCGCTCGAGACCGGTTTCTACTTGACCTTTTCAAGGTTGTCCTACATATAAAAATATCGTACTCCTAAATTCATGGGCATCTACAAACATTTTTGTGCTTTTTCTCCTTGGGGAAAAAAATAAATAAAATAAATAAATAGACTTTAAATTTTTTTTTTTTTATAAATAGAAACAGAAGGATAAAAAAAAAAAGCTTAAATTTGAAAGCAAGGGAGAAAAGGAGAGACGATAAAAAAAAAAAAAAGTGTCTAGCATGGAGAGATTTAGTTCCATCTGAAAGCTGTCGACATGAATAAAAGGCTTTTCTTTGAACCTTGAGTTTAATAGCGAGAGGAGAGGGAGAGATTGGAGCGGGGAGCCCTAGGGTTTAATCAGAGCTTCATTTGATAAATACATGGAGACAGAGCCTACACACTGTGAGTGTTGATGCCTATCTCTTCTTCTCCTGCTCCCTCATTTGCAGGCTATCCCTCTGCCTGGTGGAAGCCGCCCTGTCCTCTCATCCGCGCTCTTTTTATATCCTCTATGTTCTATTGGGAAGCTCGTTATATACTTATTATGGTCCCATACCAGCTGAAGGTGTCTTTAGGTTATTGGCGGCCAACGCGAGGCTGAAAAAAATAGAATTGAATTAAAACTGTGCGCGGCCGACCCTGTGGACTTTAAATGATCCCCAACGCGCAACCCAGTCGTTAACACTTAACCTAACTAGCACTAACCTTTACGTAATATATATTTTTTCTCAAAACCGAACTCAGACACATATTAAGGCAATGGCCCAGATTCACAGAGAGCGGGCGCACATTATGCCGCTGTAGCGCAAATAATGTACGCTACGCCGACGCAGCGCAGAGAGGCAAGCATGGAATTCACAAAGCCAGTGCTCCCAAAACTGCGCTGCGTCTCGAAGGCCCCATACAGACGAGCAAACATGTACGATGAAAACGGTCCGCCGGACCGTTTTCAGCGTACATGTCTGCCCGGAGATTTCTGTATGATGGCTGTACTCACCATCATACAGAAATCCGCGCATACTCGATACGCAGCGACGAGGCCGTGCCGTCGCCGCGACGATGACGCGGCGACGTGCGCGGCCCTGGCAGTTCAATGCTTCCACGCATGCGTCTAAGTCATTCGACGCATGCGAGGGATGGCGGGCGCTCGGACATGCACGGTAGGTCTGTACAGACGACCGAACATGTCCGACGGACAGGATTCCAGCGGGCATGTTTCTAAACATGTTTAGAAATATTTGCCCGCTCGAAAAAGGCCCGGCGGGCAAATGTACGGTGGAATCCTATCCGCTCGGCTGTACAGACGACTGAACATGTCTGCTGAAACTGGTCCGCGGACCAGTTTCAGCAGACATGTTCGGTCGTCTTTATGGGGCCGAAGGCGTACGCCGGCCTAGGTGGAAGTGGGCATGAGCCATGCAAATGAGGCGTGACCCCATGCAAACGATGGGCCGAGCGCCAGACAGATACGTATCACGAACTGCGCATGCGCCGGGACGTGGACGCGTCCCTCTGTGCATGCCCACAACCACGTCGAAACAACTGCCTAAACTACGCCGGATCACTGCCTACAGCGTGAACGTAACCTACGCCCAGCCAGACACACTTTCTACGTAAAATACGCCGGCTTGAGTTCCCTGGTGCAGACCTTTGCATGTCTGCTGCTGGGTTACACCTCCTTTATGGGGCTTAACTTTACGCCGGACGTACAACTTTCGCACACATCGCGTAGCCCTTGCGCCGGACGCACGTACGTTCGTGAATCGCCGTATTTCCATCATTTGCATATTTGAATGGCAAATCAATGGCAGCGCCACATGCGTCCAGCCTAAATGTGCGCCCACGCTACGCCGGCGTAGGCAAGTTACGTCGGCGGGATTAAGCCTATTTTTAGGCGCATCTCAGTTTGTGGGTCCGGCGCACAGATACGACGGCGCACATTTGCACTTACGTCGGCGTATCTTGTTCTACGTCGGCGTAAGTGCTTTGTGAATCCGGGCCAGAGTCTTTATTATTAATACATCGTTGAATGGATTTTGTTTTAAAAGCAACCTTGTTCACACGTGCTTTGGTCTCTGAAGAGCGATCCAGGAATTGGAACAAAGACCTCCCTCAAAGGTCAGAAGGTGGGTTCCCAGAGGTCAAAGGTCACGAGGCGTGGCTGACCCACAACCCACCAAAGTGTACCGCCTACCCCAACTAAGTCGGGGAATGAACAAGTCGGGGAATGGAGACTCCATTCTCAGGGATTAACCCTTCAATGATGGGCAGGCCAGAGCAATCCACCATAGGCCGTGGTGGTGTTTGGTGTCCATCAGAGAGCGTCGCTTCCAGACAGCCTCAGAAAAACCCTAAATAATTCAGTCTGTGAAGGAGGCGGCAGAGGCAGTACACAGGATACCTTTTAAGACAACAAAACTCTGACAGAATCACCAACTTTTTTTGCATAATGTGTGAGATGGGAACAAGGAAACGGTTTTAGCTTGTTCTGCCGGAAAACAGAGAGACGCAGCCCGAGTCACCCGCTGCAGCTGAGCACCTCCTGAGATAGAGGCCAAAGCCACCCACTCAACTGGGCTGCATAAATAGGAACAAACGATCTATCTATCTATCTATTTATCCATTATCTATCCTATCTATCTATCTATCTATCTATCTATCTATCTATCTATCTATCTATCTATTGATGTATTGCCTATCTATCTATCTATCTATCTATCTATCTATCTATCCTACTAAGATCTATCTATCTATCTATCTATCTATCCTACTAAGATCTATCTATCTATCTATCTATCCTACTAAGATCTATCTATCTATCATCTATCTATCTATCTATCTATCTATCTATCTATCTATCTATCTATCATCTATCTATCTATCATCTATCTATCTATCATCTATCATCCATCTATCTATCTATCTATCATCTATCTATCTATCATCTATCATCCATCTATCTATCTATCTATCTATCTATCTATCTATCTATCTATCTATCTATCTATCTATCTATCTATCTATCTATCTATCTATCATCTATCTATCATCTATCATCCATCTATCTATCATCCATCTATCAATGTATTGTCTATCTATCTATCTATCTATCTATCTATCTATCTATCTATCTATCTATCTATCTGTCTATCTATGTATTGCCTATCTATCTATCCATCCACCCACCTTTCTTTTTTTCTTTCTTTCTTCCTTTCTTTCTCTCTTTCATTTTTTTCTTTCTTTTTCTTTCTTTCTTTCTTTCATCAATGTATTGTCTATCTATCTATCTATCTATCTATCTATCTCTATCTATCTATCTATCTATCTATCTATCTATCTATCTATCTATCTATCTATCTATCTATCAATCCACCCACCTTTTTCTTCCCTTCTTTCTCTTTCTTTCTCTCTTTCATTTTTTTCTTTCTTTTTCTTTCTTTCTTTCTTTCTTTCATCAATGTATTGTCTATCTATCTATCTATCTATCTATATCTATCTATCTATCTATCTATCTATCTATCTATCTATCTATCTATCAATCCACCCACCTTTTTCTTCCCTTCTTTCTCTTTCTTTCTCTCTTTCATTTTTTTCTTTCTTTTTCTTTCTTTCTTTCTTTCATCAATGTATTATCTATCTATCTATCTATCTATCTATCTATCTATCTATCTATCTATCTAT
The DNA here is from genome assembly GCF_905171775.1 of Rana temporaria. NCBI lineage: Eukaryota > Metazoa > Chordata > Amphibia > Anura > Ranidae > Rana > Rana temporaria. Next base: position 109,573,743 of record NC_053501.1, read on the forward strand.
CTATCTATCTATCAATCCACCCACCTTTTTCTTCCCTTCTTTCTCTTTCTTTCTCTCTTTCATTTTTTTCTCTTTCTTTCTTTCTTTCTTTCTTTCTTTCTTTCTTTCTTTCTTTCTTTCTTTCTTTCTTTCTTTCTTTCTTTCTTTCTTTCTTTCTTTCTTTCTTTCTTTCTTTCTTGTCTATCTATCTATCGATCCACCTTTCTTTCTTTCTTTACAACTTTTTTTTTTTCTTTGCAATTTTCTTTCTTTCTATGAATCAATGTATCATCTATCTACCGTTTTTATTTTCTTCCATCTCTCCATATTTATCCTTCCTTCCTTTCTTTCTTTGCTTATTTCCTTTCTTCCCTTCCTTCCTTTCTTCCCTTCCTTCCTTTCTTTCTTTCTTTTCTCCCCCCACTGGGAGGGGCTTCAGTCACTGAAGTTTGTTGCATAGATAGATAGATTATATCTATCTATTTCTATCAATGTATTGTCTATCTAATCTTTCTTTCTTTCTATTCTATTGATCTATCAATGTATATACTGATCTATCATCCATCTATCAATGTATTGTCCATCCATCTTTCTTTCTTTCTTTCTTTTTTCTTCCTTTCTTACTCCCCCCCCCCCCCCCCACTGGGGAGACTTCAGTCACTGAAGTGTGTTGCATAGATAGATAGGGCCAGATTCACAAAAGAGATACAACGGCGTATCTCCTGATATGCTGTCGTATCTCTGTGATCCGCCCGTCGTAACTATGCGGCTGATTCATAGAATCAGGTTACGCATAGATAGCCCTAAGATCCGCCAGGTGTAATTGACTTACACCATCGGATCTTAGGATGCAATTCTAGGCCGGCCGCTAGGTGGCGATTCCATTGCGGTCGGCGTAGAATATGCAAATGACTAGTTACGGCGATTCACGAACGTACGTTTTACCCGTCGCTCTAAATTTCCGTCGTTTCCGTCGAGATACGCCGCGTAAAACTAAGGCTGCCCTCTAGGTGGTCTAGCCAATGTTAAGTATGGCCGTCGTTCCCGCGTCAAAATTTTAAAATTCACGTCGTTTGCGTAAGTCGTCTGTGAATGGCGCTGGACGTTAACGTCAAAACCAATGACGTCCTTGCGACGTCATTTAGCGCAATGCACGTCGGGTAATTTGATGGACGGAGCATGCGCAGTACGTTCGGCGCGGGAACGCGCCTAATTTAAATGGTGCCCGCCCCATTTGAATTAGGCGGGCTTGCGCCAAGCGGATTTACGTTACACCGCCGCAAGTTTACAGGTAAGAGCTTTGTGAATCAGGCACTTACGCTGTAAACCTGCTGCGATGTAACGTAAATGGGATATGTTACGCCGCCGCTGCGCAACGTATTTGTACCTGAATCTGGCCCATAGATCCTATCTATCTATCTATCTATCTATCTATCTATCTATCTATCTACCCACCTTTTTTTCTTTACAAGTTGCAACTCTTTCTTTCTATCAATGTATTATCTATCTATCTATCTATCTATCTATCTATCTATCTATCTATCTATCTATCTATCCATCTTTCTTTCTTCTATTGATCTATCATCCATCTATCAATGTATTGTCCAACCACCTACCCATCTTTCTTTCTTATCTAATAGACATTGTAAGAAGTTCACAGTATGCGATGCAAGGTGCCACTCTCTTTCTTTCTATCAATGTATTATCTATCTTTCTATCTATCTATCTATCTATCTATCTATCTATCTATCTATCTATCTTTCATTCTTTCTATTGATCTATCATCCATCTATCGGATGTATTGTCCATCCATCCACCTTTTTCTTTCTTTCTTTTTTGATCGATGTAATGTCTATCTATCTATCCACCTTTCCCTTTTCCTTTTCTTTCCTTAACTTTCCTTTCCTTTCTTTCTTTCGTATTTAATGCACACTGTAAGCATCTCTCAGTGTGCGGTGAAATCAGAGTAAGTCATTTCAATAGAGCCAGTACACCTCTGGAAGACTGAAGCGGCAGCTCTGACGGAGCTGGAGGATTTGTAGGTTTAGACAATGGCTCTGGTAGGATAACCTGTCGGCGTCGCCTTCGCAGACACAATGCAAATCAGCGGAGTATCATGCGTTTTCCGGCGGCCTGGCTGTGCAGCGCGGGGTAATAAATGCGCAGAAGGAGTCACTTGTTATTAATGGCCCGTCAAAGCGCTGAGTCAAGAGGTGATTTCCATCACAGCATCACCGGGATGATGGCCGGTTTCACCGGCTCTGCCTGTCTGCCGCTCGCATAAAACCCGCAATTACCGCCCTTTTATTTTCCCCGAACGCAGCAGTTTAGGCCAATTCTTCTTTGTTTTAAAACCGAGAGGACGTCTCTCTATGCATTTCATTTTTCGTAAAAAAAAAAAAAAAAAAGATTCGGTCAGTGCGGGAAGGTATTGCGGTCCTAATTTTAGCACAGGCTAGACAATAACAGTTATACATGCTGCAATCTGATTGGGCTACCTCAAGATTTACCAAAGCTATGTGCTTTGCACACGTTCACAAAGCACACAGAATGGGACCTAAGATTAAACAAATGAATAGACCATGAAAAGATAAAATAACAAAACAATATTGCAACATTGTTGCAATATTCACCTTCAATCAAAAGATTTCCATTGCAATACTTTTTTTCTGCCACTAGGTGTCCTCGGTCTGATGGTCAGCATCATTTACCTTTAATCTATAGTCCCTACCTGCAGTACTTTTTTCTACCACTAGATGTCCTTACTCTGATGGCCAACATTATTGCATAATTCCTGCAATATTCACCTTCAATCTAAAGCAGGGGTCTCCAAACATTCTAAACAAAGGGCCGGTTTATTGTCCTTCAGACTCTTGGAGGGCCGGACTTTGGCCAGCGGGAGTGACAATTTTCCTGGCATCAGTGGAAGTAAACATCCGGTATTAGGGGGAGGAATAGTGCCCCATTGCTGGTATCATGGGGAGGAATAGTGCCCCATTAGTGGTGTCAGTGGGAGAAATGGTGCTCCATTGTCGGTGTCAGAAAGCAGAACAGTGTCTCATATTATTGGGAGGGATAGTGCTCCAAGGGCCAGATAAAGGCAGGCAAAGGGCCGCATCCGGCCCTCGGGCCGTAGTTTGGAGACCACTGATCTAAAGCTTTCATCTGCAGTACTTTTTTCGGCCATTAGATGTCTGATGGTCAGAATTATTCAATCCTGGACCAGCCCCCAACCTGTGAATGGACAGTGAAAGGAGAAGCAGCACAGCGATCCGCTCATCTCTCTGTCACTCTGCTCTCTCCGCCTTTCAGCCTTCTTCTTGTCAGCACATCAACTAGTTGGCTCTTTGTTTGAACCCTGCCACTAGATGTCCTCACTCTGATGGCCAACATCATTCCACAATTCCTGCAACACTCACCTTCAATCTAAAGCTTTTATCTGCAGTAATTTTTTCTGCCATTAGATGTCCTCAGTCTGGTGGTCAGAAACATTCAATCCCGGACGAGCCCCCAACCTGTGAATGGACAGTGAAAGGAGAAGCAGCACAGTAATCAGCTCATCTCTAGTCCCTACCTGCAGTACTTTTTTCTGCCACTAGATGTCCTCACTCTGATAGCCAACATTATTGCACAATTCCTGCAACACTCACCTTCATTCTAAAGCTTTCATCTGCAGTAATATTTTCTGCCATTAAATGTCCTCGGGCCGTCTTAATAGCATCATGGGCCCCTGGGCAAAGTAATGCTCTGGGGCCCCTACAATGATGACAGTGCAGGTAAACAAACATTAAGTAGGTAGGAGGCAGACTGCCTCCCCTTGGCATCTATCACTCTCAGTGCCATCATGGGGCCCCCAATTTCAGGGCAGTGTGGGCTCAAGGACCAGCTGCTTTGGGGAAAGTGCAGGGCCCCCCCATGCAGCTGGGGCCCCTGGGCAGTGCCCTCTAATTAAGACAGCCCTGCCTCAGTCTGATGGTCAGAATCATTCAATCCCGGACGAGCCCCCAACCTGTGAAAGGAGAAGCAGCACAGTGATCAGCTCGTCTCTCTGTCACTCTGTTCTCTCCACCTATCAGCACATGAAACTAGTTGGCTTTTTGAGTGTTCACACCCACAGGTATTTGCAGTACTTTTCTTCAGTCACTAGAAGTCCTCAGTCTAATGGCCAGCCTCATTCAATTGAGACCAGCTCATCCTGGACAGTGAAAGGAGAAGCAGCACAGCAAGGAGCTCTTCTCTTTGTCACTCTGCGCTCTCCTCCTATCGGCAAGCTTCTTGTCAGCGCATAGGCTGTCTTGTGCTGCCCCTCTTCCAGTCTAAGCTCTGCTGTACAGAGAAAGGACAATATCTGGTCAGATTCAGGTACTTACACTTCTTGTATTTAACCACTTATGGACCGCCTAACACTAATATACGTCGGCAGAATGGCACGGCTGGGCACAATCATGTACCTGTACCATCTAAATGCCCAGCCATGGGTCGCGGGCGCGCGCCCACAGCCCGGTCCGAAGCTCTGTGACCGCGGCCGCGGGACCAGCGGACCCGATCGCTGCTGGAGTCCCGCAATCGGTCCCCGGAGCTGAAGAACGGGGAGAGGTGTGTGTAAACACAGCTTCCCCGTTCTTCACAGTGGCAGCTTCATTGATCGTGTGTTCCCTGATATAGGGAAACACGATCAACGACGTCACACGTCCAGCCCCGCCCCCCTACAGTTAGAAAACACAGATGAGGTCACACTTAACCCCTTCAGCGCCCCCTTGTGGTTAACTCCCAAACTGCAATTGTCATTTTCACAGTAATCAGTGCATTTTTATAGCTTTTTTTGCTGTGAAAATGACAATGGTCCCAAAAATGTGTCAAAATTGTCCGAAGTGTCCGCCATAATGTCGCAGTCACGAAAAAAAATCGCTGATCGCCGCCATTAGTAGTAAAAAAAAAAAAAAAATGAATAAAAATGCAATAAAACTATCCCCTATTTTTGTAAACGCTATAAATTTTGCGCAAACCAATCGATAAACGCTTATTGCCATTTTTTTTACCAAAAATAGGTAGAAGAATACGTATCGGTCTAAACTGAGGAAAAAAAATGTTTTTTTATATATTTTTGAGGGATATTTATTATAGCAACAAGTAAAAAATATTGCATTCTTTTCATAATTGTCGCTCTATTTTTGTTTATAGCGCAAAAAATAAAAACCGCAGAGGTGATCAAATACCACCAAAAGAAAGCTCTATTTGTGGGAAAAAAAGGACGCCAATTTTGTTTGGGAGCCACGTCGCACGAGCGCGCAATTGTCAGTTAAAGCGGCGCAGTGCCGAATCGCAAAAAGGGGCCTGGTCCTTTACCTGCATTTTGGTCCGCGTCTTAAGTGGTTAAAGGAATACAGAGCTTTTCTATCTGCCCGGAGTTCAGCTTTAAGACTGTAAGCGATGTTTTCCCGGAGCGTCCCTTTATTTTCTCAATACGGTAGAGGATGCGTCGGATATTGCCGGAGATATTTCTCCCTTAAGCCCCGGCGGGAAAAGTGAAAATCTTATTCCTGTAAGCCTCCAGACGCAGCGAAAAAAGGCCGCTCTTTACTGATAAAGCTTGGGGATTTTGTTAAAGAGGCGGGTGGGATATTCCCGCATCCCCTCCCCCCCACCCATCCCGCGCTCTCAGCTTCTTATCTCCCGACACGTGCAGTCTCTTTCTTTTTTCCCCCTCTCCGTCTGTATTTTTCCTCCATCTGACATAATTACCGTTTAATCACTTTCACTCCTCTGACGAGTCACCTGCGCAGTCGCCGCCGCCGCCGCCGTGTAATTAATAAGACGTAGCGGGAGTCTTCATCAAAATCGCGTTTGAGTTGTTATTTTTTTTTTTTTGGCATCCTAGGTTGTGGCGAAAACCATAAGATAAGGAGCAATTGGTTCAAACATGGGGGCTGTAGCCTCTCACCTTGTGAATGGCTACAAATTCTCTGCACGATAAGAACGATCAAAGCGGCAGTTCCGCCGCTCAATCGTTCTTATAGGCAGCGGGAGGGGACGTCCCCCCTTGCGCCGCCCAATCCGGTGCTCCTCCGGGCTCTCCCGTGCCGTAGGGGGCCCAGAGAGCGAATCGGTCGGCGCTGCCTGGAAAGCATAGAGGTGACCATCTGGTCACCAGTCATCTCTATGACCGTCGGAGGCCCGGGCGCGACGTTATGACGTCACGCCCGGTACCCGGAAGTAAACAAAGCCGCAATCGCGGCTGTCGGCATGTGATCAGTGATTTTTTTTTCCACCAATCTCATGCTTGTAAGCATGGAGGAGAGATGTGGGGTCTTATTGACCCCACATCTCTCCATAAAGAGGACCTGTCACACTGATTCCTATTACAAGGGATGTGTACATTCCTTGTAATAGGAATAAAAGTGATTAAAAAAAAATAAAAAGTGTAAAAATAAAAAAATAAAATTAAAATTAAATTTTTTTTTTTCAAAACGCCCCTGTGCCCGTTATCTTGCGCGCAGAAGCGAACACGCATGCAAGTCCCGCCCACATATGTAAACGCCGTTCAAACCCCGCATGTGAGGTATCGTCGCGTGCGTTAGAGCGTGTGCAACAATTCTAGCGCTACACCTCCTCTGTAACTCGAAAATAGTAACCTGTAAAATATGTTAAAGCGTCACCTATGGAGATTTTTAAGTACCGAAGTTTGGCGCCATTCAATGAGTGTGCGCAATTTTAAAGCGTGACATGTTAGGTTTCTATTTACTTGGCGTTGCTTCATATTTCATATTGTACAAAAAAATTGGGCTAACTTTACTGTTTTGTTATTTTTTAATTCATGAAACCGTTTTTCCCCCCAAAAAAAGGCGTTTGAAAAATGATTGCGCAAATACTGTGCGAGAATTTTTTTTGCAATGATCGCCATTTTATTCTCTAGGGCAGGGATATGCAAATAGCGGACCTCCAGCTGTTGCAAAACTACAAGTCCCATCATGCCTCTGCCTCTGGGTGTCATGCTTGTGGCTGTCAGAGTCTTGCTATGCCTCATGGGAATTGTAGTTCTGCAACAGCTGGAGGTCCGCTAATTGCATATCCCTGCCCTAGGGTGTCTGCTAAAAAAATATTTAATGTTTGGGGGTTCTGATTAATTTTCTAGCAAAAAAATTGTGATTTTTACATGAAGGAGAGAAGTGCCAGAATAGGCCCGGATGACAAGTGGTTAATGCACTGATATAATCTGGAGTGAAGTAGAAAAGGTTTAGATGACCTGTTGAGTTTTTATTGATTGGTCCTCTCTGTAAAGATTCCCTCCCACTCCTTTGCTCTCTTAGAATTGCTGTTGTAGAATTGATAGCTCACAGAAAAAAGAAAAGGCAAGTCTCAAATTGGGACAGCTGTTCCAGATAAGGCTTTTTGTCACCCTTTGGAAATTTCCTTTCACTTCCTGTCTTAGAGACACAGAAGGAAGTGAGGAAAAATCCTTCCAATAGGGGACAGAGCTGTGACAACCTAACCTGAACTATGGGCAGGGATAAACCACACAAATTAATCCAGCTATGTAATCACTGATCCATCATTAAATGTGTTTTTTTTAAAATGCAAGCTGTGCAGTTCCTTAAATCTGACTCAGTATCAGCCTCTTGCATTCCCTGTCCCTGTTCTCTGTATTTAGTTTGCGCTCCTCACTGTGCTGCTTCTCATTTCACTGTCCAGTCACAGGATGGGGGCTCGTCCGGGATGATCTGGGTTCAGAAGTTTGACTGATTCAGCCCAACAGACTGAGGACATCTAGTGGCAGAACAAAGTAGTGTTGGGGAAATCTCTGGAATAAAGTCAAATATAATTTTTTTAATTATTATTAATTTTTTTTTTTATATTCCATATATATATATATATTTAATGGCATACTGCTAAAAACGCATCTCATTTAAAGTCCCAAAACCTCCCCCCTCTTTTATCCATTTACAGGGATGGAGGCCTGTGGTAGTTCCTATCATATGCCTCATCTAAAGTCCCAACCTTATCCCCCACCTTTTTTTGACAAAGTCCAATATTAATATCTTTTAATGAAGCTTTGCAGTTCCTTAAATCTGACCCAGAATCGGCCTCTTGTATTCCCTGTTCTCTGTATTTCGTTTGAGCTCCTCACTGTGCTGCTTCTCATTTCACTGTCCAGTCACAGGTTGGGGGCTCGTCCGGGATGATCTGGGTTCAGAAGTTTGACTGATTCTGCCCAACAGACTGAGGACATCTAGTGGCAGAAGAAAGTAGTGTTGGGGAAATCTCTGGAATAAAGTCAAATATTAATATCTTTTAATGAAGCTTTGCAGTTCCTTAAATCTGACCCAGAATCGGCCTCTTGCATTCCCTGTACAGCAGGGCTGAGCTGTGAGAGGAAGAAGCAGCACAAGGAGCCAATCAGTTCAAGTGCAAACAAAAAGCAACATGCTGATAGGCGGAGAGAGCATAGTGAAAAAAGAGATGAGCTCCTCACTGTACAGACAAGAGCACACACACACCGCCTCAAGCAACAAAAGGAGGACACACCTGATTCAAGGTGCTAATCCCGGCTCACCACCGTCAGTAGAATAAGGTAGAAAGAAATTGATTGCAAACTGGAATCCAAAAGGTGCTGATGAAATGTCTTTCTGTATTGTCACACCAGACAAACTTGCAAGAAGTATTAAGTTTGAGCTCCTTACTGTGCTGCTTCTCATTTCACTGTCCAGTCACAGGATGGGGGCTCGTCCGGGATGATCTGGGTTCAGAAGATTGACTGATTCTGGCCATCAGACTGAGGACATCTAGTGGCATAAAAAAGTAGTGCTGAGGAAATCTATGGAATAAAGTCAAATATTAATATCTTTTATTGAGCATTTTTTTTGTATCTTTTATTTTCACCCAGAGTTCTGCTTTTTACCACCATCTTAAAACTGCGCGCTAAGCGCCATTTGTATTCCTACATAATTCCGCCCGGCGGAGAACATCCCTTTGTAAACGGAGATAAGAGGACGGGGACTCGGGGACTCGTCGGAGATCAAGGGGACTTTGTGAAACCCAACCTGTCCAGTCACCGGTTGGGGGCTCGTCCGGGATTATCTGGGTTCAGAATATTGACTGATTCTGGCCATCAGACTGAGGACATCTAGTGGCAGAAAAAAGTAGTGTTGGGGAAATCTCTGGAATAAAGTCAAATATTAATATCTTTTAATGAGCATTTTGTTTGTATCTTTTATTTTCGCCCAGAGTTCTGCTTTTTACCACTATCTTAAAACTGCGCGCTAAGCGGCAAGTACGGAAGTTAGGGCATCTTGGTCCAAGTGATCAAAATTTGAGACTCATCACGACGAGAGAAAAAGAAAGGAAAAAACTCTCTGTGTTATTTTCTCACGCCTTTTGTCTCGCTATTGAACGCGTCGATCCAGTACCGGCCATTTGTATTCCTACATAATTCCGCCCGGCGGAGAACATCCCTTTGTCACGGAGATAAGAGGACGGGGACTTGGGGACGCGCCGGAGATCAAGGGGACTTTGTGAAACGGATCAAAGTGGCTGCAAAGTGACTGAGATGGGAGGAATATTTAAAGAGACGTGACCTTTGTGTGATGGTATTAGAGTCAGGAAATGCAGTCAAACGCTAAAACGAAGTGACACGTATCTCCTGGGTAATGAAGACTTTGCCGTGTCGCTGGAGTCCAAACCCAATAGTTTTGTGTTTTTTTGGTGCGTGTGTATCTCTGCGATTAGACCCGATGGACGGTCATTCGTAAGTCACCAGAAGAGAGTTTAATCTCCGCAGGAAACAGACGCGACCGCGCTAAGCCCTGGAAATAAAATGTCTGCCAAGGGTGTAATCCCCCCCCCCCCCCGTTGGCCGCGCAGGGCCGGGGTGAAAGGCTTGATTCGATTTTCGGGAATGTTGTGAGCTGTGAACATCGTCCACTTCCTTTGTGTAACTTTTAGTTGAGTTCTGCGCGCCCTACTGCAGATTTCATTCCGGATCGCTTTGCCTGCTTTTCAGCCCGGTCAATGTATGATCCGGTGGATGGGTTTTACTTTTGCAGCGCAAAAGGTATTTATAGGATCCAAAACTCTGGCGCCCAATGTGGAAAGTACCGAAACTCTAAAATCGGGAAAAAGGTCCAGGTCCCGGGAATGTCCCGGGAAATTTGGGACAGTTGGGCACGTGGACAAATCCCTGTGCTGTCAGAGAAGAGGAGCAATATTGTTTCTTCCTAAGAAGAAAAAAAATTATAATAATGCCAAAAGTCGTTTGTAGACGTTATAACTTTTAAGCAAACCATTCAATAAACGCTTATTAGTATTTTTTTTTAACAAGAATATGTAAAAGAATATATATAGTAAAAAGACAGCCACATGGTGGCTCTAAAATACTGGGAGGCCGTCTTTTTACGGTTTTGGGTCCTCCGGACACTGGGGGGCCCGGCACGTCACTGAGATGCTGATGCGCGTGCCTGGCGGCCGCGATGTCCGCCAGCTACCCGCGATCGGCAGTGACGTGGATCTCTGTGTGTAAACACAGAGATCCACGTCCTGTCAGGCAGAGAGGAGACCGATGGTGTGTCCCTTGTACATAGGGAAACAGATCGGTCACCTCGCCCCAGTCAGTCCCCTCCCCCCCCACAGTTAGAATCACTAGTAGGGAACACATTTAGCTCCTTCCTCGCCCCCTAGTGTTAACCCCTTCCCTGCCAGTCACATTTATACAGTAATCAGTGCATATTTATAGCACTGTTCGCTGTATAAATGTGAATGGTCCCAAAAATGTGTCAAAAGTGTCCGATGTGTCCGCCGCAATGTCGCAGTCCTGACAAAAACCACAGATCGCCGCCATTACTAGTAAAAAAAGAAATAATAAAAAATATGTCAGAATTCTATCCCCTATTTTGTAGCCGCTATAACTTTTGCGCAAACCAATCACTATACGCTTATTGTGATTTTTTTCCCCCCAAAATATGTAGAAGAATACGTATCGGCCTAAACTGAGAAAAAAATAGTATTTTTCCCAAAAAAATGGGATATTTATTATTAGGGTTGTCCAGATACCGATACCAGTATCGGTATCGGGACCGATACCGAGTATTTACGGGAGTACTCGTACTCGCGCAAATACCCCCGATACCTAAATAGAATACTTTCCCCCCCCTTTCCCCCCCCCCGCCGCTGCCGCCGCATCGCGCCGCCGCATCGAGGGACATGGCTAGAGGGACATTGCTGCATATGTGAGGGACATGGCTAGAGGGACATTGCTGCATATGTGAGGGACATGGCTGCATATGTGAGGGACATGGCTAGAGGGACATGGCTGCATATGTGAGGGACATGGCTAGAGGGACATTGCTGCATATGTGAGGGACATGGCTAGAGGGACATGGCTAGAGGGACATGGCTGCATATGTGAGGGACATGGCTAGAGGGACATGGCTGCATATGTGAGGGACATGGCTAGAGGGACATGGCTGCATATGTGAGGGACATGGCTAGAGGGACATGGCTGCATATGTGAGGGACATGGCTGCATATGTGAGGGACATGGCTAGAGGGACATGGCTGCATATGTGGGGGACATGGCTGCATATGTGGGGGGACATGGCTGCATTTGGGGACACATTTAAAAAAAGTATCGGTATTCGGTATCGGCGTCTACTTGAAAAAAAATATCGGTACTTGTACTCGGTCCTAAAAAAGTGGTATCGGGACAACCCTATTTATTATAGCAAAAAGTAAAAAATATATATATTTTTTTTTTAAGATTGTCGCTCTTTTTTTGTTTATAGCGCAAAAAAATAAAACCGCAGAGGTGATCAAATACCACCAAAAGAAAGCTCTATTTGTGGGGAAAAAAGGGCGCCAATTTTGTTTGGGAGCCACGTCGCACGGCCGCGCAATTTTCATTTAAAGCGTGACAGCGCCGAAAGCTGAATTTTTCGCCTGGGCAGGAGGGGGGTATATGTGCCCAGTAAGCAAGTGGTTAAAAACTCCAGCGATGGCTGCATGGCATTTCTCAGGGCGTTTCCAAATGGTGACAGCAGTGGGCCATGCCCGTTTAATGTGTCTTAAAAAGGCCACTTGAGAGGGTGACAACGCTAGAACACAGTTGGGAGACAGGGACAGAGCGTTGTCTCCCCATAACAGGAAGTGCTTGAACAAGGCAGAATCACCAGGGATTATTTTCATGGAAAGCTGCAGATTGCAAATTACTTTTGCAAATGATATTACCATGTTAAAGCTTATATGAGATTATAGTAAATGGGTTTACGTCGACTTTACCGCGGCTCTTGCAGCATTCCATCTACTTAGTCCTCTGTCGTACGTGGCATACCAAGCATGCCAGAGATCCGGGAGCTCGCAGGGATGGTGTTAAAGTGAGGTAGCTGTGAAACGCGTTAGTGCAGCGTGACACCTCGGAATAGGAGCTGGGGGGAGGGAGGAATCCCCCTGACGCCGCCATAGCCGAGCTCAGAACATTCTCTTCATCTTCCCGTTGAGCTCCCAGGTGGGACTCCTGTCTCGGTCTGCGCTCTCGCCGAGCAGACAGCCACAAAGAGCAAGGCGTGATTTAAATCGGGAGAGCGGGGGAGAAAAGGAAAAGTTATTCCCCTCCAGAGGGGACGCAAGATGCAGCCTCAAAGCTGAAAGTACCTTTTAGAGTTTTTGGGGGAAGCGCGGACCAAGGTCTGTCCTTGCGCTGCAGCGAGACGTGCGTCTTTTTAGGTGCTGCTTTATTATTCCACGGCGCTGTTTTCTCTGGATTAGGTTTGAATAATTGAATATTACCTATTGAAGCCCAACTCCTAGCTGAAACACCATTCGGATGGAGTGTGGAAGGGTTAGAGTTTTATTGCTGGCAAGATTTTCCTTCATTTCCTGTCCTGGTGACACCAGAATGTGTGAGAAATTTCCTTAAATGAGATGCAGCTACAATTAAAAAGTGACCGAGGGTCTTCTTCCATACTCTATACAAAACTATCCAAAAAACACCCGAAAATATTTTACGGACTTTAACCTGTTGCCCCCATGTAATGCATACGCGTGCCAGCAAAGAGGGTGAGCCTTAACTCCCACACACCGCACAAATGGGCACTCCCAGCATAGTGACCAAGCTGTCAAAGACAGATCCTGGTCTCCAGTAATAATCGGGAGCCATTGGGACCGGCTCCTGATCACGTGACCACAGTGTCAGCCAATCACAGAGGTCATGTAATCAGACAGACCTTCCCCCTCCCCCTTCAGGGCACAGGGACCACGCTGTCAGAGGCAGCTCCCGGTATCCAGTAATGATTGGGAGCCGGTGGGACCAACTCCTGATCATGTGACCACTGTAACAGCCAATCACAGAGGTCATGTGATCAAAAAGACCCCCCCCCCCCCCCCAGGGCACAGTGACTGAGCAGTCGAAGATGGCTCTCAGTCTCCAGTAGTGATTGGGAGCCAGTGGGACTGGCCCCTGATCATGTGACCACTGTGACAGCCAATCAAAGTGGTCATGCGATCAGAATGACCTTCCCACCCAATCAGGGCACAGTGACCGAGTAGTCCAAGATAGTTTTCAGTCTCCAGTAATAATCGGGAGCAATTGGGACTGGTTCCTGATCACGTGACCACAGTGACAGCCAATCACAGCGGTCATGTGATCAAAAAGATCTTCCCATCACTCACCCCCAGGGCACAGTGACTGAGCAGTCAAAGGCAGCTCCCAGTCTCCAGTAATCATCGAGAGCCAGTGGGACCAGCTCCTGTTCATATGACCACTGTGACAGCCAATCACAGTGGTCATGTGATCAGAATGACCTTCCCACCCAATCAGTGCACAGTGACCGAGCAGTCAAAGATAGCTCTCAGTCTCCAGTAGTGATCGGGAGCCAGTGGGACCGTCTCCTGATCATGTGACCACTATGACAGCCAATCACAGTGGTCATCACAATCAACATCTACACATTCCATTGTGATTCAATTAAAGTGTCTGTGCTACTGGTGTGCATATAAGTATTGGGGTACAGGCAGTAGCCGAGTTACGAAAGGGCTAGGGACTGTAGGTTTGTTCTTAAGTCGAATTTGTTCGTAAGTCGGAACAGTACCATTTTTGATGTTCTGTTGAAATGTTCCCGGCGTCGAAAAGTGGCCGCACATGTGCAGAATGGCAGAGACGTCACGACACCTCCCGTTCGTAAGTAGGAGTCGTTTTCCGATGTTCTGTCGAAATGTGCCCGCCGTCAAATAGTGCCCGCGCACGCCGCCTCCCGTTCGTAAGTAGGAGTCGTTCGCAAGTCGGATGTTCGTAACTCGGGGACTGCCTGTATCTTGCACTCATTGGACCAGAAGATGTGACTTGGAAAAACGACAAAATGTCTTCAACGTTACGGAACAAGTCCAGTTAAAAGTGACTAACTACTACTAGCTAGACCAGCCTTTCTCAATCTTTTTAACATGGAAGAACCCTTAAAATAACTTTCCGGCCTCATGAAACCCCTGCTAAAAATTCATAAATCTACATCTCAAGGAATATTAGTGTGACGTTCAAGGGGAAGAATGGTCTTTACTTTAGTGGTCAAGGGGAAAAATGCTTCTTACATTGGTGGTCTTCAACATTACAGAACCAGTCAAAGTTGAATGTGACTAATTACTACTATCTAGACATCTTTTTACCATGGAAGAACCCATAAAATAACTTTCCGGTCTCATGGAACCCCTGCTAATAATTACAATGGCCCGGATTCACGTAGCACTTACGCAGACGTATCTTTATATACGCCGCGTAAGTCCACTGATGCGCCGTCGTATCTATGCGCCTGATTCCTAAAGCTAGATACGCCTGAATTGTGGCTTCAACCGACCGACGTAAGTTTCCTACGCCGTCGGAGCCTGGGCGCATATTTACGCTGGCCGCAAGGGGCGCTTCCATTGATTTACGCGTCGAATATGCAAATGACCGAGATACGCCGATTCACGAACGTATTTGCGGAATAAGAATAAGAAAAAAGTTGTTTTTAAGGGGGAACCACCGCTTTAAGGAACCTCTAGCAACCTCAGGAGGAATTCTAGGGTTCTATGGAACTTTGGTTGACAAAGGCTGAGCTTGGCAATGGATACATGAGAACCATCACAGACTAACTGCCAAGATCAACAAGTATTTTTTATTGAAATATTATACAAAAAAGAAAGGGCAAATATACATGGACACATTTCAATGACAGCCTTTCACGCAGAATCATTTTACGTGATTTTTGAAGGTTTTTTCTTCATGAAATAATAGAAGCTTGTTGGTCCTTGACAGACGTAATCCTTTAAAAAAAATCCCTGGCATTCTTTTTCTATATAACAATAGATCATTGGAGGGACGTGCATGTGTGGCCCCAGGTCTTCTGTGCTCCACGAATAATGCATCTCAGTATGACAATGGAACTGTGTGCTCTAAGATCCTCCAAAACCACACAATTATTTCATAAATAATGTCTGCTGAAAGGGCCTTTATAGGGAGCATTTATTTCAAATAATACATGTGTTATTTGGCACTTTTATAGAGTGCAAAAAAGTGCTTTAGAAAAGCCTGCAGCTATTTTTTACAGTGGTGTGGCTGACGATACGAAGCTACGGTGGCCTTTTAAGGATGTTCTTCACCAGAGCATGGCTGATTATGCAATAATTCGGGAAAATCTTCCATGGTGGCCTCTTAAGAACATTCTTTACTAGGTCTGGTTCAGGGCATGGCCAGTAATGCAAAGATTTGGTCCATTATTCTGTTCTATGGTGTCCTTTTAAGGTCGTTCTTCACCGAGTCCAGAGCATGGTTGACCAACGGTAATACCATCATGATGCCATTCTATGATGGCCTTTTAAAGACATTCTTAAGCAGCTGCAGAGTATTGCCAATATTGCAATGATTTGAGCAAATAGTACTGTTCTCTGGTGGTCTACTGAGGTCATTCTTCACCAGGTCCAAAGCATGGCTGATGACGGGGCCGATCCTAGGCAGGGTGCATTGCACCCAGGCGCCTGCAGAGGTGGGGGCGCCAAACATCCAACAGATTCTCTAACAGAAGCCCTCTCTGTGTCCATCACAGAGGCCCCCCTCCAGGTCCCAATAAAGTACTCTGCTTCTCTTCCTGTATTTTGTTTATTGTTAAGAGATCATGTAAGGATCCCAGGGTAATGAAGACTTTGTGGGGGGAGCATCTCTGTGGTTGACTCATTGCCAAATAAACATTTGTAAAGGAAAGGAGTTAGTAAAATGACGACGCCCATGTGGGGGCGCCAGAAATATTTCTGCACGCAGGCGCCTGTGACCTTAGGATCGGCCCTGGCTGATGATGAAGCAATGGTGTGGCTTTTGATACTGTTCCACCATGGCTTTTTAAGGATGTTCTTCACCAGATTCAAAACATGGTTGATGATGCAATCATTTAGGAAATTCTTCCATTCCATGGTGACCTCTTGTGCTTTGTACACACGTTAGGACTTTTGACCATGCAAAAGTCCGCCGTGAGTCTGTCGGAAGTCCAACGGAAAGATAGAGAACAGGTTCCTTATCTGAGGTCTGTCGGAATTCTGACAAAAAAAGACCGATGGAGGCTACACACGGCCAGACTTGCCGAGAAAAAAAGCCTGACTGACTTTTTTTGTCGGAAAGTCAAGCCGTGTGTACGAGGCAATAAGGACATTTTCACTAGGTCTGCTCCAGGGAATGGCAAATAATGCAATGATTTGGCCCATTATATGGTGGCCTTTTAAGGTAAATTTTCACCGGGTCTAAAGCATGGTTGCCTAACGGTAAAAAAGTTATTATACTGTTCTACGATGGTCTTTTAAAGACATTCTTAACCAGCTCCAGAGCATGGCCAATATTGCAATGATTTGTCCCATTAAACTGTTCTATGGTGGCCTTTTAAGGTCATTCTTCACCAGGTCCAGAGCATGGCTAACCAACGGTAAAATCATTATATCTTTTAATGACGGCCTTTTAAAGACATTCTTAGCTTGCTCCAGAGCATGGCCAATAAAGCAAGGATTTGAACAAATAATACTGCGGTGGTCTTTTGAGGACATTCTTCACCAAGTCCAGAGCATGGCTAACTAATGCCTCGTACACACGATCAGTCCATCCGATGAAAACGAACCGATGGACCGTTTTCATCGGTAAACCGATGAAGCTGACTGATGGTCCGTCACGCCTACACACCATCGGTTAAAGAACCGATCGTGTCAGAACGCGGTGACGTAAAACACAACGACGTGCTGAAAAAACGAAGTTCAATGCTTCCAAGCACGTGTCGACTTGATTCTGAGCATGCGTGGATTTTTAACCAATGGTTATGCCTACTAACGATCGGTTTTGTCCTATCGGTTAGGAATCCATCGGTTAAATTTAAAACAAGTTGGCTTTTTTTTAACTGATGGCGCCCATACACTATCGGTTTTGACCGATGAAAACGGTCCATCAGACCATTCTCATCGGTTTACCCGATCGTGCATAAGCCATGGTGTGGCCAATGATTTTGTTCTACCATGGCCTTTTAAGGACATTCTTTACCAGGCCCAGAGCACAACCAAATACTAATTGTTTTGGCCAATGATATTTTCCATGGTGGCCTTTAAAGGACATTCTTCACTAGTTCCACAGCAGAGCTGAATACTCAATGGTTTGTTCAATAACACTATTCTATGATGGCTTTTAAGGTCATTCCTCGTCAAATTGACTACAGTACATGGCTAACTAAGCAATGATTAAGCCAGTGGTAGTGTTCTATTTTGGCCTTTTAAGAACATTCTTCACCAGTACCCGGGAACGATTGATTGGTCAATGGTTTGGCTGATGATACCATTTAACGGTGGCCTTTTAAGAACATTCCTTGCTGACGAAGCAATGGTGTGGCCATTGATACGGTTCTACCATGGCTTTTTAAGGATGTTCTTTGCCAGATTCAAAGCATAGTTGATGATGCAAAAATCTGGGAAATTCTTCCATTCATTTTGACCTCTTAAAGGGTCACTAAAGGAATTATTTTTTTTAGCTGAAATGACTGTTTACAGGGCATAGAGACATAATAGTTAACTGATTCCTTTTAAAAATGATTAAAAATTGATAAAAAAACAATCATATAATGTGCCTGCAGTGTAGTTTCGTTTTTGCTGTTGTTTGCTGGTTCTCTGATGTACAGAGAGCCACTAGAGGGCAGTCAGCCAATAGAGAGCAGTGATACTTTGTCTAAAACTCCTCAGCACCAATCCAGTTTCGTTTTACACACAGTAATCACACCTCCTTGATTAGTGACCACCGTGAGAAATCTCCCTGTACTGTGGTTATCAGGAAACAGGCAACCAGGAAGTGTCCAAAACAGAGAGGATTTACAGCAACATCAAAGCAAAAACGAACAATGAGGACATGAAACCAGGACTGCAGCAAGGTAAAGGAAGCTATTTAGCTAAAAAAAAAAATTCCTTTAGTGACCCTTTAAGGACATTCTTTACTGGGTCTGTTCCAGGGAATGGCCAATAATGCAATGATTTGGCACATTATAATGTTCAATAAGGCCCCGTACACACGACTGAACATGTCTGCTGAAACTGGTCCGCAGACCAGTTTCAGCGGACATGTTCGGTCGTCTGTACGTCCGACCGGACAATTTTCTGGCGGATCGGACAGGTTTCCAGCAGACAAATGTTTCTTAGCATGCTAAGAAACATGTCCGCTGGAAGCCTGTCCGTCGGACATGTTCGGTCGTCTGTACAGACTCACCAGACATGTCCGTTAGGCCGAAAACCCTTGCATGCGTCAAAGTGATTCGACGCATGCGTGGAAGCATTGACCTTCCAGGGTCGCGCACGTCGCCGCGGCGCGGCCACGTCACCGCGTATCCTTTACGCAGGGATTTTGGTTCGATGGTGTGTACAACCATCAGACCAAAATCCGGCAGCGGACATGTCCGATGAACACGGTCCGGCGGACCGTTTTCATCGGACAGTCCATTCGTGTGTACGAGGCCTTACACTGTTCTATAGGGGCTTTTAAGGTTAGTCTTCACAAGTTCTATGGTGGCTTTTAAGGTCAGTCTTCATCAGATAACTAAGTACATGGGTAACTAAGCAATGATTAAGCCAATGGTAGTGTTCTATGGTGACCTTTTAAGAAAATTCTTCACCGGTACCCGGAACGATTGATTGGCCAATGGTTTGGCTGATGATACCATTTAACGGTGGCCTTTTTAGAACATTCCTGGCTGACGAAGCAATGGTGTGGCCATTGATACTGATCTACCATGGCTTTTTAAGGATGTTCTTTGCCAGATTCAAAGCATGGTTGATGATGCAAAAATCTTGGAAATTCTTCCATTCATTTTGACCTCTTAAGGACATTCTTCGCTGGGTCTGTTCCAGGGAATGGCCAATATTGCAATGATTTGGCACATTATAATGTTCAATAACACTGTTCTATAGGGGCTTTTAAGGTCAGTCTTCATCAGATAACTAAGTACATGGGTAACTAAGCAATGATTAAGCCAGTGGTAGTGTTCTATGGTGACCTTTTAAGAAAATTCTTCACCGGTACCCGGAACGATTGATTGGCCAATGGTTTGGCTGATGATACCATTTAACGGTGGCCTTTTTACAACATTCCTGGCTGACGAAGCAATGGTGTGGCCATTGATACGGTTCTACCATGGCTTTTTAAGGATGTTCTTCGCCAGATTCACAGCATGGTTGATGATGCAAAAATCTGGGAAATTCTTCCATTCATTTTGACCTCTTAAGGACATTCTTCACTGGGTCTGTTCCAGGTAATGGCCAATAATGCAATGATTTGGCACATTATAATGTTCAATAACACTGTTCTATAGGGGCTTTTAAGGTTAGTCTTCACAAGTTCTAGATAGTAAAACCAAGATAAAGGGCCAGATTCACAAAGAGATACGACGGTGTATCTACAGATACACCATCGTATCTCTGACTTACACAGGTCCTATCTATGCGCCTGATTCATAGAATCAGATACGCATAGATAGGGCTAAGATCTGACAGGTGTAACTGTGTTACACTGTCGGATCTTTTTTTCAATTTAAAAATGGCGCCGGGGGCGTTCCCGCTGATTTACCTTGAATAATATGTAAATCAGCGAGATACGCAAATTCACGAACGTACGCGGACCCGACGCAGTCTTCTTACGACGTTTCCGTAGCGGCGTACCCGTCGTATACTTACCCCTGCTTTTATCAGGCGCAGCCAATGTTAAGTATAGCCGGCGTTCCCGCGTCGAATTTGAATTTTTTAACGTTGTTTGCGTAAGTCGTTCTAGAATACGGATGGACGTCGTTTACGTAAGCGTCGAAACCACTGACGTCCTAGCGACGTCAGTGGGAGCAATGCACGCCGGGAAATTCCCCGGACGGCGCATGCGCATTTAAATCGGCGCGGGAACGCGCCTGATTTAAATAGTACACTCCCCCTAGCCGCGGAATTTGAATTCCGCCGGGGGATTTAGGATCCGCCGCCGCAAGTTTGGAGGTAAGTGGTTTGTGAATTAGCCACTTGCCTCTCAAACTTGCGGGAGCGGATCTTAAATCACGTAGATCGAGCGGATCTATAGATCCGCTGATCTACGTGAATCTGGCCCAAGAAGGCAAGTCCCGAAAGCTGCACCTTTAAAAATGAGTCAGCAATGGCCGCCTCAGTGAAGCTATCTTGACAGGCTCACTTTAAGTTTCCCTGATGGGTGTTTGAATAGTTTGCAGTGATTTTTCTTTTTCCCGGCACTGGATCCAGAAACCGTAAAGAGTTACACCGCCAAGCCAGCATGCCAGGGCTTTGCTTCCGCAGCATTTTCTGTCTTAGTGATTTTTCTTTTCTACAATTAATTTAATTGACTGAGATAGGTAAGGAATCGGAGTACGGGGTGCACTTAAAGCATGCTTTTAGTAAATTAAACTTTTCGGGATCTGTAAATTAAAAAAAATCTCTTAGGCTTAACTAGTAGCCTTGGAGAGCTGACAAATGACATAAGCATCTTGTAGAGCTTGGACTAAGAGCAGAGATAAAATACTGGCTATGGCTTATAGCCAGATGGGGCCATAGCATGTGCATTAAGGTGGCAGTGGAGGGGGGGGGGGGGGGGGTCTTACATGTTATCATTTGGAAACCAGGGATCTGATTGTGGCCAAGAAAATAATTCTATCTGTAAGTGTGCATTCGGAATGATTATTGCAACTGGTACCATGTGACGTTTTTTCCTTTTCGTATTTCCATCATTGTATTTCGTACACTGATTTGTAATGGCTCCCTCTAGTGGCCTTTTATATAGCAGGGCATATCTTTAGAATCCTTTAGCTAGATTCATGTAGAGTGCCGCATCTTTAAGGCAAGTACTGTATTCACAAAGTACTTGCCTCCTAACTTACGGCGGCGTAGCGTAAATGGGGCCGGCGTAAGCGCGCCTAATTCAAATTAGGCTGAGGGGGCGTGTTTTATGTTAATGGGGGGTGACCTGACGTGATTGACGTTTTTTTACGAATGGCACATGTGCCGTCCGTGTACATATCCCAGTGTGCATTGCGCCAAAGTACGCCGCAAGGACGTATTGGTTTCGACGTGGACGTGAATTACGTCCAGCCCTATTCACGGACGACTTACGCAAACGACGTAAAATTTTCAAATTTCGACGCGGGAACGACGGCCATACTTAACATTGACTAGTCCAGCTATTTGATGGAATAACTTTACACCTGAAAACGCCTTACGTAAACGGCGTATCTTTACTGCGACGGGCGCACGTACGTTCGTGAATAGGCGTATCTAGTCATTTACATATTCTACGCCGAACTCAACGGAAGCCCCACCTAGCGGCCAGCCTAAATATTGCACCCTAAAATACGACCGCGCAGGCTGTCATATCTTAGCTAGGTTTAAGTGTATCTCAGTTTGAGAATACACTTAAACTTAGGACGGCGCAGATTCTGAGTTAGGTCGGCGTATCTACTGATACGCCGCCGTAACTCTCTCTGAATCTAGCCACTTGTTTAAAGGAAACTTGCCATGAGGGTTAGTGTTGGGGATCCAGGGTTGATTTAAGGGTTATAGAGAAGATTAGTGTTAAGGTTACAGAAAGGCTAGTGTTAGGGTTACAGGGAGGGTTAGTGTTGGGGTTACAGGGAGGGTTAGTGTTGGGGTTACAGGGAGGGTTAGTGTTGGGGTTACAGGGAGGGTTAGTGTTGGGGTTACAGGGAGGGTTAGTGTTGGGGTTACAGGGAGGGTTAGTGTTAGGGTTATAGAGAAGATTAGTGTTAAGGTTACAGGGAGGGTTAGTGTTGGGGTTACAGAGAGCGTTGGTTTGAGAGTTATAGAGAAGATTAGTGTTAATGTTACAGGGAAGGGTAGTGTTGGCATTGCAGGGCAGGTTAGTTTGAGTACTATGAAGAAGTTTTCGTGTCACGGAGAGGAAGAAGGGGGAGATGCTGATGTAAACAAGCATTTCCCCATTCTTCCTAGTGACAGGACACTGATCACAGCTCCCTGTAATCGGAAGCTGTGATCACTGTAGTGTCACACACAGCCCACACCCCCTACAGTTAGAACACATCCCTAGGCACACTTAACCCCTTCAGCGCCACCTAGTGGCTAACCCCTAAACTGCCAGTGTCATTTTCACAGTTATAAGTGCATTTTTATAGGACTGATCGCTGTATAAATGTGAATGGTCCCAAAAATGTGTCAAAAGTGTCCAATGTATCCGCCATAAAGTCGCAGTCACGATAAAAATCGCAGATCACCGCCATTACTAGTAAAAAAAAAAAAGAATATATAATAAAAATGCCATACTGTTATGCCTATTTTGTAGACGCTATAATTTTTGCGCAAACCAATCAAAAAATATGCTTATTGCGTTTTGTTTTTTTTAACAAAAATATGTAAAAGAATACGTATCGGCCAAAACTGAGGAAAAAAAACGTTTTTTTATATTTTTTATATTTTTTGGGGGGGATATTTATTATAGCAAAAAGTAAAAAATATTGCTATTTTTTCAAAATTGTCGCTCTATTTTAACGTCTGGTGAAACAGTTCCCATGTCGCACAAGGCGCGTCACCAGATTTCCGTAAATAGCCGAGCTGCGAGTCGGCGCTATACGGCACCTGCGCCCGCCGTGTAGAGCTGACTGCGCAGGCGCCGCATAGCGCCGACTCGCAGCTCGACTATTTACGGAAATCTGGTGGCGCGCCTTGTGCGACATGGGAACTGTTTCACCAGACGTCAATCGTCTAACCCAGGGATAGGAGCGCCCAGTCCCGCGGGAATCAGAACCCGGAAGCCGGGGAGAAAATCGCAATATAACGGTATGTTAGCCAATCTTAAGTATGGACGTCGTTCCCACTTCGAAATTTGAATTTTTTGCGTAAGTCGTTCGCGAATAGGGCTGGACGTAATTTACGTTCACGTCGGAAAGCAATGACGTCCTTTGCGACGTCATTTGAAGCAATGCACACTGGGATATGTACACGGACGGCGCCGTTCGTAAATCACGTCAGGTCATCACATATTAGCATAAAACAGGCCCCCCTTTCCACATTTGAATTACGCGGGCCCCATTTACGCTACGCCGCCGCAACTTACGGAGCAAGTGCTTTGCTCCTGTAAGTTGTGGCAGCGTAGCGTAAATACGATATGCTGCGCATCTGTAAGAAGCTACGTGAATCTAGGCCCGTAGTGTGTGGACGCTGCATAAATTGAATAAAAATTGAATAAATAGACCTTAGTTTCCCTCTAAGCTTCGCTGGCTTTTTCCGCTTCCTCTGTCAACCCTTTCCCCATAAGCATGTCTGAAAGACCTGTAATTAGATTGTCAGCTTCTGTGACGAGAAGCTGATTTGGCTGCTGCGTTAATCTCTCCAGGCTCTCATTGTCTGGTGCGATGAGCGGCTTCCAGCAATATGCAGGTATTGGGCTCTCTTCCCAAACCTGAGCTGCCTCTCGGCCTCCTGGGATCCGCGCCCGAAAACAACGGACCTGAAAACTGGCATCTCTGCCTATTTAAAAATTCGAATGAGGAATTCGGAGGTGCCAAACAATGGAAAAGGACAAAGAGGGGGGGGGGCTTCACGTGGGCGATGTGGTGTAATATATGGGTGGGGGGGGGGGGCTTCACGTGGGCGATGTGGTGTAATATATGGGTGGGGGGGGGCTTCACGTGGGCGATGTGGTGTAATATATGGGTGGGGGTGGGCTTCACGTGGGCGATGTGGTGTAATATATGGGTGGGGGGGGGGGCTTCACGTGGGCGATGTGGTGTAATATATGGGTGGGGGGGGGCTTCACGTGGGCGATGTGGTGTAATATATGGGTGGGGGGGGGGCTTCACGTGGGCGATGTGGTGTAATATATGGGTGGAAGGGGGGGGGCTTCACGTGGGCGATGTGGTGTAATATATCCCCGCCAGCTGACGGAGATTTGTAAGCCTTATACGGCGATGCTGTGCTGTGCATTCTGTACATTTACAAGTCCTGGCGGCTCGTCAGGAAAACGGATTGGCTCGGCCGCCTCTGCCAACGCATTAGCTGGGCAAGCGGGGCCAGGCACACGTACCTGCGACAAAGCCGCGCCGGAAGCTTTGCTGTCAGTTTGGCCGCGCTTCCAAGCTTGCCTGTTGGAACGTGACGACAAGTCCCACCGTCCTGGATGGGGCTTCATAGAGTCCCGTCACTCTCCTACTACAATTAACCACTCAAGACCCGGACCTTTAGGCAGACCAGTTTTTTTGCGATTCGGCACTGCGTCGCTTTAACTGACAATCGCGCGGTCGTGCGACGTGGCTTCCAAACAAAATTGGCGACCTTTTTTTCTCCACAAATAGAGCTTTCTTTTGGTGGTATTTGATCACCTCTGCGGTTTTTATTTTTTGCGCTATAAACAAAAATAGAGCGACAATTTTGAAAAAAAGACAATATTTTGTACTTTTTGCTGTAATAAATATCCCCCAAAAATATATAAAACATTTTTTTTTCCTCAGTTTAGGCCGATACGTATTCTTCTACCTATTTTTGGTAAAAAAAATTGCAATAAGCGTTTATCGGTTGGTTTGCGCAAAATTTATAGTGTTTACAAAATTGGGAATAGTTTTATTGCATTTTTATTAATTATTTATTTTTTGCTACTAATGGCGGCGATCAGCGATTTTTTTCATGACTGCGACATTATGCCGGGACACATCGGACAATTCTGACACATTTTTGGGACCATTGTCATTTTCACAGCAAAAAATGCATTAAAAATGCATTGTTTACTGTGAAAATGACAATTGCAGTTTGGGAGTTAACCACAAGGGGGTGCTGAAGGGGTTAAGTGTGACCTAATCTGTGTTTCTAACTGTAGGGGGGCGGGGCTGGACATGTGACATCATTGATCGTGTTTCCCTATATCGGGGAACACACGATCAATGACAGCGCCACAACGAAGAACGGGGAAGCTGTGTTTACACACGGCTCTCCCTGTTCTTCAGCTCCGGGGACCGATCGCGGGACTCCAGCGGCGATTGGGTCCGCGGGCCACGGTCACGGAGCTTCGGACCAGGTCTTGGGCGCGTGACCCACGACTGGGCACGTACAGAGGACGTACAGGTACGTGCATGTGCCCAGCCGTGCCATTCTGCCGACGTATATCTGCAGGAGGCGGTCCTTAAGTGGTTAAAGGGAATGGGTCAAGTCAGCCTAATGCCCTGTACACACGACCGTTTTTTTTTCCGTCTGAATAAACTCGGATGGTTTTTCCGACGGAATTCCGCTCAAGCTGTCTTGCATACACACGGTCACACCAAATTCCGACCGTCAAGAACGCGGTGACGTACAACACTACGACAAGCCCAAAAAAAATGAAGTTCAATGCTTCCGAGCATGCGTCGACTAGATTCTGAGCATGCATGGTTTTTAGTTGGTCAGAATTCCATACAGACTAACGGATTTTCCGATGTTCTCTATCTAAGTCCGTCGGAATTTTGGACGGAAAAAGTCAGATTGGGCATACACACGGTTGGAAAATCCAATGAAAAGCTCCCATCGGAAAGCTGGAGTCCCGCGATCGGCCCCCGGAGCTGAAGAACGTGGAGAGCTGTGTGTAAACACACCTTCCCCGATCTTCAGTGTGGTGCTGTCATTGACCGTGTGTTCCCTGATATAGGGAAGCACGATCAATGACGTCACACGTCCAGCCCCGCCCCCCTACAGTTAGAAACACATATGAGGTCACACTTAACCCCTACAGCGCCCCCTAGTGGTTAACTCCCAAACTGCAACTGTCATTTTCACAGTAATCAGAGCATTTGTATAGCATTTTTTGCTTTGAAAATGACAGTTGTCCCAAAAATGTGTCAAAATTGTCCGAAGTGTCCGCCATAATGTCGCAGTCAGGAAAAAAATCGCTGATCGCCGCCATTAGTAGTAAAAAAAAAAATATTAATAAAAATGGAATAAAACTATCCACTATTTTGTAAACACTATAAATTTTGCGCAAACCAATCGATAAACGCTTATTGCGATTTTTTTTTTTTACCAAAAATATGTAGAGGAATACGTATCGGCCTAAACTGAGGAAAAAATTGTTTTTTTATATATTTGTGGGGGATATTTATTATAGCAAAAAAGTAAAAAATATTGAAATTTTTTCAAAATTGACGCTCTATTTTTGTTTATAGCGCAAAAAATAAAAACCGCAGAGGTGATCAAATACCACCAAAAGAAAGCTCTATTTGTGGGAAAAAAAGGACGCCAATTTTGTTTGGGAGCCACGTCGCACGACCGCGCAATTGTCTGTTAAAGCGACGCAGTGCCGATCCGCAAAACCTGGCCTGGGCATTTAGCTGCCTAAAGGGGCTTAAGTGGTTAATGGTAAAAGGTGGATATTTTCTGAAAAAGATTCTGTATATGGGAAAGTTTTTTTGGGCAGATTTCTAGAGTTACTGAATGTTCCACTTTAAGTGATATAGCATTTTGATAAATCGAGTCCTTGGGGTGTCTGCATATGCAGGTCCGTACTTCTAAGCTCGAAGCCCCCCCAATGTATCATCCTTGGGCACCTCCAAGAGGCCATTCTTCTACAAGAGGTTCGTAATGTTCCTCTGAAATGTTTTTAATGTTGCAATAACAGAAACGATCTTCCCTCCCCGGTGTGTCCCTAAGTTCCCTCTGATGGGGGTTTCTGCTTCCCCTAATGCCCCCGCTGGGTACGATCTGAGCGAGTGTTGAAGGCTCGGAGGGGCCATTGTAGAACATAGCCCAATCGATAACGTGTTAGCCTCCAGGCAGCCGAGCAGTCGTTCCCTTTTTAACCTCGGAGACTGAATCAAACTGCAGCTCTCTGGAAACATGACTGCTATCGATCGGCCTGAATGTTTTCCGACTGGGAGGGGGGGAGGGGGGGGGGGTGACCCTGTTAAGGCCTACAGTTAAAGGCAATTACTCCCTATGGGCTAGACTTTGCAGAGGGTTCAGTTTGATGTCTCAGCATGCTATCTGGAATGAGGAGACAGAGGGTTGATGGGGGGGGGGGGGCAGGACTCCTAGATGTGCTCCTTATCCGCAGTACTCTTTTTATTTTTTTCTAATATTGATTATGAGAAAGTCTCTCGCTTTCATGAACATTATCAAGGCATTTCTTTCTTCAGTGTCAGAGGAAGATAAAAACGGCGGGGGGGACCCTCGCATGATGAGAAACATTCTGGCCATCTTTGATGCAAGTTCCATACATATGGACAGCTGACCACTTGACCTAACTGGGGGTCTAGACAGGGCCGGTGCTACCACTAGGCAAACTAGGCAGCTGCCTAGGGTGCCCGGGCACTGGTGTTCCTACTCTCCTCTCTCTGCAGCAAGCTACTAAGTCTCAGCATCAGCAGGCAGCCGCCGCTCCGGTCGCACATAGTGTCAGAGGCTCAGCGGCAGCAGGGGACTGTGTCTGTGTCCCAACTCTCGAATGAATGGAAGCAAACAAGCATTTATTGATGGGCACTGGTAGGCTGCATTGATGGGCGCTGGTAGGCTGCATTTGATGGACGCTGGTGAGGCTGCATTGATGGTTCCTGATTCCTATACTGACCACTACAGTGACCTACCTGATTTCTAAACTGACCTACCTGATTCCTACACTGACCACTACACTGACCTACCTAATTCTTACACTGACCTACCTGATTCCTACACTGACCACTACACTGACCTGCATGATTCTTACACTGACCTACCTGATTCCTACACTGACCACTACACTGACCTGCCTGATTCTTACACTGACCACTACACTGACCTGCCTGATTCTTACACTGACCTGCCTGATTCTTACACTGACCTACCTGATTCCTACACTGACCTGCCTGATTCTTACACTGACATACCAGATTCCTACACTGACCACTACACTGACCTGCATGATTCTTACACTGACCACTACACTGACCTGCCTGATTCTTACACTGACCTACCTGATTCCTACACTGACCTACCTGATTCCTACACTGACCACTACACTGATCAGCCTGATTCTTACACTGACCTACCTGATTCCTACACTGACCTACCTGATTCCTACACTGACCACTACACTGACCTGCATGATTCTTACACTGACCTACCTGATTCTTACACTGACCACTACACTGACCTACCTGATTCCTACACTGACCTGCCTGATTCTTACACTGACCACTACACTGACCTACCTGATTCTTATACTGACCACTACACTGACCTGCATGATTCTTACACTGACCTACCTGATTCCTACACTGACCATTACACTGACCTGCATGATTCTTACACTGACCTCTACACTGACCTGCCTGATTCTTACACTGACCTACCTGATTCCTACACTGACCTACCTGATTCTTACACTGACCACTACACTGACCTGCATGATTCTTACACTGACCACTACACTGACCTGCATGATTCTTACACTGACCACTACACTGACCTACCTGATTCTTACACTGACCACTACACTGACCTACCTGATTCCTACACTGATCTACCTTATCCCTACACTGACCACTACACAGACCTACCTGATTCCCACACTGACCACTACACTGACCTACCTGATTCCTATACTGACCACTACACTGACCTACCTGAGTTCTATACTGACCACTACACTGACCTACCTGAGTTCTATACTGACCACTACCTCACACAGGCCGTCTGCACCAGAGGGATCATGGGGGACAGGATGGACTACAGGAGTCCCAGGGCAGGGGGCACTAACACAGCACACTTGGGGGGGGTACAGTAATGATTCTGTGCTCCCCCAAATGTTGCACCCGGGGAGAAAGTACCAGATGCCCCCCCTCCATGCCACTGCAGTCCAGGGACAGTGTCCTCAATCCGGGGACTGTCCCCGGAAACCGGGGATGTCTGGTCACCCTAAACTAGGGAGTCCAGGGGACTGAAGGGAATCTGTAAGTCTTGAAAGAGTGAGCCTTAGGTGCCAGGAGATCCCCCTGTCTAGGGGTCAGGAGGGGGCCTGTGCAACAAGATGCTGTAACTAAGGCTTAGTTAGTGATCCAGGGAGTTGTGTCTGCGGGAGGCGCCAAGAGCAGCAGTGCCGCTAAACCAGTATAAAAATATATATATATATATATATATATATATATATATATATATATATATATATATATATATATATATATTAAAAAATATATATATTTATATATATATATATATTCATATATACTGTGTATATAATATATAAATAAATAAATAAATATATATATATACACACAATATATGTCCATTTTCATAATATGTGACTGTTTAGAAATCTCATGTTATGTAACTTAACACAAACGGCTCAATTTCCAGTACCATCTCTCTGGACATGAACAATTCTCCATAGAGTCTTAAAGGGACGTCGGCGTGACACATTCGATTTAGCGGTCTTCTGGCGAGCGCGCTAATTTCATGTGTGACTGTGTTGTGTAGGGGAGCGTAGAATACGTTAACAACTTATTAAAACACGATAAGAAGATCAATTTACTTTTGCAACACTTGGTTTACCTTTAATTCGCCGGCGACCTCTGGTGCCCCTAATTCCAAATTTACGGTGCAGCGCGTGTCACGGTATGGATTATATATCCGCCGATGCGCTTGGTTTGCTCTGCAGGCTGCGTCGTCTATTATTTATCATATGAAACATGCCACTTTTTCCCCAAGGCACGGTACATTCGCTTTGAGAAAAGTCAAATTGCCGTGATCGTTTTGGGTACGGCAATAATATTAATAATAAAGGAAGATGATCTTATCATATCGGGATTTTTTTTTTTTAACCATTAGACTAATACAACCTTTGTGGATTTATTTAACCTCTTTTTTTTTGTTAATTCTCCTTTAACGGGATGTGGCAAGGGGCGTGTCCCGTGCCTACATATGTTTGCTAGCAGGTGTCCCTCATTCCCATGTCAAAATGTTGCGAGGTATGATGGTGGGAACCCCTCATAATGGGTACAGCAGGTGTACAGATCCAGGATCTCAGCACAGGGATGGTGGGAACCCCTCATGATGGGCACAGAAGTTGTACAGACCCGGGAACTTGGCATAAGGATGGTGGGAACCATTCATGAGGGCACAGCAGGTGTACAGACCCAGGAATCTGGCATAAGGATGGTGGGAACCCCTCCTAATGGGCAGAGCAGGTGTACAGATCCAGGATATCAGGACAGGGATGGTGGAAACCCCTCATAATAGGCAGAGCAGGTGTACAGATCCAGGATATCAGCACAGGGATGGTGGGAACCTCTCATAATGGGCACAGCAGTTGTACAGACCCGCAAACATGGCATAAGGATGGTGGGAACCCCTTATGATGGGCACAGCAGGTGTACAGACCTAGAAATCTGGCATAAGGATGGTGGGAACCCCTCATAATGTGCACAGCAGGTGTACAGATCCAGGATCTCAGCACAAGGATGGTGGGAACCCCTCATGATGGGCACAGACGTTGTACAGACCTGGGAACTTGGCATTAGGATGGTGGGAACCCCTCATGATGGGCACAGCAGTTGTACAGACCCAGGAACTTGGCATACGAATGGTGGGAACCCCTCATGATGGGCACAGCAGGTGTATAG
The DNA here is from genome assembly GCF_905171775.1 of Rana temporaria. Lineage (NCBI taxonomy): Eukaryota > Metazoa > Chordata > Amphibia > Anura > Ranidae > Rana > Rana temporaria. The sequence goes on from NC_053501.1 coordinate 109,604,810, forward strand.
ACCCAGAAATCTGGCATAAGGATGGTGGGAACCCCTCCTAATTGGCAGAGCAGGTGTTCAGATCCAGGATCTCAGCACAGGGATGGTGGGAACCCCTCATGATGGGCACAGCAGTTGTACAGACCCCAGGAATCTGGCATAAGGATGGTGGGAACCCCTCATGATGGGCACAGAAGTTGTACAGACCCGGGAACTTGGCATAAGGATGGTGGGAACCCCTCATGATGGGCACAGCAGGTGTACAGACCCAGGAATCTGGCATAAGGATGGTGGGAACCCCTCATGATGGGCACAGCAGGTGTACAGACCCAGGAATCTGGCATAAGGATGATGGGAACCCCTCATAATGTGCAGAGCAAGTGTACAGATCCAGGATCTCAGCACAGGGATGGTGGGAACCTCTCATAATGGGCACAGCAGGTGTGCAGACCCTAGATAGATAGATAGATGACTACTGTACATGGCTGAAGATTGGGAGGTTCTGCGCTCGCTCTGATAGCTCTGGAAGTCTCCGGTTCCCTTGCTGTGATTTCCGGCATCTCATTCCTGAATTATAGAACATTTCACATCCTTCTATTATTAATCAAAATTCATCATTAATATTCATTACAATGTCAGCCTGTTTTAATGAAAAAAAAAAAAAAAAACGGCATAATTGACCCTTCCATTTTTCTTCTTTAATTACAGCCGTGCAGTCTCGTTTCCTCCAGGAGCCAGCCGACCAGACGGTGGTGGCGGGGCAAAAAGTGGTTTTGTCGTGCGTGGTGCTGAATTACTCCGGAATCGTGCAATGGACGAAAGACGGCCTGGCCCTGGGACTGGGGAACCTAAAGAGTAAGATTTCTGTTCTTCTTTCTATTGTGTGTCCCTGGGGGGGGGGGGGGGGGGGGGGGCTATTCAATAAAGCAAAGGGCAAAGTGTAGTGATCTACAGACGGGAGACAATCACAATTCATTCTCATTTGGCTTTCTCATTAAAAATTGATTGGCTGGTGGGTAGCAACATTTTTTTTGTCATCGCACTTTAGACTGCGTTGTCATCTTATTCAAAAGCATTGCAACCAGTGGTGGCTAGTGCTCAATATTTTGGGGAGGCGGCAAACAAACCTCCCCTCCTCACTTGCACCACTACCACCATTAATATGCTATTGTCACACAACTGGGTGGGCTCAGGGCACAGTTTTCTGCGCCCCAAGCCCACCCTTTTTTGAAGCCAATTAGAGCCTCGGGTTCCAATCATGTGCTTCAAAAAAAACAAAACACGTTGAAATTCATGTGTCCCGTGCCCTGCATGGAAATTAGGGTCCGGGCGCATGGATTTGGGGGGGGGGGGGCAGCGCCCTGCATGGTAGGGCTGCCACTGATTGCAACGCTTATGGATGCCATATCATCTAGAGTTCTTATGCTGTACCATTGATACCACTGATGGGACACTATTCCTCCCATTGATACCAATGATGGAGCACTATTCCTCCCACTGACACCAATGATGGGGCACTATTCCTCCCACTGACACCAATGATGGAGCACTATTCTTCTCACTGATACCAATAATGGGACACTATTCATCCCACTGACACCAATGATAGGGTACTATTCCTCCAACTGACACCAATGTAGGGGCACTATTCCGCCCTTTGATACCAATGATGGACACTATTCCTCCCACTGACACCAATGATGGACACTATTACTTTCACTGACACCAATGATGGGACAATATTCCTCCCACTGATACCAATGATGGGACACTATTCCACCCACTGATACCAATGATGGGACACTATTCCTCCCACTGATACCAATAATGGGACACTATTCCTCCCACTGATACCAATGATGGGGCACTATTCATCCCAATGACACCAATGATGGGGTACTATTCCTCCCACTGACACCAATGTAGGGGCACTATTCCTCCCACTGACACCAATGATGGTACACTATTCCTCCCACTGATACCAATGATGGACACTATTCCTCCCACTGATACCAATGATGGGACACTATTCCTCCCACTGATACCAATGATGGGACACTATTCCTCCCACTGATACCAATGATGGGACACTATTCCTCCGACTGATACCAATGATAAACACTATTCCTCCCACCGACACCAATGATGGGACACTATTCCTCCCACTGATACCAATGATGGGACACTATTCCTCCCACTGACACCAATGATGGACACTATTCCTCCCACTGATACCAATGAGGGGACACTATTCCTCCCACTGATACCAATGATAAACACTATTCCTCCCACCTACACCAATGATGGGACACTATTCCTCCCACTGATACCAATGATGGGACACTATTCCTCCCACTGATACCAATGATGGGACACTTTCCCTCCGACTGATACCAATGATGGGACAGTTTTCCCCCCACTGATAACAATGATGGGACACTATTCCTCCCACTGATACCAATGATGGGACACTACTTTTCTCCTAATACTAATCCTCCCATTGACGCCAGGACACTTTTTTACTACTACTGGCCACAGTCCAGCCCCCCCTTATGTCTGAAGGACCATACACTGGCCCTTTTTTTAGAAAGTTTGGAGGCCCCTGAAGTAGAGTATAGCCGCTGAAACGAGCTGGCTTTTATACACAATTGTACAATATACCTTTTAGACACTTTAATTCTCGATTTACCGATCTCAACCCAAGGTTAATTATGGACCACCGTTGGAGTGTGAAGGTTCCTGCCCAATATTCTTCACAGTCGCACTGCCATCTTGGATGGAATCCTTCGTCCAAGCCTAAAGTTTTTAGCGCCTTCAACCCAATCTTTGAAATTTTTGACTGAGCTGTGTGTTCTACTCACAGGCGTCTCTAAAATCAGCTTTTAGATACTTCTCAGTCCATGGGCTGCCTTGCTGACTACACTTGGAAATGATTAAACGAAACAGGGAAGAAGGCTGGGGATGCCTTTGAAGATGGCAACAATATATCAGCCAGCCAACTGTTGGAACAATTTTTTCGGCTTTATTTTGTGTGTGGCACCATATAAAGGTTCCCATTTGCTGCCCATGAAGGTAACATCCAACATTCCCTTACACAACCCATTGCAAACCAACAATACCCTCCCAGCGACGGGTTATTTGTCCCGCGTGTGGGCTGATTGCTGACGTCACCCTATAGACCGGCTTTCCTCGCAAGCCCCCGTTACCTATCTGCCACATCTGGATAGGCTGTTTAAATCTTCTGCATCCATCCATCGTAGGCCTCTGCCACCGCTCTGGAAACTACAGGCAGCAATTTATTCCCCAGCCTCGCAGGGCCGGCCCGGATTCTGCTGACTAACCAGGATCCCTGCAAATACTTCATTTTGTTGGCATTCTGTCCACACATTGATGGATGTCAAGGAGGGCCTGGCTGCTCAAAGCTGAGGAGGTGGCCAACGGGGATAGCAGATAAAAGGAGTGGGTCAGACACTGGGGGGGGGCCTGGCCGATCACTGCCAACTTAATAGGACACTTGAGGCGTCCATTCTTGTTTCACGATCAACGTCACAGTAAAAGAAAATAATAGTCAAAATCTGCTTCTGAGGGCACCATTTTTGCTGTCAAGTTTTGCTGAGGCTTTTTCTGATTGGTACATTTGGAAAATTATTTATTTACCTGCCCATTAAGTGTGTCCAGGGACAAGGCGAGGTGGGCAGGAGGGGCGGCTGCCCTGGGCATTGTGATTTAATGCGAGGTAGGAGGGAACCGTGAGGAGATTGAGGAGGACAACCATCAGACATTTTTTGGCCCCTTACACAGCTTTAGGCCTCGACCCCAACATTCCCCAGGGCCCGCCCAGTGGTCGTCCCTCTCTCCAGCCGGGGGGGGGGGGGGTGGAAAGTGAAAGCATCATCTCTCCTCTCCTCTCCTCTCTCCAGCCACAAGCTGAGAACCAAAATACCCAAACAGTGACTTCTTCTGATTGGATATAGTCTGGGCTTTTTTCTCAGAGAATAGGTGCAGAAACTCCCTACTTCCGAGTCACCTGTTGTGTCCACCCCCTACCCACCACCAAAAAACATTCATTGATTCCACCCCCTACCCACCTCTGAGCACCATTCCTTGATTCCACACCCTACCCACCTCTGAGCACCCTTCCTTGGTTCCACCCCCTACCCACCTCTGAGCACCATTGCTTGGTTCCACCCCCTACCCACCTCCGAGCACCATTCCTTGATTCCACACCCTACCCACCTCTGAGCACCCTTCCTTGGTTTCACCCCCTACCCACCTCTGAGCACCATTGCTTGGTTCCACCCCCTAACCACCTCCGAGCACCATTGCTTGGTTGCACCCCCCTACCCACCTCTAAGCACCATTGCTTGGTTGCACCCCCTACCCACCTCTGAGCACCATTCCTTGATTCCACACCCTACCCACCTCTGAGCACCCTTCCTTGGTTCCACCCCCTACCCACCTCTGAGCACCCTTCCTTGGTTCCACCCCCTACCCACCTCTGAGCACCATTGCTTGATTCCAACCCCTACCCACCTCTGAGCACCATTCTTTGATTCCAACCCCTACCCACCTCTGAGCACCATTGCCTGGTTCCACCCCCTACCCACCTCTGAGCACCCTTCCTTGATTCCACCCCCTACCCACCTCTGAGCACCATTCCTTGATTCCACCCCCTACCCACCTCTGAGCTCCATTCCTTGGTTCCACCCCCTACCCACCTCTGAGCACCATTGCTTGGTTCCACCCACTACCCACCTCTGAGCACCATTCCTTGATTCCACCCCCTACCCACCTCCGAGCACCATTCTTTGGTTCCACTCCCTACCCACCTCTGAGCACCATTCCTTGGTTCCACCCCCTAGCCAAGTACAGTAAGTATCAATTTGTGGTGCTAAGTAATTTGTATATGATAGAAAGTAAAATAGATCCCCTGTAGCCAGCAACAATGGGGCTCCCCCAGCAACAATAGACTCTAAACAGCTAGCAACAATCGACCCCTCCCTCAACAGTTGATGTCTCCCATCAACGATTGTCTCCCAGTAGCATAAGAGCCCCCCGGCAACAATAGATCCCCTACCAGCGACAACTGACCTCCCCAGCAACAATAGACCCTCCCCGGTAAAAATAAATCCCCTCCAGCAACAATAGATCCCCCAGCAGCCAGCATTAATAGACCCTCCAGTACACCCCAGCACCCCTTTGCCATTACATACATTTAAAGCTGGAGGTGCCGGAACTGCATTCCCTGCTGAAAAAAAGCCCTGGATATATGACAATAAACAATTTGTGAGTTTATCGTTGACGTGAGCGTATAAAAATTTGGTGAACATCTGAAGCCACCAATGAACAGGTATTGCTGCATTGTTTCACCCGAGTTTCTAGTCTACATTATTTTGACTTGTGTAGGAGCATCCACAAGCCCCAGAGGGGAATTTCCCACGCCTTCTGTTTCACTTTGAAAATGTTTCCCACATGAAAGCTTTGGAGGTGTCGCCTCAGTTAGGGGTATTCCTGACGTCCTCCCAAAGGGAGTTTCGCCTAAACATCCCGTCTGACTCATAGCTTTGAGTAAACACTCAGAATGCTGGTGGACCCAACTGTATTCTGAGTCCACCCATCAACCTACGCCAACAGACAGGAGGGGGACTTTCTGACTATTCACTTAAATTCATTGGTGTGCCACGTGGATGGGCAAAAATGGTCATACAATGATCATTTCAAGGGTTCCACTGGCGTAAAAGGTTGAGAAATCTTGATTTAAGGGCTTGTTAACTCCATCCCTGTGGGTCGTTGCAGAATTGCCCAATGAAGGAACAAGGCCATTTGCATGAGGTCCTATGGCTTCAGGTGTCGCCTTGGTTAGGGGTATTCCTGACGTCCTCCCAAAGGGCGTCTCGTGTAAACATCCCGTCTAAATCATAGCTTTGAGTAAACACAACGAATGCTGGTGGACCCAACCGTGTTCTGAGCCCACCCATCAACCTACGCCAACAGACAGAAGCGGGGCCATTGACAAGAAAGCTTCCTAAGTATTCACTTAAATTCATTGGTGTGCCATGTGGATGGGCAAAAATGGTCATACGATGACTAAGCTGGCCAGAACTGTGATCGACAAGCTCATGGCCAACCGAGAGCCTGTAGGACATGCTCCTGATTACATCATCACTGTGCAACCAATCACAGTAGAGTATAATACGTAGCCTGCCCTAATTGGCTTCCGGAGTCCTGCCCTATTGGCCTTCCTGAGTATTAACTTGAATTCGTTGGGGTGGCGCGTGGATGGGCAGAAATGGTCATACGATGACTAAGCTGGCCAGAACTGTGACCGACAAGCTCATGGCCAACCAGGAGCCTGAAGGACATGCTCCTGATTACATCATCACTGTGCAATCAATCACAGTGGAGTATAATATGTAGCCTGCCCTAATTGGCTTCCGGAGTCCTGCCCTATTGGCCTTCCTGAGTATTAACTTGAATTCGTTGGGGTGGCGCGTGGATGGGCAGAAATGGTCATACGATGGCTAAGCTGGCCAGAACTGTGATCGATAAGCTCATGGCCAGTTGGGAAACGGTAGGACAGGTTCCTGATTTTATCATCACTGTACAGCCAATAACAGTGGAGTATAATCCGGAGCCTGCCCCACTGGCTTCCGGAGTCCTGCCCTATTGGCCTTCCTGATTATTAACTTAAATTCATTTGGGTGGTGTGTGGATGGGCAGAAATGGTCATACGATGGCTAAGCTGGCCAGAACTGTTACCGATACGCTCATGGCCAGTTGGGAGACGGTAGCACAGGTTCCTGATTCCATCATCACTGTGCAGCCAATCACGGTGGAGTATAATACGGAGCCTGCCCTAATGGCTTCCGGAGTCCTGTCCTAATGGCCTTGCTGAATAATCACTTGAATTGGCCCACTTGAATGGCCAGCGGCAAGGTTTAAAAAAACATTGTTATACGTTGTAACAACACAATTGCACTGCCACTCTAGAAAGCCGCCCCAACATGTTACGCCCCCTTTAAGCTGGCCATCACTCTGAAGGCCATTAGGACAGGCTCCCGGTTATATTCCACTGTGATTGGCTGCAGAGTGGTGATGTAATAAGGAGACTGTCCTACTGGCCCCCCTAAGGGCGCATTCACACTCAGTGGTGGCTGGTGCCTACAATTTTTTGGGGGGGCGGCACAACCAACACAACACCCCCCCCCCCTGGTGAGAGACACAGCCAGCGGCGATCATCCTGCAGCACCCCCCCCCTCCCCAGACACTAGCACATCCAGCGTTGAGCAACACCCCCCCACCCCCCAGCAGGAGACACAGCCAGCGGCGATCATCCTGCAGCACCCCCCCCCCCCCCTCCCCAGACACTGGCACATCCAGTGGCGAGCAAACCCCCCCGGACACAGGAGCCAGCGGCGATCACCTTACCTAGTGGAGGCAGACACGGAGGCAGGGACCGCTCCAGTGAGGACACGGGCTTTCTCCTTCCGGCCGATTGGAAGCCAGAAGTGTGTCCTGAGACACGATTGGCCAGGGAGTCATAAGACTCCCTGGTCAATAGGGGCTTCCTGATTAGCCGGGAGGAAAATGTGGCAGAATAGCCAATATTCATTCGCTATTCTCACACAACTGGGTGGGATCAGGGCGCACTCCCTGCGCCCCGAGCCCACCCTACTTTGAAGCCTATTAGAGCCTCTGGTCCCCACCGGTCCCCGCAATTGTAATTCATGCGTCCGACATCCTGAAAGGGGCCGGCACATGGATAGAGAGGGTGGCTGCGGTGTTGGGGGGGGGGTGGTTACAATGCACGGGCCGCCACTGTATTACACTAGTGGTTGAGGGGCAGTAGAACCTCATGCTTGAGCTGCATTTTTACTGGCCTCCAACCGCTCCCCTTTAGCTTTATAGTCAGCAGTAGTGGGGGGGTCGGTAAATAAGCTGAGGCAGGAATTAAGCCCCCCCCCCACCGTTGCTTTCAGTGGGCATCGAGCCCAACGAAGGTGACCTATTTAAGAGAAGGGGGTGGTTCTGCAAGCGCCCCACCTCCCTGGTTTGTTGGAAATGATTGGCCCTGATTGGCTGCACTATCACTTACGACGTACTAAAATGACCCACACTAATGTTTGAGAGGCCACTTTAGCATGCCGGTCAGCATTATCAGGTTTACTACTACTGGCACGTCGATACGTCCTCAGTTACTGGCACCATGGCGGAACACTTGTCGCGGGCAGGATGGCGAGGGGTTTGGGTGAACGGCCAGGTTGACAAGACTATTAAATGGGCGATAAAATCTCAAAACGGTTCCTCACGCCAGATCTCACACTATCTGGTAGACGTCAGTTGAATGTAAAACGTCGTCCATTGTGAACGCCTGTTTTCCGGACGTCTGAAGGATTGTTCTGTCCCCGGGCAGTCACCCTGGATTGTATGTCAGACTAGAACAACAGCATCACCTATGGGAGCCGAGGGGAACTGCAACCCGTGAGAGCAGATACAGGAGAGATGAACTCTGGACAGATATATATATATATATATACAGTATAAATATATATATATATATAACATCTGCTACAATGGAGTGTTCCTTTAAAAGAATGGGAGAGGGAGGGGCAGTACTTTTGGGCCAATTATCTGCTTTGCATTCACATGCTTACCCCAAGAGAAAAGAAAGCAGCGAGAAGACCCAATCAGCCTTCTGCTGTTTTTTAACTGTCCAATCACAGGCTGGGGGGCGGGGAGGTGACCAGACTTTGTTGTGTAACTGTAGCAGAAAAAAGTCTGGTCACCAGGCTGGCTGGCAGTGTAAATCACAGGACTGGATGGACAAAGATACAAATCCAGCTCTCGTATATGTTGTATTTAACCTGAAATTTTAGAATTTTGTGCAAATTCCGTTTTATTTTATTTTTTTTCCTTTCTCTGTAGTCTGGCCTCGCTATCAAGTGGTGGGAAACGTGGATTCCGGCCAGTACAACCTGGAGATCACCAACGCCAGCATCTACGATGACGCCAACTTTGAGTGCCAAGCGACGGAGGCCGCCCTACGGTCCAAAGGAGCCAAGCTGACCGTGCTGAGTAAGGATTTCATTATTCCTATTGATATTGATTTATTGGTACTCATCTATTGGTATTGATTCTGATGTATTGGTATTAATGTATTGTTATTGATGCTGATATATTGGTATTGATACAGTTTTTTTATATTGATGCATGGGTATTTGTTAATGGTGTCTTGGTACTGATTTATTGGTATTGATAAATTGGTACTGATTTATTGACTTTAATGTATTGGTATTGATGTATTGGTACTGATTCTGATGTTTTGGTACTGATGTATTGATATTAATACTGATGTATTGTTATTGATGTATTAGTAATGATGTATTGGTATTGATGAATTGGTACTGATGTATTGAATTTAATGTATTGGTATTGGTACTGATGTATTGGTATTGATACTGATGTATTGATATTGATACTGATGTATTGTTATTGATATATTAGTATTGATGTATTGGTATTGATACTGATGTATTGGTACTGATGTATTGTTATTGATATATTCGTACTGATGTATTGGTATTGATACTGATGTATTGTTATTGATATATTAGTACTGATGTATTGGTATTGATGAGTTGGTACTGATGTATTGACTTTAATGTATTGTATTGGGACAGTATTGGTATTGCTACTGATGTATTGGTATTGATGTACTGTATTGGTACTGATATGTTGATATTGGTACTGATGTATTGGTATTGATACTGATGTATTGTTATTGATGTATTAGTACTGATGTATTGCTATTGATGTACTGTATTATTGTTGGTATTGATGTATTGGTATTATTGTATTGGAGATGATGTATAGGTATTGGTGTATTGGTATTGATGTATTGGTATTTGTATTGATACTGATGTGTTGGTACTGATGTGTTGGTTTTGATGTATTGGTATGGGTACGGATGTATTTGTATTGGTATTGATGTATGGGTATTAATGTATTTGAATTGATGTATAGGTATTGGTATCAATATTGATACTGATGTGTTGGTACTGATGTATTGGTATTGATGTATGGGTATTAATATATTGGAATTTATGTATTGATACTGATGTATTGGTATTTATGTATTGGTACTGATGTATTGGTCTTGATACTGATGTATTGGTACTGATGTATTGCTATTGTTATTGATACTGATATATTGGTATTGATACTGATATATTGGTATTGGTTCTGATGTATTGATGCATTGGTACTAATACTGAAGTTAGAAGCTGATTGGCTGCCATGCACATCTGCACCAAATTCTAAGTGCTCCAGTTTTAGTAAATCTCCCTCTTAGTGCCATCTAGTGGCAAAAAGCAGTATTTCCACATTAAAAGCATTTGGCCAGCACAGAAAATCGCTTAAAGCGGAGGTTCACCCTAAAAGAACTATGTACCATCCCATCCAGCATACTTGCGTCAGCTACAGTATGCTTTTTTTTTCCGCTGTATTTACCGTTTAATCGTTCGGTTTCTTTTCAGACTCCCGCGGGGAATAGGCGTTCCTATGAAGAGGGGAACATGATTGACGTGCGGCTATGGTGCGTCACGCGTTCCTAAAATAACCAAAATAGGACTTGGCTGTATACGGCGCCTCCACAGTCAGCTCCTAGTCTGTGCGCAGGCGCCATATATCGCCGTGAAGAGCCGAGTCCTAGTCCAGCTTTTTTCGGAACGCGTGACGCGCCATAGCCGGACGTCAATCATGTTCCCCTCTTCATAGGAACGCCTACTCCCCGCGGGAGTCTGAAAAGAAACCGAACGATTAAACGGTAAATACAGCGCAAAAAAAAGAAAAAAAGCATACTGTAGCTGACGCAAGTATGCTGGATGGGATGGTACATAGATGTTTTTTAGGGTGCACCTCCGCTTTAATAACATTTGTTCTTTTTGCATTTGGCCAATGAATGGTGCTGGGTATCATGGGAAATATAATACTTAGGGGGGGTTTTGTACATTGGATATTTGTGGGATTTTTTAGGTGCATATTAAATCAATAGAAAAAAATGATTAAAAGATATAAATTTTATAAATACATAAAACAACACAATTGCATTAGAAAAGACTCATACTGTACAGTCCTTAAAAGTACAGCACAATGGTGTGGCTCCCAACATATTTCGCCCTAAAATGGGGCTTCCTCAGGAGACGCTGTCCAAATGAATATCAGAGCCTTCCCAATATATATTACAATTGATAATGGTTCAGGGGGTCAGGCAGACAACAAAAGACCAGACTGCAGGCAATCACAGGAGGCATAAAAGGATGTTTCAGACGAGTTCCAATTTTTTTTTTTTGACGAGCCCCCAATTGTTTTTTCGGACAAGCCCCCAATTGTTTTTTCGGACGAACCCCCAATTGTTTTTTGGACCAGCCCCCAATTGTTTTTTGGACCAGCCCCCAATTGTTTTTCGGACGAGCCCCCAATTGTTTTTCGGACGAGCCCCCAATTGTTTTTCGGACGAGCCCCCAATTGTTTTTTGGACGAGCCCCCAATTGTTTTTTGGACCAGCCCCCAATTGTTTTTTGGACCAGCCCCCAATTGTTTTTCGGACGAGCCCTCAATTGTTTTGCTTGCGTCTATCTAGTTTAACAAATGCAACACAAAGGACCAGAGAGGCTAGTTTGCAAAAAAGATGAACATGAGGATGAGAGACTCCTATTTGGGGACACTCAGCACATGATCTGAGGTCCTGTAAGGAATATGTGTTTCTTCTCGTGGTTTCCACCTTTTTTCAATATCAAACGGAAAACACAACATTTGGCCAGCAGATGGTGCGAAGTATCCTGGGAAATAGTGCCATCTAGTGGCAAAAAAGCAATATTTCCACTTTAAATCCATGAAAAGCATTTGTCCAGCACAGGAAAAAGCCTAAGAACATGTTTATTTTTTTGTTTGTTTTTTTGCACAGAACAAATGTGCATGCACTTTCACTTGGCGAATAATTTATAAATATACCTCTTAAATTAATTTTATAAGAAAAAAAAATATGTTTAATGATGCATAAATGTGGGCCTATTAGATCTGGCATCTTGCATAAGCCCGGCGGTGACGGGTTCTCTTTAATCAGTCGATGCCTGGTACAAAACCTTGCTGGGTTCTCACACTGTGGAGTTTATACAGAGGAGGTGCAGCCTCCCCTATGCGGAATGTTTATATGCCATTGTTGGGAGCAGCGGCGGCGGACTTGCAGCGACCTGTTAGCAGGTAATCAGCAGCCAGCCAGGCAGGGCGAGCTCGGAGTGCGTGTCCTCCACATTACAATGGAAGGATAGAGAAGGGAGACAATTGCGCTCTTGTGAAAGCTTTCTCCTGCGTGAAATCCCTTGATTTTGTTTTCTCACCTATTTGGCTCCGAGCAAGTCCCAGCAGCCAGGAGTCTAATTACCGGCACCTCGCTGCCCTGCGTGATACTAATGAAGGCAGCGCTTACCGCTCCCAACTACGGCTCCTCCGCCGCACTGCCCTCCTTATAGATGTGCCTGGTGATCCCGGGCCGCATACTAAGAGGTCTATGGAGGGCCAAGGACTATGGAATAGGCAGACCCCCCCCCCAAAAAAAATTTATAATATAAATATATATATACACAGTATCTCACAAAAGTAAGTACACCCCTTACATTTTTGTAAATATTTCCTTCTATCTTTTCATGTGACAACACTGAAGAAATGACACTTTGTATCTACAATGTTGTGTAGTGAGTGTACAGCTTGTATAACAGTGTACATTTTCTGTCCCCTCAAAATAACTCAACACACAGCCATTAATGTCCAACAAAAGTGAGTACACCTCTAAGTGAAAATGTCCAAATTGGGCCCAAAGTGTCAATACTTTGTGTGACCGTCATTATTTTCCAGCACTGCCTTGACCCTCTTGGGCATGGAGATCATCAGAGCTTCACATGTCGCCACTGGAGTCTTCCCCTCCTCCATGATGACATCACAGAGCTGGTGGATGTTGGAGATCTTGCGCTCCCCCACCTTCTGTTTGAGGAGTCCCACAGATGCTCAATAGGGTTTAGGTCTGGAGACATGCTTGGCCAGTCCATCACCTTTACCCTCAGCTTCTTTAGCAAGGCAGTGGTCATCTTGGAGGTGTGTTTGGGGTGGTTATCATGCTGGAATACTGCCCTGCGGTCCAGTCTCTGAAGGGAGGGGCTCATGCTCCGCTTCAGTATGTCACAGTACATGTTGGCATTCATGGTTCCCTCAATGATCTGTAGCCCCCCAGTGCCGGCAGCACTCATGCAGCCCCAGATCATGACACTCCCACCACCATGCTTGACTGTAGACAAGACACACTTGTCTTTGTCCTCCTCACCTGGTTGCCGCCACACACGCCTGACACCATCTGACACCAAATAAAGTTTATCTTGGTCTCATCAGACCACCAGATGGAGCTGATGATCATAGTAAAGAAGTATCATCAGCTCCATCTAGTGACCACATAATGGGGTATTTTTCTCATTTACTGTATTTTATACACAGGTGGTAAAAACAGGCATTTCGGAATAGGCCTAATGTTTACCACCCTTCAATTGGCCATGGAAAGCCTAAAGGGACAAACATATACAGATTTAGAGCCAAAAACGCACAGTTGTGAAACCATTGTGAATCAGGAAAATATCACAATATGGCCACTAAATGGATGGAGCCAACGATCATAGTAAAAAATACTCAGGTGCAAAATACAGAAATTTGGCCACTAGATGGCGCCAACGATCATAGTAAAAAATACTCAGTTACAAAATACAGCAATATGGACACTAGATGGAACCAACGACAATAGTAAAAAAATACTCAGTTACAGCAGGGTTTGACAAATTTGCTTGGAATCTAGGAACCAGCTAAAAAAGTTAGGAGCCAGAAAACGTGCCCCGTCCCGACGAGCTTGCGCGCAGAAGTGAACGCATACGTGAGCAGGGCCCGCATATGTAAACGGTGTTCAAACCACACATGTGAGGTATCGGCGCAATTGGTAGAGCGAGAGCAATAATTCTAGCCCTAGACCTCCTCTGTAACTCAAAACATGCAACCTGTAGATTTTTTTAAACGTCGCATATGGAGATTTTAAAGGGTAAAAGTTTGTCGGCATTCCACGAGCGGACGCAATTTTGAAGCGTGACATGTTGGGTATCAATTTACTCGGCGTAACATTATCTTTCACAATATTAAAAAAAAATTGGGATAACTTTACTGTTGTCTTATTTTTTGATTGAAAAAAGTGTATTTTTTCCCCAAAAAAAAAGTGTGCTTGTAAGGCCGCTGCGCAAATACTGCGTGACAGTATTGAGATGATCTCCATTTTATTCTCTAGGGTGTTAGAATAAAAAATATATACAATGTTAGGGGGTTCTAATTAGAGGGAAGAATATGGAAGTGAGAAATTACACATTACACATGCTGTTTTACTTGTAATGCCAACGGCCACCACCAGATGGCGCAGGTCACAGAAGGAAGATTGGCACTTCACAAGGCCGCAAAGCTGCGGCCTCAATTACCGGCCGTCGCGGGCCCGCCGCGATCGCGTGGCGGGGGAGGTGGGGGCGCACGGGGGCATTAGTTCGCATGTGCAGCGCTATATAAGTTTTTCACTCACTCACTCACGTGGCCTCAATTACCGGCGGCCGCGGGCGCCAGGTCACAATTTCTTGTCGCAATTGCGACCTGGTGCCCGGATTTTGTCGAGCCCTGAGTTACAGAATACTGCAATATTGACACTAGATGGAGCCAACGATCATAGTAAAAAATACTCAGTGCTCTGACTCAACTACAAGGCCCGAAACTTTGGGCCAGATTCACAGAAAAAGTACTTTCAAATTTGCCGCGTCGTATCTTTATTTGTAATTCACAAACAAAGATACGACGGCTTTTGGCTAAGATCCGACAGGCGTACGGCTTCGTACTCCTTCAGATCTTAGGATGCAATACTTCGGCGACCTCTGGGTGGAGTTCGTGTCGTTTTCCGCGTCGGGTATGCAAATGAGCTGTTTACGGCGATCCACGAAGGTACGCGCGTTCGTTGCATTCTCTCACGTCGGGGCGCCGTAATTTCGCGCAAAGCACGGCGGGAAATTTCCTAACGGAGCATGCGCAGAACGTTCGGCGTGGGAACGTGCCTAATTTAAATGGTACACGCCCCATTTGAATTAGGCGGGCTTGCGCCGGACGGCTTTACGCTACGCCGCCGCAAGTTTACACGCAAGTGCTTTGTGAATCAAGCACTCACGATGAAAACTTGCGGCGGAGTAACGTAAAGGGGATACGTTATGCCGCCGTAATTGTTCGTGAATCTGGCCCTTTATCTCCAGCTTCATGTAGGGCTTACACAGCCTGGTGTTCTATTTTTCCCTTGCATCAATTCAGACAGCTTAACTCAATGAATAACTCACTGTTAGAGAGACAGACGATGAATCCTTTTGAATGTTCCGTTTAATGATGGGTATTCATAGGTAGAAAAACGTTGCAGTTGTAAGCCACATGGAAAGATGTTTCAGCATGGTAGGTATACAGGGCTAATGAGAGAGAGACAGGGAGTGGAGGAGAATATACAGAACTATGGCGGGAGAGAGAGTTCAGCTAGACAGAAGGGAGCAGAGCTTAAAGACACAGAGCAATAATAAATCACATAGTGTAACACAACACTCAGTTACAAAATACTGCATTATGGCCACTAGATGGAGCCAAAGATCATAGTAAAAAATACTTGGTTACAAAATACTGCAATTTGGCCACTAGATGGAGCCAACAATAAAAGTAAAAAATACTCAGTTACAAAATACTGCAGTATGGCAACTAGATGGAGCTGGCGATCATAGTATCATCATCTCCATCTAGTGGCCATAATGTGGCTATTTTCCAGACTCACTTTATTCTGTATGTATAAGTACTGTATATCACAATATCACAGGCCTCATGCACACGGGCACATGAGAGAGCCGACTATGGTTGTACGTGGGTTTACATTGCTACTTGTGAAAACCCGTTCATGCGCAACGTAGTGTGCCCCCAGACACAGACTGGCTGTGCGCCCCCCACGCATGCACAGTTTTTTGCAAGTAGCAGTATCAACCTGCGCACAGCCCCATCCAGCCACTTTAGTTGGCTGTACGTGGTAGCACGGTAACCCTGGAGTGGGCATATGCCTTCAGTTTACATTATATGGCCTCATGTGCCCATGTGCATGAAGACTAAAGCACGTCACATGCGTTAGTGTGCTGCAGTGCCATGCATTTTGATTGGCGACCAACTGCTCTAAGACAAAGCGGGTCCAACGCCACAGAGAAGGACGCCGGGGTATAAATAATTGCCCTTGCGGAGTCTCTACTCTGACACTATAACGATGTGATCATAGGTGTGCGCAGCCTATGGCATTAGGGTGTGCACCCCAAAGATCAAACATATTTGCATGTGTATATACAGTATACTGATGGTGTCAGCAGAGCCGTGGACGGTGTCAGTAGTATTTATTTTTTTATTTTAGGAGCCCCATTAGGGAGCTTTGGTGAAATATCAGGGGTCTATTTCTGTGCGTTACTGCACGTTTAACGCAGTATGTTTCTGTGCATTACTGCATGTTTAACGCAGTATATTCCAGTGTGTTACTGCATGTTTAATGCAGCATATTTCTGTGCATTAGTGCACGCTTAACGCAGTATATTTCAGTGCATTACTGCATGTTTAACGCAGTATATTTCTGTGCATTAGTGCATGTTTAACGTTGTATATTTCAGTGTGTTACGTGCCATTTAATGCTGTATTTTTCTGTGCATTAGTGCACGTTTGACATAGTATATTTCGGTGCAATCTGCACCATGCAGGGTGATTAGGGTGTGCCTAGGCACACCTGGCACACCCTGTGCGCACGCCTATGGATGTGATAGATGTGTAACTTCTCTTCTTTCTATCCCCAGTTCCCCCGGAGGATCCCGTCATAGAGTCTGGTTCGGACACCCTACTCCTGAGAGCCGGGATCCCCTACAACTTGACCTGCCGAGCCGAAAAAGCCAAGCCAGCGGCCACCATCGAGTGGCTCAGAGATGGAGCCCTGCAGGAAGGAGCCGCCACCAGCACGGTGAGTAGCCTGGAGGTGCCCCTCCCGCAGATCTCAGCCTGTGATCTACTCTCTGACTGTCTTTGTTCTTCCTCTTGAAATCCGGCCTTCCAGGTTGTAGCTGAGCCCCCGGGCGTGCCGCGCCGGCCCCCAGTGAAACGAGAGAGAGTTTTGATCTTTCTCTCCGCCGCTTCGACATGAAAGGCCTTTGTGGAAGTGCCTGCCTTTTCATTCTTCCATCCAGACACATCTGAGGTGACCAGAGCCTCTTTACTGAACCTTATAACAGTGACTGCTTTATTCCCGCAAGAAAACCTTGGACCGCGGCTCATTGTAGCAGATCTGAGGTGGGAGGGACGCTGCTCACCCGTCCTGCTCATCCTAATGGGTTCTGTACGTCCAAAGCCTCAATGTTTCCATGCTGTTTTGCTGGGGCCATATTAAAGTGCTCCCCCCCAGTGATAATTAGCTGCTTTCTAAAAAATTACCTCTGTCACCGGGATTCTGTCTGATCAAAAGGTGCTTAAATAAAAGAGTATTACGAGGGCTGAAATGTTCAGCTTTCCTGGAGAAAGTGCTGCACTGTGATCCCTTCAAGTGTTATGCCTCGTACACACGATCGGAATTTCCGATGGAAAAAGTCAGACAGACTTTTTCCATAGGAAATTCCGACCATGTGTATGCCCCATCGGATTATTTTCATTGGAAATTCCAAGGAATTCCATTGGAGTGTAGATAGAGAACATGTTCTCTTTTACTTCGATGGAATTCCGTCAGAATTCCGATGTGATTTTGGTCGGACCGTGTTTGACTTGAAATCCCTTTAAAGCCTTTATTTGTTAGGAACAACCATTACAGCCAACACGTTTTTGGGGGGGGGGGGAGTTGTCACGTACCTGGTGGAGATCGAGCAGTAGAGTGGGCTTCTCTTGCACTGTCTAACGCCCCTGATAGTGGTGACAGGGAGCGTAGGACACAAATCCCGGACGAGCCCCCACGTGTAGCACTACCCCCGAAGGAGCTGCTGGTTTAGATTTGGGCCTGCCGTTACCTTACTGTTCCATACGCTCGTTTCAGGGGTTGTGCTTGAAGAGTTGCCCATAAGAACGCACCAACACAAAATCTCTTTCAAGGGTTTTTATTAGCAAAGTTCTCCAACAGAGGGGTAGAGGGACAGGGAAAGACTCGGGTACGTTTGCTTTGCGGATCACGGGTATTACTCAGATCCAGAGGATTAACTCCACTCCACACTGGATTTCAGCAACCACCAGATAGGCCCACTCTCACCGGCCTAGCAGCGGTTGCGAAGCTCGACAAAGTCTCTGTCACAGACTTGGTAAGTGTTGTCAGGCCGTCCCACGATCTTCTGCCACAAGATCATGTAACCGACTGCACACTCGATATAGTTCCAACAAAAGTTACACGACTCGCGGTGCCAAGAATCTTTCAGCCGGACCAACAGAACAGTGAGGTAAATCCGCCAGGGTAGGTCCATCTATTGAATCCCACTGGTTCAGCTTTCTTCCATAGATAAGGTAGCGAAGGACCCTCCCTGGATCGGTAGGCCCCAGAAACTCCTGGGCCTACTCTAAATTGCTAGGCCTCGGGCCAGCCTGCCCCGAGGCTACAAACATGCTCAACATCCCTGAGGCCAGAAGGGCCATCAGGTCGGGATCGGAAGACAAACCCTGATAAACCGCGTCTGTCCCTTAAGTACCCCTCCCCAGAATGCACAGCGGGTTGACCACGCCCCCTGAGCCTCTTCTGAGAGAGAGATATCCAATACATCCAGCTTGTTGCCTTTCCAACCATGACCTGCGGTGACAGCGACACCCACCGTCAAGGGGAAACTTGTGCAACCCAGCTGAACTGAACAGAACCAACAATTTAGAATAATCATCCTGAGCCAAAACTACTGCTCAGGCAACTATAATTTGACACATAGCGAATACTCAATGGGGAGCAGGGCGCTACACCAGCAACAATGGAGCTCCCCAACAACAATAGACCCCCTCCCTCCACAGTAGATGTCTCCCAGCAACGATTGTCTCACAGTAGCATAGGAGCCCCCAGTAACAATAGATCCCCCACCAGGGACAACTGACCTCCCCAATAACAATAGACCCTTCCACTGAAAAAATAGATTCCCCCAGCATCGATAGACCCTCCAGTACACCCCAGCACCCCTTGCCATTACATACATTCAGAGCTAGAGGTGCCAGAACTGCGTTCCTGCTGACTTGTGGTCACAGAAAAATTGCCTTCTTACAGAGAGCTAAAAGGGTCAATGGTGTCAGTGGGAACTTATCTGAGAGGTAGAAATTTCTCATTGCTCAAGGAACCCCTTGCAACCTCTGAAGGAACCCTAGAGTTCCATCGAACCCTGGTTGAGAAACCCCATGGGTGATATCCAGGGCTTTTTTTCTCAGAGAATGGGTGCAGGAACTCCCTCCTTCTGAGTCACCTCTTGTGTCCACCCCCTACCCACCTCCAAGCACCATTCATTAGTTTCACCCCCTACCCACCTCTGAGCACCATTTCTTGGTTCCACCCCCTACCCACCTCTGAGCACCATTTCTTGGTTCCACCCCCTACCCTCCTCCGAGCACCATTCTTTGGTTCCACCCCCTCCCCACCTCCGAGCACCATTCCTTGGTTCCACCCCCTACCCACCTCCGAGCACTATTTTTTGGTTCCAACTCCTAATCACCTCCGAGCACTATTTCTTGGTTCCAACCCCTACCCACCTCCAAGCACCATTCATTGGTTTCACCCCCTACCCACCTCTGAGCACCATTCCTTGGTTTCACTCCTTACCCACCTCCGAGCACCGTTCCTTGGTTCCACCCCCTACCCACCTCTGAGCACCATTCCTTGGTTTCACTCCTTACCCACCTCCGAGCACCGTTCCTTGGTTCCACCCCCTACCGACCATTACATACATTCAGAGCTGGAGATGCCGGAACTGCTTTCCCCCGCGTTCCTACTGAAAAAAAGCCCAGATGATATCACTGCTTCTACTCTTCAAAAGAGAAGGAAGGATCTAATGCCTACCCCTGCACTAGAACCTGTGGTCCTGCTAAAGAGGAGGACTGGACTTTACACTGCCTGATGCAGGTGGGATCTGGTGCCTAGGTCTTGACCCATGTGACCAGCACTGAGGGAAGTGCGCGAAAGAAGATGGGGGCTCATTATGATTTAAGCATGCACAGGTCCTCTTTTTAGAAAGATCATTCTTTCTTATCATGAATCTTGTTTTGCAGATGGTGTTGGCGGATGGAAAACTTGAAACCACCGTGAGCTACCTGTTGATAGTCCCTACGGATCAAGACATTGGCCGAACGTTTACGTGTAGGACATCGAACTACGCTATTCCAACCGGCAAGGAGACCACAGTCAAGCTGGACGTCCATCGTAAGCCATATTGCCAATATTCCTTCCTGTTTTATACTGTCTGTGGTTTATACAAAGAGAAGATAACCCAGACCTTTACAGAATAAGCCCAACAGAGGCGGCTCTAGGCTTTGTGAGGCCTTAGGCAAAACTTGACGTGGGGCCCCACTCACACCCATGATGGGAAAAATAATTCAACGACAAGAGCCTCTTCCCCACAACCCTGGCCGGTGGTTGTGGGGGTCTGCGGGCAAGGGGCTTATCGAATCTAAAATCCCCCTTTAACAAGGCGGCCTCCAGATCCTGATCTTTTATAACTAAGGGGCGGATGTCACCTGGTGAACCCGCCCCCTTGTGACATCATTTACTGAGGGCATGCTGGGTCATTGACGTCACAAGGGGTGGGGTCACCAATATTCACTGGTTGTTAGGGATGCTGGCTGCTTTGCTCCTGGGTCAGGGCTCTTAACGCTGCCTGAGCACAGCAGCGTTAAGGTCGCCTGTCCCTCAAAACTGGGTTAATGCATTGGGCAAGTTAGGCGGCCGCGAGGCCCCTGTAAGTGCTAGGCCTTAGGCCACCGCCTAATTTGCCTAATTAAAGAGCCGCCTCTAAAGCCCAAATTCTGTGAAAAGCCCTAAATAGATAGATAAGGTGCCCTAGCATGTTCGAAAAGGATAATAATGTAATGTTGGTGCATGAGTATGTCAACCACACTCCAAGGAACAAAAGTAGGGAGTGGCATCCTTAGCATCTCTGTTGTACGGGCATTTCTTATTGGCCATAAAATTGCTATATATACAGCACCATCTAGTGGTGGAACAAAGATAAGCACAGCCTGTATACTTTCAATATACACAGCACCATCTAGTGGTGGTACAAGGATAAGCACAGCCTGTATACTTTCTATATACACAGCACCATCTAGTGGTGGAACACGGATAAGCACAGCCTGTATACTTTCTATATACACAGCACCATCTAGCAGTGGAAGGGGGATAAGCACATCCCATATAAAATCTGGTATCCTTAGCATCTCTTTTGCAAGGTATTTCTGATTGGTCCTCCGAGTCATAAACTTGCTATACACACAGCGCCATCTAATGGTAGAAATGGGGATCAGCACATTCCATATACTTTCTATATTCACAGCACCACCTAGTGGTGGAAAGGGAATAAGCACAGCCCATATACTTGCTTTATACACAGCACCATCTAGTGGTGGAAAGGGGATAAGCACATTCTATATACTTTCTATATTCACAGCACCACCTAGTGGTAGAATGGGCATAAGCACAGCCCATATACTTGCCTAATACACAGCATCATCTAGTGGTAGAAAGGGCATAAGCACAGCTATATACATAGCGCCATCTAGTGGTGGACTTTGCCTAGGCTACGATGATGTCATCCGTCTGCTGAAAGCAAGAAGAACCATTGCCTCAGTCTCCTCTCCCCCAGTAATCACTTAGACTGCTGGCCATATACTTGCTATATGCACACCTCCATCTAGTGGTGGACAGGGGATAAGCACAGCCCATATATTTGCTATATACACACACTGCCATCTAGTGGTGAAAAGGGGATATGCATATCCCACAAACTTGCTATATACACATCGCCATCTAGTGGTGGACAGGGAATAAGCACATCACATATACTGTACTTGCTATATACACATCGCCATCTAGTGGTGAAAAGGGAATAAGCTCATCCCATATACTGTACTTGCTATATAAACAGCGCCATCTAGTGGTGGACAGGGGATAAGCACAGCCCATATACTTGCTATATGCACACTGCCATCTAGTGGTGAAAAGGGAATAAGCACATCCCATATACTGTACTTGCTTATATAAACAGCGCCATCTAGTGGTGAAAAGGGAAAAAGGACATCCCATATACTGTACTTGCTATATACACATCGCCATCTAGTGGTGAAAAGGGAATAAGCACATCCCATATACTGTACTTGCTATATAAACATCGCCATCTAGTGGTGAAAAGGGAATGAGCACATCCCATATACTGTACTTGCTATATAAACATTGCCATCTAGTGGTGAAAAGGGAATAAGCACATCCCATATACTGTACTTGCTATATAAACAGCACCATCTAGTGGTGAAAAGGGAATAAGCACATCCCATATGCTGTACTTGCTATATAAACATCGCCATCTAGTGGTGAAAAGGGAATAAGCACATCCCATATACTGTACTTGCTATATAAACATCGCCATCTAGTGGTGAAAAGGGAATAAGCACATCCCATATACTGTACTTGCTTATATAAACAGCGCCATCTAGTGGTGAAAAGGGAATAAGCACATCCCATATGCTGTACTTGCTATATAAACATCGCCATCTAGTGGTGAAAAGGTAATAAGCACATCCCATATACTGTACTTGCTATATAAACAGCGCCATCTAGTGGTGAAAAGGGAACGAGCACACCCCATATACTGTACTTGCTATATAAACATCGCCATCTAGTGGTGAAAGGGGAATAAGCACATCCCATATACTGTACTTGCTATATAAACAGCGCCATCTAGTGGTGGATAGGGGTTAAGCACAGCCCATATACTTGCTATACACAGTACAAAACACCATCTAATGGTGGAGAAGGGGCTTTGCCTAGTCTGAGATGATGTCACCAATCTGCTGCAGGCAGGAGGGGCCATTTTCTCAGTCTCCTCTCCGCCAGGGATCACTCAAGACTGTATATTGTAACTTTGAGAGGCTCCAGCAGGGGCTTATCTTTTTGTCAGACCTTTGTGAACACAGCTAAGCTGGCATCTCCGTCCAGGAAGTAGATGATAACCCTAGATGATGCCTGAAAAACATGGTACCGGCATTCTGGGGGGAAAAATGGACTGTAAAGGGGGAGTTCTGTGATCTCTGTGAAAGGTAATAAATACCTTGATGTGTGACGCTAACGTATTACTGAACACGTATTGCACTGAACATGATAAAATATATCTGATTCTAGCTCCGCTGTAATCTTGGTGATCTGACAGATCTGATTGGACGCGGCCAGCTGAGCCATTATTTACATCTTGCTTTGATAAACACTTTTAAACAATTCTCGTAATGGCTCCCCCAGTGATGTCATGGCATTTGCATTCATCAGATACTCTTGGGCGTAAGCTCCATTGTAATAATTGAAAGAGATAATGGACGGTGCGGAGGGTTTCCGCCATTACCATTATTCTGCTTGATTAAGGAAGCTAAGTAGATTCGTTAAGTCATAGTGGGGAAATGGGGGGGGGAGGAGGGGGTTGGCGCATCTTATCTTAATACGATAGCAGGAAAGTGCTGACTGTCTGATAGCGGAGCCAGCAATAATTCTCAGAGGGAGCGGGCCAAGCTGGCCGGCCTCCTATTCTCTATTGCTATCTTCATCGATTGGCCTCTATACGGCCAGATGTGTCACCGAAATGTCAATGGGTGGTCAGGTGACAGGGTGATTGGGACCATGGCTTCACCACGATTCCTGCAAATAGGATGGCTGCATGCTGGGATACATTGTGCCATGGCAGATGGAAAGCCGCAGGATGCCTATAACGGAAACCCAGATATACGACACAGTCGCCTTAAAGGCATACACCCAGATTTAGGATGTAACTTCAAACATTTCCCGAACTCCCCACCCTAAAATTGACCCCTTCTTGCCTGAATCGTAGGGTGCTGCTCCCTGGAGTGTCCTGTTGTTCTTTTATTTAGTGCCCATTCCCAATGGGAATACTACAAGTCCCATCCGCCACTGCGGCAGAAGGACTTGAAGAGTACACCGGCAGTAGTCCATCGCTGACTTCTCCTGCCCCCATAACAGAAGGTCCGTACCTCCTGTGCAGACCTGGGCCTGGGTGTTGTTCCTTCAATTTAGCTACAATCCGCCCATTCCCAATGGGAATACTACAAGACCCATCCGACACAGCGGAAGAAGGACTCACAGAGCACGCCGGCAGTAGTCCATCGCTAACTTCTCCAGCCCCATAACAGAAGGTCCATACCTCTTTACAGACTTGGGCCTGGGTGTTGTTGTTACTTCAATTTAGCTCCCATCCGCCCATTACCAATGGGAATACTACAAATCCCATCCGACACAGAGGAAGAAGGACTCACAGAGCACGCCGGCAGTAGTCCATCGCTAACTTCTCCTGCCCCCATAACAGAAGGTCCATACCTCTTTACAGACTTGGGCCTGGGTGTTGTTCCTTCAATTTAGCTCCCATCCGCCCATTACCAATAAGAATCCTACAAGTCCCATCCGACACAGCGGAAGGACTCGCAAAGCACAACGGCAGTAGTCCATCGCTAACTTCTCCAGCCCCATAACAGAAGGTCCATACCTCTGTACAGACCTGGGTGTTGTTCCTTTAATTTAGCTCCCATCCGCCCATTCCCAATCGGAATACTCGTCAGAAGGACTCACAGAACATTCCAGTAGTAGCCCATTGCTAATTTATCCAGCCCCAAAACAGAAGCTCCGTATTTCAGTACAGACCTGGGCCTGAGTATTGTTCCTTTAATTTAGCTCCCATCTGTCCATTCCCAATGGGAATACTACAAGTCCCATCCGCCATCGCGGTAGAAGGACTGACAGAGCACACCGGCAGTAGTCTTTCGCTAACTTCTCCTGCCCCCATAACAGAAGGTCCATACCTCTGTACAGACCTGGGCCTGGGTGTTGTTCCTTCAATTTAGCTCCCATCCGCCCATTACCAATGGGAATACTACAAGCCCCATCCGACACAGCGGAAAAAGGAATCACAGAGCACACCAGCAGTAGTCCATTACTATCTTCTCCAGCCCCATAACAGAAGGTCCATACCTCTGTGCAGACCTGAGCCTGGGTGTTGTTCCTTCAATTTATCTCCCATCCGCCCATTCCTAATGGGAATACTACAAGACCCATCCGGCACAGCGGAAGAAGGACTCACAGAGCACGCCGGCAGTAGTCCATCGCTAACTTCTCCAGCCCCATAACAGAAGGTCCATACCTCTTTACAGACTTGGGCCTGGATACATTGTGCCATGGCAGATGGAAAGCCGCAGGATGCCTATAACGGAAACCCAGATATACGACACAGTCGCCTTAAAGGCATACACCCAGATTTAGGATGTAACTTCAAACATTTCCCGAACTCCCCACCCTAAAATTGACCCCTTCTTGCCTGAATCGTAGGGTGCTGCTCCCTGGAGTGTCCTGTTGTTCTTTTATTTAGTGCCCATTCCCAATGGGAATACTACAAGTCCCATCCGCCACTGCGGCAGAAGGACTTGAAGAGTACACCGGCAGTAGTCCATCGCTGACTTCTCCTGCCCCCATAACAGAAGGTCCGTACCTCCTGTGCAGACCTGAGCCTGGGTGTTGTTCCTTCAATTTATCTCCCATCCGCCCATTCCTAATGGGAATACTACAAGACCCATCCGGCACAGCGGAAGAAGGACTCACAGAGCACGCCGGCAGTAGTCCATCGCTAACTTCTCCAGCCCCATAACAGAAGGTCCATACCTCTTTACAGACTTGGGCCTGGGTGTTGTTGTTACTTCAATTTAGCTCCCATCCGCCCATTACCAATGGGAATACTACAAATCCCATCCGACACAGAGGAAGAAGGACTCACAGAGCACGCCGGCAGTAGTCCATCGCTAACTTCTCCTGCCCCCATAACAGAAGGTCCATACCTCTTTACAGACTTGGGCCTGGGTGTTGTTCCTTCAATTTAGCTCCCATCCGCCCATTACCAATAAGAATCCTACAAGTCCCATCCGACACAGCGGAAGGACTCACAAAGCACAACGGCAGTAGTCCATCGCTAACTTCTCCAGCCCCATAACAGAAGGTCCATACCTCTGTACAGACCTGGGTGTTGTTCCTTTAATTTAGCTCCCATCCGCCCATTCCTAATCGGAATACTCGTCAGAAGGACTCACAGAACATTCCAGTAGTAGCCCATTGCTAATTTATCCAGCCCCAAAACAGAAGCTCCGTATTTCAGTACAGACCTGGGCCTGAGTATTGTTCCTTTAATTTAGCTCCCATCTGTCCATTCCCAATGGGAATACTACAAGTCCCATCCGCCATCGCGGTAGAAGGACTGACAGAGCACACCGGCAGTAGTCTTTCGCTAACTTCTCCTGCCCCCATAACAGAAGGTCCATACCTCTGTACAGACCTGGGCCTGAGTGTTGTTCCTTTAATTTAGCTCCCATCCACCCATTACCAATGGAAATACTACAAGCCCCATCCGACACAGCGGAAAAAGGTCTCACAGAGCACACCAGCAGTAGTCCATTACTATCTTCTCCAGCCCCCATAACAGAAGGTCCATACCTCTGTACAGACCTGGGCCGGGGTATTGTTTCTTTAATTTTGCTCCCATCTGCCCATTCCCAATGGGAATACTACAAGACCCATCCGATACTGTGGCAGAAGCCTCACAGAGCACAGTAGTCCATCGCTAACTTCTCCTGCCTCATAACAGAAGTTCCATACCTCTGTACGGACCTGGGTGTTGCTCCTTTAATTTAGAGCCCATCTGCCCCTTTTCCAATGGGAATACAACAGAATAGAATAGAAAATAAAATAATAAAATAAAATAGAACAGAATAGACCTGGGCCTGGGTGTTGTTCCTTCAATTTAGCTCCCATCCGCCCATTCCCAATGGGAATACTACAAGACCCATCCGACACAGCGGAAGAAGGACTCACAGAGCACACCGGCAGTAGCCCATCGCTAACTTCTCCAGCCCCATAACAGAAGTTCCATACCTCTGTACGGACCTGGGTGTTGCTCCTTTCATTTAGAGCCCATCTGCCCCTTTTCTAATGGGAATACAACAGAATAGAATAGAAAATAAAAGAATAGAATAAAATAGAACAGAATAGAAAATAAAGGACTATAATGAAAATAATAGAATGGAATAGAATCGAAAAGAAAAGAATAGAACTTTTTGTACTCTTATTCCGAGGCCGTAATTGGCTCTTTATATTTATACACATGCACGTAGTAAACAAAGCTACGAAGCAACTTCCTACTATGATGTGAACTTGAATGGAGACAGTGAATGAACGCTAAATTGATTAGGTCTCCGGATGGAGTTCTCTGAGGTGGGAAGAAAAAAAAAAGAAATGAATAGAACAGAAAATAATTGAATGGAATAGAATGAATGCAACCGTGTTCTGTAATTTGAATTTCAAATAGAATAAAGAAAAAGAATAGAGTATAATTAAACAGAATAGAGAAGAGTAAAACAGAACAAAATAGAATAGAAAATAAAGAGACACAATAGAATAGAATGATTAAAGAATAGAATAGAATAGAAAATAACATAATAGAAACAAATAGAAAAGAATAGAATTAATATAATCATCTTACAAAATTCTAATTTCGAACAGCTATTCTTCACAATGAATTCGGATTGATTCAATATTTTTGATTTGCTTCGAATACATTGGAAAAATCTGGTCAAAAACTAACGAATGAAACTAAACTAACTTTGTTACGAATACAATGAAAAGAAATTAGCGACTTAACGAATCGATCCGAAACAAAATAATATTTTTTTTTCGTTCTGCACATACGCAAAAATTTTTTTTCCGACACACAGAAAAAGACGTCACACTTTATCAGCCGCGTGGTGACGCCGTTGATGATGTCACCAGGCATCTGTAAGCGCGCTCCAAATCGCATGGTGCGTGTTTATGAATGCATTGGCTGCCCTGAACGCAACGCGCAGGGGGCGCTCAACAGGCCTTCAGAGGAAAAGCTGGACTTGTACTATTCGCAAACACAATTTTTTTTTTCATATGTCCCCAGTCGGCTGTCGCCGTTGTTTCTCTTGATGTGCTGTCAGCCTGTCTCTGGCGGTCTCGCGGGCCTGTCTCTGCGATGCGCACTGACAGCGGCGCGCCGCACTATTTGTACGGCGGTGCGACTTAAAAGACAATTTCGTTAATAGCATTTACCTAACCCAGGCTGATTTTATTTTATTTTTTTCACGCGAGGAGCCCCGACGCCGGCTGAATGCAGATGAGGCCGGGAAGACAATACGCCTCTTTGATGGTGATTTAAGATGGTCCCCCGCTATTTATTACTGACAGATCGGAGCCGGCCTCTCCTCAGCCCCTCTGCACGGCGTATGCGACGGGAGCGCGTCCGTTGGTACACAGCATCAGCATAGATCTTTCTTTCTCACGCAGGCCGAGCCCCTAAATCAGACGAAAGTCTGAGGATTTCTTACCGCGAGCGCCTTTGTGGTTTCTGGATGGAAAGAAGAAAGGCGAGGGATTCTTAAAGAGGACCTGTCCTCATAAGCTGGTGTGTTAAAAGCCTACTCCTACCTTGCAGTATGTTGGATAACATGCGTGCGTAGATGTGAACGGGGCCCCCTATCATTTCCCTTTAGGCTCGGTTCACACTGCTACATATTGGGAACGTGCGCAAAATCACCCAGCGTCACTTTAGCAAATGCGCAGTTTGACGTGGCACATTTTTGGGAAAAGTGAGAAGCCGGCAACTGGAATGAGAAGCCGGTAACTGGCGTGAGAAGCCGGTAACTGGCGTGTGAAGCCGGTAACTGCCGTGAGAAGCCGGTAACTGGAGTGAGAAGCCGGTAACTGGAGTGAGAAGCCGGTAACTGGAGTGAGAAGCCGGTAACTGGAGTGAGAAGCCGGTAACTGGAGTGAGAAGCCGGTAACTGGAGTGAGAAGCCGGGAACTGGAGCGTGAAGCCAGAAACTGGAGAGAGAACCCGGAGCAAGAACCCGGAAACTGGAGCGAGAACCCGGCAACTGGAGCGAGAACCCGGCAACTGGAGCGAGAACCCGGCAACTGGAGCGAGAACCCGGCAACTGGAGCGAGAACCCAGAAACTTGAGCGAGAACCCGGAAACTGGAGTGAGAACCCGGCAACTGGAGTGAGAACCCGGAAGCTCTAGTGAGAATCTGGCAACTGGAGTCAGAAGCCAGCAACTGGAGTGTGAAGCCAGAAACTGGAGCGTGATGCCGGGAACTGGAGCAAGAAGCCGGAATCTGGAGTGTGAAGCCGGCAACTGGAGCGAGAACCCGTAAACTGTAGTAAGAAGCTGGTAACTGGAGCGAGAACCCGTAAACTGTAGTAAGAAGCTGGTAACTGGAGCGAGAACCCGTAAACTGTAGTAAGAAGCTGGTAACTGGAGCGAGAACCCGTAAACTGTAGTAAGAAGCTGGTAACTGGAGCGAGAACCCGTAAACTGTAGTAAGAAGCTGGTAACTGGAGCGAGAACCCGTAAACTGTAGTAAGAAGCTGGTAACTGGAGTGAGAACCCGTAAACTGTAGTAAGAAGCCAGCAACTGGAGTGAGAAGCCGGGAACTGGAGCGTGAAGCCGGCAACTGGAGAGAGAACCTGTAAACTGTAGTAAGAAGCTTGTAACTGGAGTGAGAAGCCGGAACTGGAGCGTGAACCCGTAAACTGTAGTAAGAAGCTGGTAACTGGAGCGAGAACCCGTAAACTGTAGTAAGAAGCTGGTAACTGGAGCGAAAACCCGTAAACTGTAGTAAGAAGCTGGTAACTGGAGCGAGAACCCGTAAACTGTAGTAAGAAGCCAGCAACTGGAGTAAGAAGCCGGGAACTGGAGCGTGAAGCCGGAAACTGGAGCGAGAACCGTAAACTGTAGTAAGAAGCTAGTAACTGGAGTGAGAAGCCGGGAACTGGAGCGAGAAGCCGGAACTGCAACGTGAACTCGTAAACTGTAGTAAGAAGCTGGTAACTGGAGCGTGAACCCGTAAATTGTAGTAAGAAGCTGGTAACTGGAGCGAAAACCCGTAAACTGTAGTAAGAAGCTGGTAACTGGAGCGAGAACCCGTAAACTGTAGTAAGAAGCCAGCAACTGGAGTAAGAAGCCGGGAACTGGAGCGTGAAGCCGGAAACTGGAGCGAGAACCCGTAAACTGTAGTAAGAAGCTGGTAACTGGAGTGAGAAGCCGGGAACTGGAGCGAGAAGCCGGAACTGCAACGTGAACTCGTAAACTGTAGTAAGAAGCTTGTAACTGGAGTGAGAAGCCGGAACTGGAGCGAGAACCTGTAAACTGTAGTAAGAAGCTGGTAACTGCAGTGTGAACCCGTAAACTGTAGTAAGAAGCTGGTAACTGGAGTGAGAAGCCGTAAACTGTAGTAAGAAGCTGGTAACTGGAGTGAGAAGCCGGCATTGCCAGCTGAGATCCGGCAAGTTCCCATATATGCACATAAATAGGTTAGCTATTGTTTTAAATGGAGCTCGTTCAATAGGGGAGCACTTCTAAAGAGTAGAAATAAGAGGGGGGGGGGGTCATGTCTCAAGCTGGATAAGGGGGGTAGCAGAGAACCAAAGCATGTGGTCATGTGACCCTTTGGAATATCAGCGCTCCAACTGGTTGCTCAGTGGAGGTCACGTGACCAAATGAGTCAAGGCCATTGACTAGCCTGAAGCAGTGTTCCCTTTAAGAAATGTAAGACGTCCAGCCCGTTATGTTGACCTCACACATAGGGGGTGTATTTTAAAAAGAAATATTCGCATAGCTGTTCGTCCGTCGAAACTTCATGCTAATCCGTTCTGAGTGAATGGGGCAAAATCAACTGTTCTGAGGCTAAATTCTCTATAGATTGAATGTGAGAATGGGGAAAAAATATTACCTTATAACCACTAGACGGCGCTGACTAGTCGCAAGTATGCTCCTCTAGTGGCCATCATTTTCCCCATTCACAGATTCGATCTGCAGGGAATTTAGTCTGAGAACATTCGATTTTGCCTGATTCACACAGAAAGAATTAAGGACAGGAAGTGTGTTACTGGCAGGATCATTGGGTTGAAAATAAAGAAGAAAAAAGCCCAAAAAAAGAAAACGAGTGCAGCCGCCGTTCTTGCAAACTTTAATATATGACATTTTTGGTGAGGTTTAGGTACATTTTAAGGTCACCCTGGTATCTTTGTGTTGATTTTTTCTCTCTCTCCCTGACAGATCCGCCAACGGTCACCTTATCTATCCAACCGCAAACCGTGCTGGAGGGCGAAAGGGTCCGCTTTACCTGTATGGCCACCGCCAATCCCACCATTAAAGGATACAGGTTAGTATTTCGGCCAAATGACTTTGGTAGGTAATGCAGTTATACACAGGCGGCTAAAAAGCATGCAGGCGTTGCTGGGCTCCTTGGTGAATCCTCTATTAACCTTTTTTTTCCCCCTAAATTTCGTATGCATAAAAAATGTGCATAACGTTCAATGTCAACGTGCATTCTGATGGGCAGCGCCACGCTTGATAAGATTCATTGACTAAATTAATTGAAAAAAGTTGTGAATGAGCCCCATTTTATACTTTCTGATCGAAAAAAAAGTTATGGGGGTGAATGGTTTCTAAAAATGCAGGTTACCTGGCTCTCCTGCATGAGACCACTCACTGCTGCTCTCCCTTATTGTGCAGAGCGACTGGTCTGGTCTCCGCCCCCTTCTGTAGTCCTCTATAGTGGGTGGAGCCTGTTGAGCCCCTCCCACAGCTCTGCTCTCTCTCCTTGTGCAGAGGGACTGGTCTTGTCTCCGCCCCCTCCTGTAGTTCTCTATAGAGATTGGAGACCACTCACTGCTGCTCTCTCTCCATGTGCAGGGTGACTGGTCTGGTCTCTGCCCCCTTCTGTAGTTCTCTATAGTGGGTGGAGACTACTGGGTGACGGGTCCCTCCCACGGCTCTGCTCTCTCTCATTGTGCAGAGTGACTGGTCTTGTCTCCGCCCCCTCCTGTAGTTCACTATAATGGGTGTGGCCTACTGGCTCCCTCCCACAGCTCTGCTCTCTCTCCTTGTGCAGAGTGACTGGTCTTGTCTCCGCCCCCTCCTGTAGTTCTCTATAGAGATTGGAGACCACTCACTGCTGCTCTCTCTCCATGTGCAGGGTGACTGGTCTGGTCTCCGCCCCCTTCTGTAGTTTTATATATTGGGTGGAGACTACTGGGTGATGGGTCCCTCCCACGACTCTGCTCTCTCTCATTGTGCAGAGTGACTGGTCTTGTCTCCGCCCCCTCCTGTAGTTCTCTATAATGGGTGTGGCCTACTGGCTCCCTCCCACAGCTCTGCTCTCTCTCCTTGTGCAGAGTGACTGGTCTTGTCTCCGCCCCCTCCTGTAGTTCTCTATAGAGATTGGAGACCACTCACTGCTGCTCTCTCTCCATGTGCAGGGTGACTGGTCTGGTCTCCGCCCCCTTCTGTAGTTCTCTATAGTGGGTGGAGACTACTGGGTGATGGGTCCCTCCCACGGCTCTGCTCTCTCTCATTGTGCAGAGTGACTGGTCTTGTCTCCGCCCCCTCCTGTAGTTCTCTATAATGGGTGTGGCCTACTGGCTCCCTCCCACAGCTCTGCTCTCTCTCCTTGTGCAGAGTGACTGGTCTTGTCTCCGCCCCCTCCTGTAGTTCTCTATAGAGATTGGAGACCACTCACTGCTGCTCTCTCTCCATGTGCAGGGTGACTGGTCTGGTCTCCGCCCCCTTCTGTAGTTCTCTATAGTGGGTGGAGACTACTGGGTGATGGGTCCCTCCCACGGCTCTGCTCTCTCTCATTGTGCAGAGTGACGGGTCTTGTCTCCGCCCCCTCCTGTAGTTCTTTATAATGGGTGTGGCCTACTGGCTCCCTCCCACAGCTCTGCTCTCTCTCCTTGTGCAGAGTGACTGGTCTTGTCTCCGCCCCCTCCTGTAGTTCTCTATAGAGATTGGAGACCACTCACTGCTGCTCTCTCTCCATGTGCAGGGTGACTGGTCTGGTCTCCGCCCCCTTCTGTAGTTCTCTATAGTGGGTGGAGACTACTGGGTGATGGGTCCCTCCCACGGCTCTGCTCTCTCTCATTGTGCAGAGTGACTGGTCTTGTCTCCGCCCCCTCCTGTAGTTCTCTATAATGGGTGTGGCCTACTGGCTCCCTCCCACAGCTCTGCTCTCTCTCCTTGTGCAGGGTGACTGGTCTGGTCTCCGCTCCTCCTGCAGTTCTCTATAGTGGGTGGAGCCTGCTGGATCCCTCCCACAGCTGTGCTCTCTCTCTTTTTGCAGGGTGACTGGTCTGGTCTTCGCCCCTTCTGTAGTTCTCTCTATTGGGTGGAGCCTGCTGGGTGACGGGTCTCTCCCACGTCTCTACTCTCTCTCCTTGCTCAGGGTGACTGGTCTGGTCTCCGCTCCCTCCTGTAGTTCTCTATAGTGGGTGGAACCTGCTGGATCCCTCCCACAGCTCTGCTCTCTCTCTTTTTGCAGGGTGATGGGTCTTGTCTCCGCCCCCTCCTGTAGTTCTCTATAGTGATTGGAGATCGCTCACTGCTGCTCTATCTTCTTATGCAGGGTGACGGGTCTGGTCTTCGCCCCCCTCCTGTAGTTTTCTACAGTGGGTGGAGCCTGATGGGCCCCTCCCACAGCTCTGCTCTCTATTCTTGTGCAGGGTGATTGGTCTTGTCTCCGTCTCCGCCTCCTCCTGTAGTTCTCTATAGTGATTGGAGACCGCTCACTGCTGCTCTATCTTCTTATGCAGGGTGACGGGTCTGGTTTTCACCCCCCCCCCCCCTCCTGTAGTTCTCTACAGTGGGTGGAGCCTGCTGGGTCCCTCCCACAGCTCTGTTCTCTCTTCTTGTGCAGGGTGACTGGTCTTGTGTCCGCCCCCTCCTGTAGTTCTCTATAGTGGGTGGAGCCTACTTGATCCCTCCCACAGCTCTGCTCTCTCTTCTTGTGCAGGGTGACTGGTCTAGTCTCTGCCCCCCTCCTGTAGTTCTCTACAGTGGGTGGAGCCTGTTGGGCCCAATGCACAGCTTTGTACGGCACACGCAAAGCGGATCTATATCCTTTGCGGCTATTAAGGAATAGTGTTTGTTCCTGGAGTACAGCTTTAAAGGCCGTTTAAAGCTCAAAAAAAAAAAAATCAATCTGGCTTTTCCCGTTACGATCGCTCGTCGGCGAATTTACAAGTGTAACAGTGGCAGGCCTGGGCTGTCCATTAAACACCTTATCTGAGGAATTTAATGCCTTTTTATTTTACGATCCTGTTTACTGCCAACTGCTTCTGTTTTACAATCATGCATATTTAAACCAAACGGGTGTATTAATGTTTTATTTATCGCTGCCTTCAAGAGCGCCTAGTTATCCGCCGCGTGTTTGTGTAGTGCGGGCTAAGAGTAGGAGACGGGCTTGGCGGTGGAGACGGGGGGGAGGGAGAGACGTCCTACAGGGATATCGCCGCGCTATAGGACGGCGCCGCTCTTAACTCCGACAGCAAGAAGATGCGATAAAGCATTCAGGACACATTCAGGCTTGTCCGTTGCAGCATTAGGGATGCAGTGACGCAACGTGACTCAACACGTGACACGACGTGCCTGTAACGCAACGTGCAGGAACAGGTTGATGCAGCGTACCGCAGTGCGTTAGACGCTGTATAGGCCATGCAGGTGTGACGGCGCGTGCGAGCGCATAACCGCGTATCAAATTTAGGGTGGGCCATCCAATTCATTTCAGGGCCGCCATCAGGAATTATGGGGCCCCTTACACAGCTTACACAGTTTGGGTGCTGATGAACAAAAAATAAAAAAAGGTGGGGGGTTGCCCTGGGGACCTCTGGGCCCCTTACAAGAAAAAAAAAAGATACAATAAAAAATATATATATAAAAAAAGGGGGGTAGTCATCCGGGGCCCTGGGGACCTCCGGGGCCTTTAATAAAAAGAAAAAAAATATATATATATATATAATTTATTT
The DNA here is from genome assembly GCF_905171775.1 of Rana temporaria. Lineage (NCBI taxonomy): Eukaryota > Metazoa > Chordata > Amphibia > Anura > Ranidae > Rana > Rana temporaria. The sequence continues at coordinate 109,640,020 of NC_053501.1, forward strand.
TTTATCTCTTTTATAAAAAAGAAAAAGGGGGGTTTTGCCAACCCGGGGCCCTGGGGACCTCTGGGCCCTTTAATAAAAAATATATATTTATATATATATATATTATATATAAAAAAGGTGGGTTGCCATCCGGGGCCCTGGGGACCTCTGGGCCCTTTAATAAAAAAAAACTATATATATATAAAAAAAGGGGGTTGCCATCCGGGGCCCTGGCGACCTCCGGGGCCCTGGGGACCTCTGGGCTCTTTAATAAAAGAAAAAAAAAGAAAGAAAAAATATATATAAAAAAAATGTTTTAATTTCTTTTATAAAATAAACAAAAAAAAAAGGGGAGGGGTTGCCATCCGGGGCCCTGGGGACCTCTGGGCCCTTTAATAATAATAAAAAAAATTATATATATATAGGGGTTTGCCATCCGGGCCCTGTCGACCTCCGGGGCCCTGGGGACCTCTGGGTCCTTTAATAAAAATATATATATAAAAAAGGAAGGTTGCCATCCGGGGGCCCTGGCGATCCCTGGGCCCTTGGGGACCTCTGGACCCCTTACAAAAAAAATTATAAAAAAATTATGTATATATATATATATATATATATATATATATATATATATACATTTTTTTTTTTAAATTTCTTTTATAAAAAAAAAGGGGGGGGGTAGCCATCCGGGCCCTGGGGACTTCTGGGCCCTTTAATAAAAAAATATAAAAAAGGGGGTTGCCATCCGGGCCCCTTACAGGTGTACTGCCTGTACCCCCCTGATGGCAGCCCTGTCAAGAAACGCAGGACAGAAGTCCCTGACCCCTGCTACCCCGCGATTTGGGTGCCATTAAAAAGTAATGGCACCGCAAGGTTATGGCGTTTTTTCAGTAGTGCGTTTTTTCACGCGTTCGCAGAAACGTGTGCTGAATTGTGCATTTCTGCTACTCCAAACAGGGCCTGACAAATATGGTTACCCCCGCGTGGCTACTAAAGCGCGTTTCAGGGTAAAGAGTGCACATTCGCGTGCACGTGTAAAGTCTGAACCTAGCTTTACCGAGCATTGTGGCGAGCTGCATGGGCGTCGGAGCTGCGTTGCCTTACAGCTTTGGGGTGCCGCTCAAATTTAATTCAAAATGAATGGCAACTCAGTGCGACAATGTTCATAACGTGCGTTGACGTGCGTTGCAGTAATGCAGCACACCCAATAGTAAAGGTGCGTTTCAGCCCTCAGACCTTTTCGAATAATCCCTGTAATCTGTCTAATGTGTGTAATTCCTATGATCATAAGGTCCATCTAGTGGCCATAATGCAGTATTTTCCTAAATGCAGTATTTCACAAAAATACTGCATTATGGCCACTAGATGGAGCTGATGATCCTAGGAAATACACATATTAGGCACATTATGGGGACTATCCATGGCAGCTGTGCGAATCTTTTTTATAAATAGACCCCTAAGTGTGCCACTAAAGGATGTCACTTATTCTAATCGTTGTCTTTTTTTTAATAGGTGGGCCAAGGGAGGTGTGATCATCGAGGGAGCCAAGGAAAGCACATACGAGGCACAAGTGGATTTTACTTTCTTCACAGAGCCCGTCTCCTGCGAAGTACACAACGAAGTTGGGAGCACCAATGTCAGCACCTTGGTGGATGTACAGTGTAAGTTTTTAGTGTATTGTACTTGGCAAAAGAACTGAAATCCAGTGAATGAAAGGGGTGGGGCAAGAGACAGTCAGGCTGGGAAGGGGCAGGCCAGGGGAAGTCATGCTGGGAGGGGGCAGGCCAGGGGCAGTCAGGCTGGAAAGGGGCAGGCCAGGGGCAGTCAGCCTGGCAAGAGGCGGGCCAGGGATAGGCAGGCTGGGCAGGCAAGGGACAGTCAGGCTAGGAAGGGGTGAGCCAGGGACCGTCAGGCTTGAAAGGGGAGGGCCAGGGACAGTCCGGCTGGGAAGAGGCATGCCAGGAATAGGCAGGCTGGGCAGGGGCAGGCAAGGGACACTCAGGCTGGGAAGGGGCCAGCCAGGGGCAATCAGGCTGGGAAGGGGCTGCCCAGAGACAGTCAGACTGGAAAGGGGCGGGCCAGGGACAGTCAGGCTGGGAAGGGGCGGGCCAGGGACAGTCAGGCTGGGAAGGGGCGAGCCAGGGGCAGTCAGGCTGGAAAGGGGCTGCCCAGAGACAGTCAGACTGGAAAGGGGCGGGCCGGGGACAGTCAGGCTGGGAAGGGGCGGGCCAGGCACAGTCAGGCTGGGAAGGGGCGAGCCAGGGGCAGTCAGGCTGGAAAGGGGCTGCCCAGAGACAGTCAAGCTGGGAAGGGGCGAGCCAGGGGCAGTCAGTCTGGGAATTGGCGTGCCAGGGATAGTCAGGCTGGGAAGGGGTGGGCCAGGGGCAGTCAGCCTGGCAAAAGGCGGGCCAGGGATAGGCAGGCTGGGCAGGGGCAGGCAAGGGACAGTCAGGCTAGAAAGGGGTGGGCCAGGGGCAGTCAGCCAGGCAAGAGACAGGCCAGGTATAGGCAGGCTGGGCAGGGGCAGGCAAGGGACAGTCAGGCTAGGAATGGGTGTGCCATGGACCATCAGGCTTGAAAGGGGAGGGCCAGGGACAGTCCAGCTGGGAAGTAACAGGCCAGGGTAAGTCTGGCTGGGAAGGTGTGGGCCAGGGGCAGTCAGGCTGGGAAGGGGCAGGCCAGAGACAGTCAGGCTAGAAAGGGGAGGGCCAGGGACAATCTGACTGGGAAGGGACGGGCCAGGGTAAGTCTGGCTGGGAAGGGGCGTGCCAGTGACAGTCAGCCTGGGAAGGGGTGGGTCAGGGGCAGTCAGTCTGGGAAGGGGCATGCCAGGGGCAGACAGGCTCAGAAGGGGCAGGCCAGAAGCAGTCAGGCTGGGAAGGGGTGGGCTAGGGATAGTCAGGCTGGGAAGGGGTGGGCTAGGGATAGTCAGGCTGGGCAGGGGCAGGCCAGGGATAGTCAGGCTGGGTAGGGACCGGCCAGGGTAAGTCAGGCTGGGAAGGGGTGTGCCAGTGACAGTCAGGCTGGGAAGGGGTGGGCTAGGGATAGTCAGGCTGGGATAGAATAAGCAATACAATGGTTATAATGGATATACAGGCATTTGCATTTAAGGGATTTTATAGTCTAATCTGTCACCTTTTCTTGCTTGAAAAAAGAAAAAGGTCTAAATAGTCTTAATGGGGTCATGCATTGGGACATGACAGGGGTGACAACACAGTGACAACACAGGGGGAGGAAGATGAAATGCGTTGGTGATGGATGAGGGGGGGGGGACCTCTGTGATGGAGGAGTATTCACATCATTAGAAAAGAACAAACAACAAAAAAAAAAAAATACCAGGAGTGAAGAATACGTGTCAGGAAAGACACAGCGAGCGCGCCGTAATTCCACGTCTTGCAGCTTATTCTACATCAATCAACCGGCGAGCCCCACTCTACACCGAGCCCGCCAGAACAATCCCCACATCACAACCAGCACAGCCTCATTAGCATGACAATAATTATGCGGCAGAGTGGCAGGAGAGGAATTGTTTCACTTTATTTGTTGCCGAGGAAAGAAGAATGACTTCCCTGCGTGCCGCCAACATCGTTCCTTTTGTGTCATGTGATCAGCGCTATGTCTTTATAACAGCGGCAATGCACATACTACGCCAATTGGATATATATATATATATATACAGTATATCATATCTTTTTTATTATTATTATTATTATACTGTATATATAATGTGTGTGTGTATATATATATATATTATATTGTCAAAAGTATTGCCTGCCTTTACACACACATTGGGCCAGATCCACGCAGCGCGGCGCATATATCCGCCGGGAGTAGCGTATCTAAGATACACTACGCCGCCGTAACTTTTTTTTTTTCGAATCCTCAAAGAATTTGCGCCGTAAGTTACGGCGGCGTAGTGTATCTTTGGCGGCGTAGGGGCGCGTAATTCAAAAGGATGTAATGGGGGCGTGTTTTATGTAAATACGTCGTGACCCGACGTAAACAACGTTTTTTTTTAACGGCGCATGCGCCGTCCGTGGGGGTATCCCATTGCGTAAGCTCGAAATGAAACCGGAACCAGCCAATGCTTACGACGGTGACGTCATTCTACGCAAATCCCTATTCGCGAACGACTTACGCAAACAACGTAAAAAATTCAAAATGCGAGGCGGGAACGACGGCCATACTTAACATTGAGTACGCCTCATAATAGCAGGGGTAAATATACACTGGAAAAAGCCGAACACAAACAACGTAAAAAAATGCGCAACGTACGTTCGTTCGTGGATCGGCGTAACAAGCTAATTTGCATACTCGACGCGGAATTCGACGGAAACGCTGTCGGATCGATCCGAGATGCTGTCGTATCTTGTTTTGTAGATACAAAACAAAGATACGACGCGCAAAATTTGAAATTAGGCGGCGTATCAAGAGATACGCCGGCGTAATTCTTTCGTGGATCTGGCCCTATAACTTTAACCACTTCAGCCCCGGACCATATTGCTGGTCAAAGACCAAAGCACTTTTTTGCGATTGGGCGCTGCGTCGCTTTAACTGACAATTGTGCGGTCGTGCGACGTGGCTCCCAAAACAGGCGTCCTTTTTTCCCCCACAAATAGAGCTTTCTTTTGGTGGTATTTGATCACCTCTGCGGTTTTTAGTTTTTGCGCTATAAACAAAAATAGAGCGACAATTTTGAAAAAAATTAATATTTTTTACTTTTTGCTGTAATAAATATCCCCCAAAAATATATAAAAAAATAAATTTCCTCAGTTTAGGCCGATACGTATTCTTCTACCTATTTTTCGTAAAAAAAAAAATCGCAATAAGCGTTTATTGATTGCTTTGCGCAAAAGTTATAGGGGCAGATTCTCAAAAGAGTTACGCCGGTGTATCTACAGATACACCGGCGTAATTCGGAAATCCCACCGGCGTATCATTGTTTTGTATTCTCAAAACAAGATACGCCGGAATTAGGCTAGGATCCGACTGGTGTAAGTCACTTACACCGTCGGATCCTAAATGCAATACTACGCTGGCCGCTAGGTGGCTTTTACGTCAATTTCAGCGTCGCATATACAAATGAGCCGATACGCCGATTCCCGAACGTTTTTGCGCCGCTTCGCCGTAGTTTACGTAGTTTCCGTAAGCGTAAGGTTACCCCTGCTATATGAGGGGTAGCCTTACGTCGGGCCGCCGTATGCCATGTTAAGTATGACCGTCGGGACAGCGTCGGGTTTTTCCGTCGTTTACGTAACTCGTCGCGAATAGGGCTGTGCGTTAATTACGTTCACGTTGCAACCAATGTATTTGCGGTGTACTACGGAGCATGCGCAGTGGCCTACGTTTAAGGCCGGCGCATGCGCAGTTCGTTCGGCACGGGGGCGCGCTTAATTTAAATACAAGCCGCCCCCTTTGATTTACACGGGGATACGCCGTTTAGACTACGCCGCCACAAATTACGGAGCAAGTGCTTGGAGAATACGGCACTTGCTCCAGTAAGTTGTGGCGGCGTAGTGTTAATGGCATACGCTACGCCCCGCTCGTAGATACGCCAATCTACGAGAATCTGGCTCATAGTGTCTTTGGCATTTTTGGCTATCAGTGCTATAAAAATGCATTGATTACTGTAAAAATGTCACTGGCAGTAAAGGGGTTAACACTGGGGGGCGGGGAAGGGGTTAAGTATGTTCCCTGGGTGTGTTCTAACTGAAGGGGGGGGGTGGGACTGACTAGGGGAAATGACTGATCGCTGTTCATACGTTGTATGAACAGACGGTCAGACATTTCTCCCCCCGATAGGACCGGGAGCTGTGGGTTTACACACACAGCTCCCGGTCCTCGCTCTGTAACGAGCAATCGCGGGCACGCGTACGGGAGTCAGGGACAAGGGCGAAGTAACGTATAGCTACGTGCTCTCGCCCGGCAGAGCCGACCTTCCGCCGGCTGGTCGGCAAGCAGTTATTGGCATTCCCAGTATTGGTCCGTAGGGTTCAATATTGGGTTGGCTCCGCCCTTTGTAGCTATAACAGCTTCACCTCTTCTGGGAAGGCCGTCCACAAGGTTTAGGAGGGTGTCTATGGGAATGTTTGGTCAGGACTCTGTGCATAGACACACTCCCAAACCTTGAGGACGGCCTTCCCAGAAGAGTTGAAGCTGTTATAGCTACAAAGGGCGGGGCCAACTCAATATTGAACCCTACGGACTAATGCTGGCCATACATATCAGGACACAGCACAGGACTAAAACCTCAAGGGACAAGGGAATTTAAACTGAGAGAGTTGGCAAGTATGAGGCAGCTGCTTTTGGGCTCACAAGGTTTAGGAGGGTGTCTATGGGAATGTTTGGTCAGGACTCAGTGCATAGACACACTCCCAAACCTTGAGGACGGCCTTCCCAGAAGAGGTGAAGCTGTTATAGCTACAAAGGGCGGGGCCAACTCAATATTGAACCCTACGGACTAAGACTGGCCATACATATCAGGACACAGCACGGGACTAAAACCTGGCTACTGGGGATCAAGGAAGTTCAACCTTATTTTTGATCCTCCCAGGAAATAAAAGTAGGCCTTAAAAGAGGAAATTAGAGTTTTCTTCCTTTTTTTTTTTGAGTTCTTAACAGAAAAAAAAAATTCACTAGATTAGAAAACACATTCCTTATTCTTTTGAAGACGGTGAGGGAATCCATCTCTCTAGTGATCGGCTTTTGATATATAACGTGTTCTCGCCTCGGTAATGTAGAGGGCTATGAATAAGTAATGCTCAATACCCCTGACGTGGAACGGGGAATTCTATTTTAAGAGCCGGCACTCGCCCCAGCCTCGATGTCAGTGCCCCAGGGGGCGGGAATCCTACTAATGAGTCTTCTCCTCTCTACAGTTGCCCCACGGATTGTGATCGAGCCCAAGCCTACTGTGACGGATATGGGATCCGACGCCACGCTCACCTGTTTTTGGACCGGAAACCCTCCTCTTACCCTGACGTGGACCAAGAAAGGAACGGATGGAGTGAGTAGACCTTTCAACTTTATCTACCATGGCTTCAGTCAAGGTGGGGGGCACCAGAAAGAGACTCTTCTATGGTCTATAGCGGGGGGGGGGGGGCTCCAAACTTTCTAAACAAAGAGCCAGTTTACTGTCCTTCAGACTTCAGGGGGGCCAATGGGGGTAGAAAATACTCAGTGGGACTAAGCAGTCCCATCTTTGGTATTCAGGGAATTATTACTGCCCCATGTTGGTGTCAGTGGGAGGCATTGTTTGTGGCAGTGGGAGGAATAGTGTCCCATCTTTGATGTTAGTGGAAGGAATAGTGTCCCATCTTTGATGTTAGTGTAAGGAATAGTGTCCCATCTTTGATGTTAGTGTAAGGAATAGTGTCCCATCTTTGATGTTAGTGGAAGGAATAGTGTCCCATCTTTGATGTTAGTGGAAGGAATAGTGTCCCATCTTTGATGTTAGTGGAAGGAATAGTGTCCCATCTTTGATGTTAGTGGGAGGAATAGTGCCCCATCTTTGATGTTAGTGGAAGGAATAGTGTCCCATCTTTGATGTTAGTGGAAGGAATAGTGTCCCATCTTTGATGTTAGTGGAAGGAATAGTGTCCCATCTTTGATGTTAGTGGAAGGAATAGTGTCCCATCTTTGATGTTAGTGGAAGGAATAGTGTCCCATCTTTGATGTTAGTGGAAGGAATAGTGTCCCATCTTTGATGTTAGTGGAAGGAATAGTGTCCCATCTTTGATGTTAGTGGAAGGAATAGTGTCCCATCGCTGTAGTCAGTGGAAGGAATAGTGTCCCATCATTGGTGTCAGTGAGAAGAATAGTTCCCCATTGTTGGAGTCAGTGGAAGGAATAGTGCCCCATTTGTGGTGGCAGTGGGAGGAATCGTCGGTGTCAGTGGAAGGAATAGTGCCCCATCGTTGTAGTCAGTGGAAGGAATAGGTGTAAGTGAGAGGAATAGTGCCCCATCATTGGTGTCAGTGAGAGGAATAGCGCCCCATCATTGGTGTCAGTGGAAAGAATAGTTCCCCATTGTTGGTGTCAGTGGAAGGAATAGTGCCCCAACTTTGGGGGCAGTGGGAGGAATTGTTGGTGGCAGTGGATGGAATAGTGTGCCATCATTAATGTCAGTGGAAGGAATAGGTGTAAGTGGAAGGAAGTGCCCCATCGTTGGTGTCAGTGAGAGAAATAGTGCCCCATTGTTGGTGTAAGTGGAATGAATAAGTGCCCCATCGTTGAAGTAAGTGAGAGGAATAGTGCCCCATTGTTGGTGTAAGTGGAATGAATAAGTGCCCCATCGTTGAAGTAAGTGAGAGGAATAGTACCCCATTGTTGGTGCTAGTGGAAGGAAGAGTGCCCCAATGGTGTCCGTGAAAGAAATAGTGCCCCATCGTTGGTGTCCGTGGTAGGAAGAGTGCCCCAAGGGCCGGACAGAGGCAAGCAAATGTGCCAATCAAACGCAGCCACTGTGCCATCAAACGCAGCCACTGTGCCCATCAAACGCAGCCACTGTGCCCATCAAAAGCAGCCACTGTGCCCATCAAACGCAGCCACTGTGCCATCAAACGCAGCCACTGTGCCATCAAACGCAGCCACTGTACCAAACGCAACCACTGTGCCATCAAACGCAGCCACTGTACCAAACGCAGCCACTGTGCCATCAAGCGCCAGTGCCGCTACTGTGCCCATCAAACGCAGACACTGTGCTCATCAAATGCAGACATTGTGCCCATCAAACGCAGCCACTGTGCCCATCAAACGCAGCCACTGTGCCCCAAATGCTTCCACTGTGCCCCAAATGCTTCCACTGTGCCCCAAATGCTTCCACTGTGCCCCAAATGCTTCCACTGTGCCCCAAATGCTACCACTTCGCCCATAAAACGCTGCCACTGTGCCCCAAATGCTACCACTTTGCCCATTAAACGTTGCCACTGTTTCCCAAATGCTGCCACTGTTCCCCCCCCCCCCCCCGGCAGGCGGTGTCCGGTGTCCTTGGAGAAGGAACGCACAGCGTTGCGCCCGCTTCTCACATTTTTGGACGCCTATTAGAGCCAATGGCTCTAATCAGGTGCTTCCAAAAAACACCCCCGCCGCTGTAGTAATTCAGGTGCCCGGTGACCGAAAAGGGGCCGGACACCTGAATAGGGGGTGTCAGCTGCGACCATAGATAGATTCATGCAATGCATGAATCTATCTATGGTGATTAGAGCGGTGCCAGGAGAGAGGGGGTGGCGCTCCTGCGCCCTTTATGGACGCACCGCCGCTGAGCTCAGTGATTGAAAGAACTCCAATAACACTGGATTTGTAGACTATGGGCTAGATTCAGAGAGAGTTACGCCGGCGTATCAGTAGATACGCCGGCGTAACTCTGAATCAACGCCGTCGTAAATTTAAGCTTATTCTGGAAACCAGATACGCTTAAAATGGGCTAAGATACGAGCGGCGTAAGTCTCCTACGCCGTCGTATCTTAGGGTGCATATTTATGCTGGCCGCTAGGTGGCGCTTCCGTTGATTTCGGTGTAGAATATGCAAATGAGCTGGATACGTCGATTCAGAAACGTACGTACGCCCGGCGGATTTTTTTACGTCGTTTGCGTAAGGCTTTTTCCGGCGTAACGTTACTCCTGCTATATGAGGCATAACCAATGTTAAGTATGGACGTCGTTCCCGCGTCGAATTTTGAAAATTTTACGTCGTTAGCGAATAGGGCTTTGCGTAAATTACGTTCACGTCGAAAGCATTGACTATTTGCGACATGATTAGGAGCATGCGCACTGGGATACGTTCACGGCCAGCACATGCGCTGTTCGTGAGAAACGTCATTTACGTGGGGTCATGCTTAATTTACATAAAACACGCCCACCTCTTCACAATTTTAATTTAGTGTGCTTACGCCAGCAGATTTACACTACGCCACCGCAACTTACGGAGCAAGTGCTTTGTGAATACTGCACTTGCCTCTCTAAATTGCGGCGGCGTAGCGTAAATAACATACGCTACGCCCGCACAAATTTACGTCGCCCCTACCGGAATTTAGCCCAATGCTGAGAAATCCGTAACTCAATCACTAAAATACTGACTCTTGGAAAACTACTGAGCATTTTTGAATTTGCAGACACTGCTGAGAAAAACTCATATCTCTCACCGAAAATACTGACCCTTCGAAAAACGACCGAGCATCTTCCAACTTTGTTCACTCAGCTACTCTAACAGCTGCTGCAGAATCCAGACTTGAAATATTAGGTCCTCAAGCAACCGGCAGCTTGCAACATGTTCTTGTGTATTGTTTGCATTTATTTTTAATGAGACGCGTACATCAATTTTCAGTCGCGGGGAAAAAAAAAAAGAGGTCAGCATCCAGCCGCATCTTCAATAAAACCTTTTGGAGTTTCATTAAGTTGGACGAAGTAAGAGCTGTTTTTTTTTTTATGTATCTGAAAGGCCTCAAGTTATGTTTGCGTTGAACTTAATAAACTTGCCCGGAGACCCAGCTAGATGATGAGCTTTTTTTTTTTTTTTTTGGTCCGTGAATTGCTGGTCCAAGAATTGCTGTTTGTGGAGTTTCAAGTGCATCTACAAGAGGGTTTTCCCGGATTTGAGTTTGATTATCCACAGTGCAACCTAGGCAAAAGTCTAATAGCCAAATTCACAAAGAGTTACGCCGGTGCATTGCCATGAAATGAGATTTGCCATGGAATGAGATGGTCCGCCTCCATCTCATCCTATTGGCTCACTCATGTCACGTGACAAAACATCAGTCACAGCTAGGCTATCATTGGGAGAGGATCTCCTCTCCCTGTGATAGCCCGATAGCACTGTCAGCAGCATGCCTCCCGCCAGCGCTAAGTACACCCCGCGCCCGCAGCTCTACTCCCCGATTAAGTACACCCCGCGCCCGCAGCTCTACTCCCCGATTAAGTACACCCCGCGCCCGCAGCTCTACTCCCCGTCCCCCGTTAAGGCTCAGGGAACGGGGCGAATTAGCGTAGACCTAGCGTTGGCTACGTTACGCTACTAACGTATCCAACGCTAGGTCTACGCTAATAGCGTAGACTCGCCCCGTTCCCTGAGCCTTAACGGGGGACGGGGAGTAGAGCTGCGGGGGACGGGGAGTAGAGCTTTGGGCGCGGGGTGTACTTAGCGCTGGTGGGAGGCACGCTGCTGACAGTGCTATCGGGCTATCACAGGGAGAGGAGATCCTCTCCCTATGATAGCCTAGCTGTGACTGATGTTTTGTCACGTGACATGAGTGAGCCAATAGGATGAGATGGAGGCGGACCATCTCATTCCATGGCAAATCTCATTTCATGGCAATGCACCGGCGTATCAGTGGATACGCCAACGTAACTCTGAATCTACGCCGTCCTAAATTTAAGCGTATTCTGAAAACCATTAGGTAGATTCACAAAGAGTTAGGCCGGCTTATCAGTAGATAAGCCGACCTAACTCAGAATCTACGCCGGCGTTTGTTTAAGTGTATTCTCTAACAGAGATACACTTAAACATATCTAAGATTGCAATGTTTTGGCTGACCGCTAGGTGGCGCTTCCATTGCGGCCGGCGTAGATTATGTAAATGAGCATTTACGACGATTCCCGAACGAACGCGAGCCCGCCGCAGTCGATTAACGTCGTTTCCGTAAGGCCTTAGGCGGCCTAAAGTTATTCCACCTATGAGGTGGAATAACAATGTTAAAGTATGGCCGCCGTTCCCGCCGCGAGGTTCGAAATTTTTACGTCGTTTGCGTAAGTCGTCCGCGAATCGGGAGTTACGTCGTTTACGTCCGCGTCGAAATCAATAGGCCCGTACGGCCTACTTAGCCGCAATGCGCACTGGGAAATGTAGTCGCCTGGCGCATGCGCAGTGTCAAAAAACGTCAAAAACCGTGAGGTCAAGCCTCATTTCCATACAACACGCCCCCCTCCAAGTCATTTGAATTAGGCGCCCTTACGCCCGCTCGTTTTAGGCTACACCGCCGTAGATTAGCAGGTAAGTAGATTGTGAATCACAACTAGCCTAGCTAATTTACGGCGGTGTAGCCTAAAAAGGCTAGGCTAGGCCGCCCTAAAGTTAGGCCAATCTACGTGAATCTACCTACAGATACGCTTAAATTAGGCTAAGATACGAGCGGCGTAAGTCTCCTACGCCGTCGTATCTTAGGGTGCAATATTTAGGCTGGCCGCTAGGTGGCGCTTCCGTTGAGTTCGGCGTAGAATATGCAAATGACTAGATACGCCGATTCAGAAACGTACGTGTGCCCGGCGCATTTTTTTTACGTCGTTTGCGTACAGCTTTTTCCGGCGTAAAGTTATTCGAACAAATAGCTGGCCTAGTCAATGTTAAGTATGGCCGTCGTTCCCGCGTCGAATTTTGAATATTTTACGTCGTTTGCGTAAGTCGTCCGTGAATGGGGCTGGACGTAATTTACGTTCACGTCGAAACCAATACGTCCTTGCCGCGTACTTTGGAGCAATGCACACTGGGATATGTACACGGACGGCGCATGCGCCGTTCGTAAAAAACGTCAATCACGTCGGGTCACCAATCATTTACATAAAACACGCCCCCCTCATCCTCATTTGAATTAGGCGCGCTTACGCCGGCCCCATTTACGCTACGCCGCCGCAACTTACGGAGCAAGTGCTTTGGGAATGCTGCACTTGCCCGTCTAAGTTGCAGAGGCGTAACGTAAATCGGATACGTTACGCCCGCTTATAGATACACCGCTGTACGAGAATCTGGCCCTAAGGCAGGGTTTCTCCACCAGGGTTCCATGGAACTCTAGGGTTCCTCCAGGGGCTGCTAGGGGTTCCTCGAGTAATGAGCAAGTTCTGCCTCTGAGATAAGTTCCCACTGACACCATTGAGCTTATTAGCTATATGTAAGGAGATAATTCTTCCCAATGACCACCAATGTAAGCAGTGGCGGCTGGTGCTCAAATATTTTTTTTTGGGGGGGGGGGCACAAACAAACTGAAAAAAACAAAACATCATTCGCAGCCACTGTGCCCATCAAACGCAGCCACTGTGTCCATCAAGCGCAGCTACTGTGCCCATCAATTGCCGCCACTGTGCCCATCAAACGCAGCCACTGTGTCCATCAAGCGCAGCTACTGTGCCCATCAATTGCCGCCACTGTGCCCATCAAACGCAGTCAGTTTGCCCCATCAATTGCCGCCAGTTTGCCCATCAAATAATGCCAGGTTTCCCCATCAATTGTCGCCACTGTGCCATCAAACGCAGTCAGTTTGCCCCATCAATTGCCCCGGTGATTGGGTTTACATCTTCTATGATCCGTCTCTGCTTTACATATATTAGTTCTGTTGGAAGTTGACTATTTTTTATTTATTTTTTTTGCTCCTTGCCTGCAGGTGTTAAGTAACAGTAACCAGCTGTTTCTGAAGTCTGTACGCCAGGAGGATGCTGGGCAGTACATATGCAAGGCCATCGTCCCGCGTATCGGCGTAGGAGAGCGAGAGGTGACGTTGTTCGTCAATGGTGAGTTGCATTAATATCTGATGTCATCAATGGGTCTCTGTGCGCCTCCATGCAATGCAGGCAGATCATGGCTGGTGGGAAGGGCTGTACATAGCTTCCTGAACATATAATAGCACCCTGACTCAGCACTCCTCTTAATCGTCCTTAGCCCTAAAGCAAGCAGTGGGAGGAGTTATGCAAATATCAACATACCTTGATAAATGGGCGTCAGCCTAGAGGAATGGGCGTTCCCTAAGGAGGCTGTACTTACATAGGTAACGCCCACATGTGATGCATGATTGAAAGTACTGAAATCCAATGAATGAAAGGGAAGGCCGGAGGTCAGATTTGCAAAGAGCCAATAAAAGTCAGTTGCAAACTAAAATTTTCGTAGTGTAATATCTCAGGTCTATTGCATCTAAGTTGTCTCTGGAAGCAACAGCAAGTCATCCCCTGACAACAGACCATTCATCTTTTAAGCGGTTTCTAAGGGGGGCATTCTTTCTAAAGACTACCAGTGTAATGAGTCCTTCTCCAACTAACCATGATTGTAAGATGGACCTTCTCCCAATGACCACAAACATAAGGTGGACCTTCTTCTTCCAATGATGAAAAATGTAAGGTGGACCTTCTCATACTAGCCACCACTTCTCCTACTTACCACCAATGTAAGAGGGTCCCAGTGACCACCAATCTAAGGCGGACCTTCTTTTAGTAACCATCAATGTAAGAGGGCCCTTCTCCCAGTGACCATCAATGTCAAGTGGACCTTCTCCTCTTAACCAAAAGTGTAAGAAGGTCCAGCTCTCAGTGACCACCAATGTAAAATGGACCTCCTCTTACTGACCACCAGTGTAAGAGGGTCCTTCACTTAATGATTACCAATGGAAGGTTTGACAATGGCTGCCAATTTAAGGTGGACCTTCTCCTATTAACCAACAGTGTAAGAGGGTCCATCAACTAAGGAACCCCCCCAAAGGTCACTAGAGGTTCCTTAAGCATTGAGTAATTTTTGCTTCTTGGATATTTAACCATTCATCTTTTAAGCTGTTTCTAAGGGGGGCATTCTTCCTACAGACCACCAGTGTAATAGGTCCTTCAACTAACCATCATTGTAAGATAGGATGAAGGGACCTTCTCCCAATGACCACAAATGTAAGGTGGACCTTCTCATTCTAGCCATCATTGTAAAATGGTCCTCCTCCCAATGACCACCAATGTAAGGTGGACCTTACTGACCACCAATGTAAGGTGGACCTTACTGACCACCAATGTAAGGTGGACCTTCTCCGAATGATCAAAAATGTAAGGTGGACCTTCTCATTCTAGCCATCATTGTAAAATGGTCCTTCTCCCAATGACTACAAATGTAAGGTGGACCTTACTGACCACTAATGTAAGGTGGACCTTCTCCCAATGATCAAAAATGTAAGGTGGACCTTCTCATACTAGTCATCATTGTAAGGTGGGCCTTATCCTAATGACAACAAATATAAGATGGAACTTCTCCTACTTACCATCAATGTTAGATGGTACCAGTGACCAACAATGTAAGGTGGACCTTCTTCTAGTAACCAACAATGTAACAGGGCCCTTCTCCCAATGACCATCAATGTAAAGTGGACCTTCTCCTCTTAACCAAAAGTGTAAGAAGGTCCATAAACTAAGGAACCTCCAAAGGTCACTAGAGGTTCCTTAAGCATTGAGCAATTTTTGCTTCTTGGATATTTAACCATTCATCTTTTAAGCTGTTTCTAAGGGGGGGGGGGGATTCTTCCTAAAGACCACCAGAGTAATGGGTCCTTCTCCAACTAACCATCATTGTAAGATAAGATGAAGGGACCTTCTCCCAATGACCACAAATGTAAGGTGGACCTTCTCATTCTAGCCATCATTGTAAAATGGTCCTCCTCCCAATGACCGCAAATGTAAGGTGGACCTTCTCATACTAGCCATCATTGTAAAATGGTCCTTCTCCAAATGACCACAAATGTAAGGTGGACCTTACTTTCCACCAATGTAAGGTGGGCCTTCTCCCAATGATCAAAAATGTAAGGTGGACCTTCTCATACTAGCCACCATTGTAAGGTAGACCTTCTCCTAATGACAACAAATGTAAGATTGAACTTATCATACTTACCACCAATGTAAGAGGTCCCAGTGACCAACAATGTAAGGTGGACCTTCTTCTAGTAACCAACAATATAAGAGGGCCCTTCTCCCTATGACCATCAATGTAAAGTGGACCTTCTCCTTTTAACCAAACGTGTAAGAAGGTCCTGCTCTCAGTGACCACCAATGAAAGAGGGTCCTTTTCTTAATTATCACCAATGGAAGGTGGAGCTGCTTCTCCTATTGACCACCAGTGTATGAGGATCCTTCTCCCAATGACCACCAATCCAAGGTCTACCTTCTCTTGCTGACCTTCATTGTAGGAGGACCCTTACATCTGTCAGAACTCTGGCATTTTGTGGCAGCAACGTCCTATAATCACAAATTGTCAATAGTAAAGGAAGTCTGGCCATTGCTCCAATGATTATCAAGAGAAGACTTGCATCTGCTTCTAGAGACAACTTAACCCGGAGCAGAGGAACGTGCAGCTGGCTAGACTTTCTACCCGTAAGCATGTAAATCATTTTACCGCTGCCGCCGTCTCTGATACCTAACAAAATCACATCTCTCGCTGGAATTTATTAATCAATATATATTTTACTCACTCGCTGTTTAAAGGATTATGAATGGGTGAATAAAATCTATTTTATGGCGCCGATATTTTTTTATGACATTTTTCTTTTTATCCTCCATAATATATGAGCTCTCGTGACCGTACGGCGAATGGAGATATATGATGGCTCAGTTTTTTTCATCTTTCCGATGTGTTAGTGTTTAGCTGCATAACAAAGCACTGGCGCAGGGATTAAAGGGGCATGCAGCGTTTTCATTTACTTTCCATTTTTTAGTAAATGTATTATTATTGTAGCGGTAGCGTAAGGCCTGCTGGTAGTTGTGGTCCGTCTGTCACCCTGCCCAGCCAGGCACACGGTTTTCAGTCACTCCTCAGACATGTAGTGATCCTACATACTTCCTGTCCTAGGGGACAACGATCACTCATAGGATTGTATCTGTAGAGAATCGGCGTTTTCATCCTAGGGTAGGACTACAGACCCCCCCCCCTTCCACTGCTCTATAACAAAGAGGGATGGTGTTTTGGAGCTGTTGGGAGCTCACAAGATTTCTGGCAGGATCAGCAGATATTTCTTTCACTTATCAAACAGTTTAAAAGAGACTAAATGCGAGAAATTCATTGATAGGATCTGTATACACTTTAACAGTCCCTTCAATCTGTAACCCATCAGGCATGCCTCCACACTAAGTGGTTTTTGGGTGTATTGCCAACTTGAGAGTTGTAAGTAACTCTATTGAATGTACAGTTGTTTATCTGGTATGGCCAGTGTAAGGTGGACCTTCTCCTACTAATGAGCAATATAAGTGTGTCCTTCTCCCAATGACCACAAATGAAAAGTGGACCCTCTACTAATAAACAGCTATGTAAGAAGGTCCTTCTCCAAACGACCACCAAAGTAAGGTGGACCTTCTCCTACTAAGCAACAAAGTAAGAGGGTTCTTCTCCCAATGACCCCAAATGTAAGGTGGACCTTCTCCTACTAAGCAACAAAGTAAGAGGGTCCTTCTCCAAACGACCACCAAAGTAAGGTGGACCTTCTCCTACTAAGCAGCAAAGTAAGAGGGTTCTTCCCCCAATGACCCCAAATGTAAGGTGGACCTTCTCCTACTAAGCAACAAAGTAAGAGGGTCCTTCTCCAAACGACCACCAAAGTAAGGTGGACCTTCTCCTACTAAGCAACAAAGTAAGAGGGTTCTTCTCCCAATGACCCCAAATGTAAGGTGGACCTTCTACTAAGCAACAAAGTAAGAGGGTCCTTCTCCAAACGACCACCAAAGTAAGGTGGACCTTCTCCTACTAAGCAACAAAGTAAGAGGGTTCTTCTCCCAATGACCCCAAATGTAAGGTGGACCTTCTCCTACTAAGCAACAAAGTAAGAGGGTCCTTCTCCAAACGACCACCAAAGTAAGGTGGACATTCTCCTACTAAGCAACAAAGTAAGAGGGTTCTTCTCCTAATGACCCCAAATGTAAGGTAGACCTTCTCCTACTAACCAGCTATGTAAGAATGTTCTTCTGTAAATGACCACCGAAGTAAGATGGACCTCCTGCTACTGACCAGCTATGTAATAAGGTCCTTCTAAAAATGACCGCCAATGTAAGGTGGACCCTCTCACTAGGGGTTCTTTAAGCAATGAGCAATTTTTGGTTCTTGGATATTTAAGCAATCATCTTTTAGGCTGTTTCTAAGGGGGGCATTCTTCCTACTGACCACTAGTGTAAAAGGTCCTTCTCCAAATAACAACCATTGTAAGATGGACCTTCTCCCATTGACTGCAAGTGTAAGGTACACCTTGTATTACATACCACAAATGTAAAGTGGACCTTCTCCTAATGACCACAAATGTAAGATGGACCTTGACCTACTGACCACGAATGTAAGGTGGACCTTCTTCTACTGACCACTTATGTAAGCCACCCAGTGACCACAAATGTAAGGTAGACCTTCTCCTAATACCCACCCATATAAAAGGGTCCTTCTTCCAATGCCACCAAAGTAGGGTGGACCTTCTCCTATTGACCAGCTATTTTAAGGGGGTCTTTCTCCCAATGACCACCAAAGTAAGGTAGACCTCCTACTGACCATCAATATAAGACGTTCCTTCTTCAAATGAGCTCCAAAGTAAGGTGGACCTTCTCATACTGACGAGCAATGTAAGAAGGTCCTTTTCCAAATAAGCACCAAAGTAAGTTGGACCTTCTCCTACTGACCACCAAAGTAAGAGAGCCCTTCTTCCATTGACCACCAATGTAAGGTGGACCTTCATTAACTTTACAGACGTCTCTCTGGTCTGGTCACCATGGCCGAACTGAGATGGTAACCTCCTCATGTGCTTAAAAAAGAGGGAAATTAAAAAAACAAATCTACTCAATAATCTAAAATGTCTTTATATACAGTAAGCTAATATACTTCAGTCTTGATCCAGCGCATTCATCGTGCTGGCAAGACAAGTCCCAAAGTCACCTGTTAATTTTTTTGGTGCCCAATTCCCCCTTCGGTGACCTCTCCGGAGAGCCTGTTAACTAGCGCCATTCGAAGAGACGAAAAATATATCCAGCTAATGCTCACGCTTCGCTTCTAACCGGCATGGGCAAATTATCCGCAGCCATAAAACGAGCAGATTGCGCGATAAAACAAAGAAAGGCATAAAACAAACAACGCATATTATGGATAATGTGGTAGAAAATGTGGACGGACCGCATTAATTCCTCCTGATGAGATAATGGGCAGAAAATGCCGCGGTAATCTGTCTCACAAAGACACGACTGTCTGTCCAGGGGACGAGCGTAAAGAGGCCCTTTCATCAGATGAATGGCTCCAAAATAGAACGTCTAAATTTGTGAACTAGAGCAAAACTTTCAGCTATTTTCTTTGTGTATTCAGGAAAAAGAACATTAAAAAAAAAAAAAACCTTAAAGGTATAATCTGGTTATAATTTGCCTTCCCAAACCTCATCAACATGCTAATTACATTTTCCATTTCCATTACATACAGGGTGGGCCATTTATATGGATACACCTTAGTAAAATGGGAATGGTTGGTGATATTAACTTCCTGTTTGTGGCACATTAGTATATGTAAGGGGGGGAAACTTTTCAAGATGGGTGGTGACCATGGCGGCAACCATTCCCATTTTATTAACCGCTTAACGACCGCCGCATGTATATGTACGTCCACAGAATGGCATGTAAAGGCATATGGGCGTACAGGTACGTCCCTGCCTTTCCGCGACATGCGGCGGTCGGATTCCCGCGGGGAGCGACCTGGGACGACGGCGCGGCTATTCGTTTATAGCCGCTCCGTCGCGATCGCTCCCCGGAGCTGAAGAACGGGGAGAGCCGTATGTAAACACGGCTTCCCCGTGCTTCACTGTGGCGGCTGCATCAATCGAGTGATCCCTTTTATAGGGAGACTCGATCGATGATGTCAGTCCTACAGCCACACCCCCCTACAGTTGTAAACACACACACTAGGTGAACCCTAACTCCTACAGCGCCCCCTGTGGTAATCTCCCAAACTGCAACTGTCATTTTCACAATAAACAATGCAATTTAAATGCATTTTTTGCTGTGAAAATGACAATGGTCCCAAAAATGTGTCAAAATTGTCCGAAGTGTCCGCCATAATGTCGCAGTCATGAAAAAAATCGCTGATCACCGCCATTAGTAGTAAAAAAAAAAAAAAAAAAAAAAATGCTATAAAACGATCCCCTATTTTGTAAACGCTATAAATTTTGCACAAACCAATCGATAAACGCTTATTGCGATTTTTTTTTTTACCAAAAATATGTAGAAGAATACGTATCGGCCTAAACTGAGGGAAAAAAATGTTTTTTTTATATATGTTTTTTGGGAATATTTATTATAGCAAAAAGTAAAAAATATTGAATTTTTTTCAAAACTGTCGCTCTATTTTTGTTTATAGCGCAAAAAATTAAAACCACAGAGGTGATCAAATACCACCAAAAGAAAGCTCTATTTGTGGGGGGAAAAAAGGACGCCAATTTTGTTTGGGAGCCACGTCGCACGACCGCGCAATTGTCTGTTAAAGCGACGCAGTGCCGAATCGCAAAACCTGGCCTGGGCATTTAGCAACAAAATGGTCCGGGGCTTAAGTGGTTAAGGTGTATCCATATAAATGGCCCACCCTGTACTTTATTTTAGACCCAGATCATGGCCAGTGGGAGGGGTCGGCAGGGTGCTCTACATAGCTTCCCGAAACCATCACAGCACCCCGCCTCAGTCCTCCTCTCAGGAGCCCTCATCCCTGATGCAAGCAGTGGGAGGAGTTATGCAAATATCAAAATGTCTTGATAGGTGTAGAAATGGGTGTTCCTAGGCAGGCTGTATTTGCATACAAGCCACGCCCACATGTGCAGCTGAGCCTCCACGATCGAAAGAACTACTTTCTGCTTAGTAGTGCTGCACAATGGTTATGCCAAACGAGTTATCACCGAAACAAATGGTCGTTTTACTTTGTAGAGATTTCCATCACTTCCTGTTGCATTTTGCAGCACAGGAAGTGTTGGAAAATCTCCCCCAACCAGAAACTGTTTTAACTCATCCCTACTTTATCTGATGCCATACAGACATTGTTTGGTCACACGAAGGACTCAACGTCTCTCTTTCTCCCGGTCATCTTGCAGGTCCCCCGATGATCACCAGCGAGGGGTTGCAGTACGCAGTGCGAGGCGGGGTTGGAAAAGTCGAATGTTTCATTGGAAGCACGCCGCCTCCAGACCGCATTGTAAGTAATTCTGATTTATAACCACTTGCTGGGGTTGCCTGTACTTTCTGTTTTCTTTAAACACGACTAATAAATCTATAATTAGATTACTATTAACTTGTGGTGCTCTCATCCTTTGCATCTGTCCAGTGTTACCTCAATCAACTCCAGTACTCAAACCTTGATGAAGGGGGAGGCGAGTCCCCAAAACTCGTTGGTTGCACCTTCAGATTTTTTTTAGCAAGACTAATAAACCTATAATGAGCTTACTGTTAGCTTGTGATGCTCTCATCCTATGCATCTGTCTAGCATTACCTCAATCACCTCCAGTACCCAAGCCCTGATGAAGGGGGAGGTAAATCCCCAAAACGTGTTGCCTGTACGTTCAGATTTTTTTAGCAAGACGTGTTGCCTGTACCTTCTGAATCTTTTTTAGCAAGACTAATAAATCTATGATGAGCTTACTGTTAACTTGTGATGCTCTCATCCTATGCATCTGTCCAGTATTACCTCAATCACCTCCAGTACTCAAACCCTGATGAAGGGATAGACGAGTCCACGAAACTCATTGGTCATACCTTCAGATTTTTGTTTAGGAAGACTAATGAATCTATAATGGACCTACCGTTAACTTGTGGTGCTCTCATCCTTTTCATCTGTCCGGTATTACCTCAATCACCTCCAGTACTCAAACCCTAATGAAGGGGGAGGCGAGTCCCCAAAACTCGTTGGTTGCACCTTCAGATTTTTTTAGCAAGACTAATAAATCTATAATGGGCTCACTGTTAGCTTGTGATGCTCTCATCCTATGCATCTGTCTAGTATTACCTCTATCACCCCCAGTACTCAAGCCCTGATGAAGGGATAGACAAGTCCCCGAAACTCATTGGTCGTACCTTCAGATTTTTTTTTAGGAAGACTAATACATCTATAATGGGCTCACTGTTAACTTGTAATGCTCTCATCCTGTGCATCTGTCTAGTATTACCTCAATCACCTCCAGTACTCAAGCCCTGATGAAGGGGGAGGTAAATCCCCAAAACGTGTTGCCTGTACATTCTGATTTTTTTAGCAAGACGTGTTGCCTGTACCTTCTGATTCTTTTTTTTGCAAGAGTAATACATTTATAATGGCTTACTGTTAACTTGTGATGCTCTCATCCTATGCATCTGTCCAGTATTACCTCAATCACTGCCAGCACTCAATCCCTGATGAAGGGATAGACGAGTCCCCAAAATTGGTTGGTCGCACCTTCAGATTTTTTTTTTTTAGGAAGACTAATGAATCTATATTGGACTTACTGTTTACTTGTGGTGCTCTCATCCCCTGCATCTGTCCAGTATTACTTCAATCACTGCAGTACTCAAGCCCTGATGAAGAGGAAGGCGTGTCCCCCAAAACTCATTGGTCGCACCTTCTGTTTTTTTTTAGCAAGACTAAAAAACCTATAATGAACTTACTGTTAACTTGTGAGGCTCTTATCCTTTGCATCTGTCTAGTATTACCTCAATCATCTCCAGTACTCAAGCCCTGATGAAGGGGGAGGTAAATCCCCAAAACATGTTGCCTGTACCTTCTGATTCTTTTTTAGCAAGACGAATAAATCTATAGTGGGCTTACTGTTAACTTGTGAGGCTCTTATCTTTTGCATCTGTCTAGTATTACCTCAATCATCTCCAGTACTCAAGCCCTGATGAAGGGGGAGGTAAATCCCCAAAACGTGTTGCCTGTATCTTCTGATTTTTTTAGCAAGACCTGTTGCATGTACCTTCTGATTCTTTTTTAGCAAGACTAAGAAACCTATAATGAGCTTACTGTTAACTTGTGATACTCTCATCCTATGCATATGTCCAGTATTACCTCAATCACCTCCAGTACTCAAACCCTGATGAAGGGATAGACGAGTCCCCGAAACTCATTGGTCGTACCTTCAGGTTTTTGTTTAGGAAGACTAATGAATCTATAATGGACTTACCGTTAACTTGTGGTGCTCTCATCCTCTGCATCTGTCCAGTATTACTTCAATCACTGCAGTACTCAAGCCCTGATGAAGAGGGAGGCGAGTCCCCCAAAACTCATTGGTCGCACCTTCTGTTTTTTTTTAGCAAGACTAAAAAACCTATAATGAACTTACTGTTAACTTGTGAGGCTCTTATCCTTTGCATCTGTCTAGTATTACCTCAATCATCTCCAGTACTCAAGCCCTGATGAAGGGGGAGGTAAATCCCCAAAACGTGTTGCCTGTACATTCTGATTTTTTTAGCAAGACGTGTTGCCTGTACCTTCTGATTCTTTTTTAGCAAGACTAATACATCTATAGTGGGCTTACTGTTAACTTGTGATGCTCTCATCCTATGCATCTGTCCATTATTACCTCAATCACATCCAGTACTCAAGCCCTGATGAAGGGATAGACGAGTCCCCGAAACTCATTGGTCGTACCTTCAGATTTTTTTTAGAAAGACTAATGAATCTATAATGGACTTACTGTTAACTTGTGGTGCTCTCATCCTCTGCATCTGTCCAGTATTACTTCAATCACTGCAGTACTCAAGCCCTGATAAAGAGGGAGGCGAGTCCCCCAAAATGCATTGGTCGCACCTTCAGTTTTTTTTAGCAAGACTAAAAAACCTATAATGAACTTACTGTTAACTTGTGAGGCTCTTATCTTTTGCATCTGTCTAGTATTACCTCAATCATCTCCAGTACTCAAGCCCTGATGAAGGGGGAGGTAAATCCCCAAAACGTGTTGCCTGTGTCTTCTGATTTTTTTTAGCAAGACGTGTTGCCTGTACCTTCTGATTCTTTTTTAGCAAGACTAATAAATCTATAGTGGGCTTACTGCTAACTTGTGGTGCTCTCATCCTATGCATCTGTCCAGTATTGCCTCAATCACCACCAGTACTCAAACCCTGATGAAGGGGGAGGCGAGTCCCCAAAGCTCGTTGGTTGCACCTTCAGATTTTTTTAGCAAGACTAATAAATCTATAATGGGCTCACTGTTAGCTTGTGATGCTCTCCTCCTGTGCATCTGTCAAGTATCAAAAAATTGGGCTAACTTTACTGTTTTGTTATTTTTTTAATTCATGAAACAATTTTTTTTCCAAAAAAAGGGTGTTTGAAAAATTATTGCGCAAATACCGTGCAAGATAAAACGTTGCAATGACCGTCGTTTTATTCCCTAGGGTGTCTGCTAAAAAAAAACATATATAATGTTTGGGGGTTCTGCGTAATTTTTTAGCAAAAGAATGATGATTTTTACATGTAGGAGAGAAGTGCCAGAATAGGCCCGGTATGGAGGTGGTATAAAAGCCCGGTATTGAAGTGGTTAACATAGGATACCCCTCATATAGCAGGGGTAACTTTACGCTGGAAAAATCCGAACGTAAACAACGTAAAAAAAAAAAGCGCCGGGCGGAAGTACGTTCCTGAATTGGTGTATCTACCTAATTAGCATATTCCTTGCGTAAATCTACGGAAAGCGCCACCTAGCGGCCAGCGTAAATATGCAGCCTAAGATACGACGGTGTAAGACACTTACGCCGGTCGGATCTTAGGGAAATCTATGCGTAACTGATTCTATGAATCAGTCGCATAGATACGACGCCGCACACTCAGAGATACGACGGCGTATCCGGAGATACGCCGTCGTATCTCCTTTCTGAATCCGGGCCAGTGAGTTTATTGAGGAGGACCAAATGAGTGACTAAATTCTGCTAAACTAGGACAACCTCTTTAAAAATCGGCCATCAATAGCAGTTCTGGTCCTGCTGACCTGGACGGCTTTATCGGCCCCCGTGCTTCCATTAAAACTCAGACCACCCCATGAGAAAAACAATATTCCGAGAAGCCGACGTTCCTAGTTTTTTTTTTTTTCCAGCCGCTCTGATGAATGATTATTTCAATAATCACCCGTTGCTGAGGAGACAATAGCTCTTCATAATCACTGACACACCAACAGCGTTAACCGGTTAACGCAGCGACAGTGCCCCCTGCTGGTCACTGCTGTCATTACCACCCTCTTGTCAGCTGTGTGAGAAATGGCGCTGTCGCCGTCTGACTGCAGATGAGGTCGGGAGTTTGATGGAAGAGGTGGCATAGCCACTTATAAGGAGGCCGGTAGATGATATGGGAGTAATTTGAAAAACCCAGAGCCCAGGCCAGGATGAAAGCTGAAGACCAAGTTCCTTTCTCAGTGAATATATATCTATATACTGTATATATATATATATATATATATATATATATATATATATATATATATATATATTTAGATATATATCCCTTTCTTTACGCTAATTAAAGTGGAGATTTGTGCGGCATCCACAGCTGCTTCTCTGTGGAGTCCCGGGGGAGACAAGTTCTCTAAACAGCATCCACTGCGGCTGAAATCATTTTATCACAGCTTACAGAATGAAGTGTTTAGCAGAGGAAGCGACTGAGGAGAATTGATTACGGGCTTTTCAGAGATGTTAACTCCAACCGCTCCTCGCCGGTTCTGCCAAGACCTTGGAGTTAAAGGGACCCACCAGCCAAAAAAGTAAAAAAAAATAAGACCATGAAATGCGCACACAGGGCATCTAGCTGCTCAGGGTTTAGGTGTAGCGTACAAGGGCACCACGCTTCCACAAATGCCCTCTGGGGTTCTGGGAATGGTTTACCGTGCTCAGTTTATAAGGGCCAGATCCACAAACGAGATACGACGGCTTATCTACTGATACGCCGTCGTATCTCTGTTTCTAACTATGCGACTGATTCATAGAACCAGTTACGCATAGCTAGCCCTAAGATCCGACAGGTGTAATTGAATTACACTGTCGGATCTTAAGGATGCAATTCTAGGCCGGCCGCTAGGTGGCGAGGCCATTGCGGCCGGCGTAGAATATGCAAATGAAGACTTACGGTGATCCCCGAACGTCCCGAACGGCCCGTCGATCTAAATCTACTAGTTTCCGTCGGGTTACGCCGCGTAAAACTAGGGCTAAGCCCTAGTTCTCTTAAGCCATGTTAAGTATGGCCGTCGTTCCCGCGTCGAAATTTAAACATCAACGTAATTTGCGTAAGACGTCCGTGAATGGCGCTGGACGCCATTTACGTTAACGTCTAAGCAAATGACGTCGGTGCGACGTCAGCGCAATGCACGTCGGGTAATTTACCCGACGGAGCATGCGCAGTACGTCCGGCGCGGGAGCGCGCCTAATTTAAATGGGACTCGCCCCATTCGATTGGGCCCGCCTTGCGCCGGACGGATTTAAGTTACACCGCTGCAAATTTCCAGGTAAGTGCTTTGTGGATCGGGCACTAACTTGGAAAAATTGCGGCGGTGTAACTTAAATTGGGAAAGTTAAGTTGCGCCCGGTCTACGTGGATCTGGCCCTAAGTTCCAGGTCTGTTTCCAGTCTCAACTATAACAATTTTATCCATCCTTCGGGACCAAAGAGGGTTTAAGATTTGTTCCCAATCCCAACCATCACAATTTTATCCATCCTTGAAGACCAAATAGGGTTTAAGATCTATTCCCAATCGCAACCAATACAATGTTATCCATTATTGAGGACCAAAGGGGTTTCAGGATCTCTTCCCACCCTCAACCATCACAATTGTATACATCCTTGAGGACCAAAGAGGGTTTAAGATCTGTTCCTGATCTTAAGCATCACAATTTTATCCATCCTTGAAGACCAAATAGGGTTTAAGATCTATTCCCATTCGCAACCAATACAATGTTATCCATTATTGAGGACCAAAGGGGTTTCAGGATCTCTTCCCAATCTCAACCATCACAATTGTATACATCCTTTAGGATCAAAGAGGGTTTAAGATCTGTTCCTGATCTTAACCATCACAATTTTATCTATTCTTGACGACCAAAGGGGGTTTTAAGATCTCTTCCCAATATCAAACATCACAATTTTATCCATCCATGAGTACCAAAAAGGGTTTAAGATTTGTTCCCAATCTCAACCATCACAATTTTATCCATCCTTGAAGACCAAAGAGGGTTTAAGATCTATTTCCAATTGCAACCAATACAATGTTATCCATTCTTGAGGACCAAAGGGGGTTAAACATCTGTTCCCAATCTCATCCACTCACAATTTTATCCATCCTCGAGGACCAAAGAGGGTTTAAGATCTATTTCCAATTGCAACCAATACAATGTTATCCATTCTTGAGGACCAAAGGGGGTTAAACATCTGTTCCCAATCTCATCCACTCACAATTTTATCCATCCTCGAGGACCAAAGAGGGTTTAAAGGGGTTGTAAAGGTTCATGTTTTTTTCACCTTAATGCATCCTTTGAAATGCTCAGATCTTCTCATGAAATTCCGTTGCAAGAACCTTCCCCATACAGACTAACGCCATTCGAGAGCATTTGCAGGGTGTACCCATGTTGTACAGGCCTTATATCCCTGATATATTCCTCAGTGTTATCTACTAAGAAACCTCCCCATACCGTCTTCTCCAGCAATGGGAAGCAGAATTGGGGAGGGGTGTTGGCTCAGCAGAACTGGCAGGTCAAAGGTATTTCTGTTTTTCAAATATTTTTGGATAAATGTTTCATTCACGCTTGTTATGGATTGCTTAATACTCAAATTAAATTACTATTTCTATTATGTATATGTGTATATACGGTTATATTTTTATATATATATATATATATATATATATATATATATATATATATATATATATATATATATATATATACTCAAAATGCTGACTAGACACCCCCTCCCATCAAGGAAAACAGGCTTTCCAAGGCCTCCAAAAGACTGGATAAACCTGGATGGATCTGCTAGAAGACCCTTAGATAAGGAATCACCCAATCCATGAATGACAACACGAGCTATGGCTATGATACTGCATTGCAAACAATGAATCATGCTTTACTATAAAAAGGGCTATATGTCCAGAGCAATAAAGGGAAGATTAATTTAGCTGAACGAAGTGTCAGTGTGTTTTCTTCTTCTACATGCACGTGTATTTAAACTTGAAATTAGGCCAGGTGCAGATACTCAAAACAGACACTTGTCTGAATCCAAAACAATCTGGCAGCCCGACGTGGGGCCTCGGGTTATGTACCGGAGGAGAGCCGACCAAGAGGCCACCGAGAGATAATAGCACTTGTTACTGTTCTACTGTGTAATAACTTTACTCCAACTTTCACCCACTTTATATTTTGTGTGCAATCTGGATGCCTACTGTATGCTTATTGGCTCTGTTTATTCTTACCAATGTCAATAAAGTCTTTTGTAAAAGAGAAAAATATTTTCTGAATTTTAGGCCTGGGCATGGCCGGAGCGGACCATGGAAGCGGGAACAGTGGACAGGTATACGGTAGAAAGGACCAAAACGGAAAGCGGCGTGCGCTCCACTCTGACCATCAATAACGTCATTGAGTCAGACTTCCAGACCACATACAACTGCACAGCATGGAACACCTTTGGTTCAGAAACTGCCAATATTAAACTAGTAGAGGAAGGTAAGGAACTGGAAATCTTGACCTTACTCCCATATACTATAGTATAGTAATTCCATATTCTTAAAGTGGAACTTCACCCAAAATAGGAAGTTCTGTTTGTTTGCACCCCCCCTCCCCACTCTCTTTAACAATTTGCAGTTTTTGGAGTGGGGGGGGGGAGCGGATACCTGGTTTTGACAAGTAACAGCTCCCACTTCTGGTGAGATCAAAACATCACAGGTCCCAGAAAAGTGAGGGACCATTCAGTGGGAAGCCAGCTGTGAAGCCGCAAGGCTTTACTGCAAGCTTCCCTAAGTTAAGATGCCTGGACCCACACCCGATTGCAGAATCTGCTCGGGTGAGGACAGCACTGGATCCCTGGTCAGGTAGGTGTATTTGTAGCTGCTGACTTTACATTTTTTTGGGGGGGGGAGACTGGAGCTCCTCTTTTACAATCAGTAAGTGAGCTTTTAACCACTTCAGCCCCGGACCATTTGGCTGCCAAATGACCGGGCCACTTTCTGCAATTCGGCACTGCGTAGCTTTAGCTGACAATTGCGCGGTCGTGCGACATGGCTCCCA
Organism: Rana temporaria; assembly: GCF_905171775.1. Classification (NCBI taxonomy): domain Eukaryota; kingdom Metazoa; phylum Chordata; class Amphibia; order Anura; family Ranidae; genus Rana; species Rana temporaria. Next base: position 109,668,927 of record NC_053501.1, read on the forward strand.
AACAAAATCAAAGTCCTTCTTCTTTTTTTTTCCACAAATAGAACTTTCTTTTGGCGGTATTTGATCACGTCTGCGGTTTTTATTTTTTGCGCTATAAACAAAAATAGAGCGACAATTTTGAAAAAAAAAAACAATATTTTGTACTTTTTGCTATAATAAATATCCCCAATTTTTTTAAAACAAGCAAATTTTTTCTCAGTTTAGGTCAATATGTATTCTTCTACATATTTTTTGAGGAAAAAAATCGCAATAAGTGTATATTGATTGGTTTGCGCAAAAGTTATAGCGTCTAGAAAATAGGGGGTCGTTTTATGGCATTTTTATTATTATTATTTTTTTCACTAGTAATGGTGGCGATCTGCGATTTTTATCGTGACTGCGACATTATGGTGGACAAATCAGACAATTTTGACGCTATTTTGGGACCATTCACATTTATACAGTGATCCGTGCTATAAAAATGCACTGATTACTGTATAACTGTGACTGGCAGGGAAGGGTTTAACCAGTAGGGGACGGGGAAACATATGCTCTGTTGAAAGCGTTAAGCATGGGTAAACTAAGTTACTGATTGTAAGTGGGAGAAGGGGAGAACTGAGCTGCTGAGAGAACTGCCTGCATAATTTTGGTGCTTCTGCTGTAAACTTTGAGAATGAATTGCACCATAGTGCCCGCTGCTGTGTATTCATAACCTGGGCCCAGGTTCACTACAAGGTGGTCAGCATCATCAAACACGACTGTGCACCTAACAGCTTCCTTTTGTCCTTTTCCAGAAGTTGTCCCAGTGGGAACCATTGTCGCAGCGACCATCGGGGCAGGCATCCTGCTCATCATCTTCTTTGTCTTCTTCATTTTCTTCCTGTACAGACGTCGTAAAGGCAGTAAGTACCAACACAAAGGAGCGGCTGACAAATGCATGAGCAACTTGCCGGCTTCCCCAGAGGAGCCAATTAAGAGGCTGTGTCATATTTTGTGATAAGCGATGGATGCAATGGGTGCACAAGCTCTTTGCTGGTAAACACTTCTTTATGAAAAGACAAGACACTCTCTACATAGTTCCAGCTAATGCAGAAAAAGTCTTGGATGAAATTCAAGGTGGTTATAATATGTGATTAATTGGCTGGGCCATTCCAGTTTCCAGATCCTGTGAGATGAAGGTATCGATTAGGGTTGTCCCGATACCGATACTAGTATCAGTATCGGTACCAATACCGAGCATTTGCAAGAGTACTTGTACTCAAGGCAAATGCTCCGATGCAGCGGTGGTCAGTGTGGTGGGAGAGATACAAGCACTGATCACCCTGTATAGGTTTCAAAGTCCGGCTTTCAGCTGCTTTAGTGAAATCAGCGGTGATCGGTGCTTGTAACTCTCTCACACACGATCACCACTGACTGTCCCCACATCCTCCTCCAGTCCCCCTCCATTCTGCTGCTCTGCTGCTGTTCCCCTCCATGCTGATCCATGTCCCCCTCCTTGCTGATCCATGTCCCCCCTCCATGCTGATCCGTGTCCCCCTCCGTGCTGCTCCATGTCCCCCTTCGTGCTGCTCCATGTCCCCCTTCGTGCTGCTGTCCCCCTCTCTTCTCCTCCGTGTCCCCTTCTCTTCTCCTCCGTGCTGCTGTCCCCCTCTCTTCTCCTCTGTGCTGCTGTCCCCCTCTCTTTTCCTTCGTGTTGCTGTCCCCCTCTCTTCGCCTCCATGCTGCTGTCTCCCTCTCTTCTCCTCCGTGCTGCTGTCCCCCTCTCTTCTCCTCCGTGCTGCTGTCCCCCTCTCTTCTCCTCCTTGCTGCTGTCCCCCTCTCTTCTCCTCCGTGCTGCTGTCCCCCTTTCTTCTCCCCCTCCGTGCTGCTCCGTGTCCCCCTTTCTTCTCCTCCGTGTTCCCCTCCGTGCTGCTGTCCTCCTCTCTTCTCCCCCTCCGTGCTGCTATCCCCTTCTCTTCTCCTCCGTGCTGCTGTCCCCCTCTCTTCGCCTCCATGCTGCTGTCCCCCTCTCTTCTCCTCCGTGCTGCTGTCCCCCTCTCTTCTCCTCCGTGCTGCTGTCCCCCTCTCTTCTCCTCCTTGCTGCTGTCCCCCTCTCTTCTCCTCCGTGCTGCTGTCCCCCTTTCTTCTCCCCCTCCGTGCTGCTCCGTGTCCCCCTTTCTTCTCCTCCGTGTTCCCCTCCGTGCTGCTGTCCTCCTCTCTTCTCCCCCTCCGTGCTGCTATCCCCATCTCTTCTCCTCTGTGCTGCTGTCCCCCTTTCTCCTCCCCCTCCGTGCTGTGGTCCCCCTCCGTTCTCCTCCTCAACCTCCTCGATCTGTCAGGATGGAGAGCGGAGGTAGAAGCAGTACACAGGACCCCATCGCCTCCGCCGCTACCGACGGCTCCGGGAAACGGCGGAGAGCCGCGGGAGGGGGGCCCTCTCCCGCCGCCGACAATGGTGCCGACAATCCGCCGCAGAGACCACCATTATCGTAAACAGGACCGCCCACTGAAAAGATGCATACCTCGGTTTTGGCAGCAGCTTCTGCCGTTACCGAGATATCCATCTTTAAAGTGCCGACGTATATATTCAGTGGGCGGTCGTCAAGTGGTTAAGTTCAGTTGCTGAATTCATAACTTTTGTAAGTTTCCACATTAATTCGTTAACGAATCCCATTGTCCCACCAGGTCGTAAGGACGTGACTCTGAGAAAACTTGACATCAAGGTGGAGACGGTAAATCGGGAACCTTTAACCATGCACCCAGACAGAGAGGAGGACACGTCAAGCGTTTCCACTGCAACAAGGGTCATGAAGGCCATCTATTCCGTGAGTAGACTTTGCTTGACACCTCAGAACACAATAGTGGACGTCTCATGAAGTGTGAAGTTTATAATGCCACATTTATGACAGATGTTTCAAGTTCCAAAGTATTATTTAACGAAAACGTATCAATCGCTGTGTCATCAGAAATGTTTTGATGTGATTTGTAGTGTGAGGAACGTGAAGAACCCTTCTTGTCTCTGCCCACTATAGTCAACATCGGCACAAAAAGTTGCTTTTAGTCCAACCCAGAGGCGTAACTAGAACCTTCAAGGCCCCAGTGCAAGAAATCATGAAGGCATACCCCCCCCCCCCCCCCCGACTCCCAGCTGGGGCCCTTTCCACTGATCCTGAGGCCCTTTACTTCTGTCGCAGGGCCCTTTATTGCGGTCCCGTAACGGGACCCTTTCAAATATAATTCTTATTAATGCCCAACATGGGCTAAGACAAATTGGTATAAACATATATGAAGGGACATTCAAAAAACAAATAAAAGAGAGAAGAAAGAAAAGAAGAAGGTGGGGGGGGGCATTATCAGCATCATCACAAGGAGGGAGGAATAAGACAGGGGTCATGTACATTCTCAAAAAACTTTGTTGTATATCTATTGACAAGTATCCCTTTATGTGACACTTTAGGGCCGAGGGCCCTGGCTATCACTAAGTCCTCCAGTCAGAGACGACGAAGGCCGAAAAGCCTCGGTCACTTCTTGTCCCCCCTCCCGGCTCCATCCAGGCGGAGCTCCATCTCCATTCTCCAGAGGCGGGGGCTGGGAAGGGAGGGGGGGCCCGAGTTGGGAAGGGGGGGAAACCAAGGAGGGCACTGGGAGGGGGGGAACAGGTACAGGGGGGGGGGGGGTTACGGGAAGTCCTGGTTGAGTTAGGATGGCCCCTGAGTTCGTCTGTATGTGTAATAATACGCGGGACCGTTTCACATGTTCTGCAGTGTGCCCCCTTCCTGATGTCTTGGGGCCCCCCTCCCACAGTGGCAGAATGGCAGGGCCCAGTCACAAGGGTGATCTTTTCTACCCTGGTAGTTCCACCACTAGTGGCAGTAGTTTTTTTTTTTGTTGTTTTCATATAGGGGGAAGCAGGACCTAGGTTAGTCATAGTAGGTGGTCGGGTGTAATTAATACTTTGTTGACCCTCATGGGCTCCTCTGCCCCTCCCCCTAATTCTGGGACTTTTAGTCCTGGAGCATGGGGCCGGGTCACAATTGAGACCCCATACATAGGGGGGGGGGGGGCTGCTGTCTGATTCTTTCTGACACTACCCCCTCTGATGCCCCCTCATACTGTGCTGGGTACTATAGATTTCAGCACAGGGGAGCCACACGGGCCCCCTGGAGCATGGGGCCGGGTCACAATTGAGACCCCTGAGACCCCTATAGCTACGCCCCTGGTCCAACCAACATCATAAGTGGATAACAGAGGTAGTTGACAGACAGAGGCCATATTCTTTATATTGTACATATTCAGTTTCACCTTCACTGTTCTTGTATCAAACAAATGTTTGCTATGTACGGCGAAGTTAGTCAATCCTTTTCTTCTTGGACCAATCACGTTCCAAAGACACGAATGGCTGCATTTTCCATGAAACCTAGCTTATTAAATAAAAAAAAAATATAGTTCAGTTTTTGGAAACTTAATTTAAAGCCGAATTTCAGGTAGGTATTAAAAAAAAATACAAACAAACACTATTTGATGCAATTCTAAAATATATTTTAACCACTTGAGCTCCAGAAGGTCCCCCCCCACCCTCTTTCCTGACCAGACCATTTTTTCCTATTTAGCACTGCGCTATTTTAAGTGGTGATTGCGCGGTTATTCAATGCTGCACCCAAACAAAATTTATATCATTTCCCCCCCATAAATAGAGCTTTCTTTTGGTGGTATTTGATCACCACTGGGATTTTAATTTTTTGCGATATAAACAAAAAAAAGAACAAACAGAACATTTTGGAAAAAATCCAATAAATGTTAAAAAAATTAATTTCTTAATTAATTTAGGTCAAAATGTATTCTGCTACATGTCTTTGATGAAAACAAAAATCCCAATAAGTGTATATGAATTTGCGTGAAAGTTATAGCGTCTGCAAACTATGGTATATATACGTATCTGACAAAAGTGAGTACACCCCTCACATTTTTCATGGGACAACACTGAAGAAATTACGCTTTGCTCTGAGCACCATTCCTTGGGTCCACCCCTTACCCACCTCCGAGCACCATTCCTTGGGTCCACCCCTTACCCACCTCCGAGCACCATTCCTTGGGTCCACCCGTTACCCACCTCCGAGCACCATTCCTTGGTTTCACCCTCTACCCTCCTTCGAGCACCATTCCTTGGGTCCACCCATTACCCACCTCCAAGCACCATTCCTTGGGTCCACCCCTTACCCACCTCCGAGCACCATTCCTTGGGTCCACACCTTACCCACCTCCAAACACCATTCCTTGAGTCCACCCCTTACCCACCTCCGAGCACCATTCCCTGGGCCCACCCCTTACCCACCTCCGAGCACCATTCCCTAGGCCCACCCCTTACCCACCCCCGAGCACCATTCTTTGGTTTCACCCTCTACCCTCCTTCGAGCACCATTCCTTGGGTCCACCCATTACCCACCTCCAAGCACCATTCCTTGGGTCCACCCCTTACCCACCTCTGAGCACCATTCCTTGGGTCCACCCCTTACCCACCTCCAAACACCATTCCTTGAGTCCACCCCTTACCCACCTCCGAGCACTATTCCCTGGGCCAACCCCTTACCCACCTCCGAGCACCATTCCCTGGGCCCACCCCTTACCCACCTTTGAGCACCATTCCTTGGGTCCACCCCTTACCTCCCTCCGAGCACCATTCCTTGGGTCCACCCCTTACCCACCTCCGAGCACTATTCCTTGGATCCACTCCGTACCCACCTCTGAGCACCATTCCTTGGGTCCACTCCTTACCCACCTCCGAGCACTATTCCTTGGATCCACTCCTTACCCACCTCTGAGCACCATTCCTTGGGTCCTCTCCTTACCCACCTCCGAGCACCATTCCTTGGGTCCACTCCTTACCCACCTTTGAGCACTATTTCTTGAATCCACCCCTTACCCACCTCCAAACACCATTCCTTGAGTCCACCCCTTACCCACCTCCGAGCACTATTCCCTGGGCCCACCCCTTACCCACCTCCGAGCACCATTCCCTGGGCCCACCCCTTACCCACCTTCGAGCACCATTCCTTGGGTCCACCCCTTACCTCCCTCCGAGCACAATTCCTTGGGTCCACCCCTTACCCACCTCCGAGCACTATTCCTTGGATCCACTCCTTACCCACCTCTGAGCACCATTCCCTGGGTCCACCCCTTACCCACCTCCGAGCACTATTCCCTGGGCCCACCCCTTACCCACCTCCGAGCACCATTCCCTGGGCCCACCCCTTACCCACCTTCGAGCACCATTCCTTGGGTCCACCCCTTACCCACCTCCGAGCACTATTCCTTGGATCCACTCCTTACCCACCTCTGAGCACCATTCCCTGGGTCCACCCCTTACCCACCTCCGAGCACTATTCCTTGGATCCACTCCTTACCCACCTCTGAGCACCATTCCTTGGGTCCACTCCTTACCCACCTCCGAGCACCATTCCTTGGGTCCACTCCTTACCCACCTTTGAGCACTCTTTCTTGGATCCACCCCTTACCCACCTCTGAGCACCATTCCTTGGGTCCACTCCTTACCCACCTCCGAGCACCATTCCTTGGGTCCACCCCTTACCCACCTCTGAGCGCCATTCCTTGGGTCCACTCCTTACCCACCTCCGAGCACCATTTCTTGGGTCCACCCCTTACCCACCTCTGAGCACCATTCCTTGGGTTCATCCCTTGCCCACCTCCGAGCACCATTCCTAGGGTTCACCCCTTACTCAGCTCTGAGCACCATTCCTTGCTTCCACCCCCTTACCCACCTCCGAGCACCATTCCTTAGTTCCACCCCTTACCCACCTCCAAGTACCACCTCTTTTAGAGAATACAAAGCCAAGTAGATCCTCCACCAGCAACAATAGAGCCCCCTGCAAAAATATTTCCCATCCAGCAACAATAGATTCCCCAGCAGCCAGCAACAAAGACCCCTTCCATAATAGTAGATCCCTCCCAGCAACAATTCACCCCCTGCAACTGAAAGAGGAACCCCAGCATCAATAGATCCCTCACCAGCAAAAATAGATTCCCCAGTGTCCAGCATCAATAGACCCCTCCCTCAACAGTAGTCAACCCTTGACTCCGCCCCTACCCACCTCTGAGCACCGTTCCTTGGGTCCACCCCTTACCCATCTCCCAGTACCACCTCTTTAAGAGAATGCAGAACCAAGTATCATTTTGTGGTGCTTTTGTATGGAATTTGTTAATAATAACAAGAAAGGCAGTAAAGTAGATCTAGCAACAATAGACACCCCAGCGACAATGGATTCCCAATAGCCAGCATCAATAGACCCTTCAGCAGTCAGCAACATTAGACCTCTTCCTCCACAGTAGATCCATCCCAGCAACCATTACCCCCTGCAACATAAGATCCCCCACCAGCAGCAATAGACCTAACAAAAGAATAAACTTCCTTTTACCTCCCCTTACTGAGCTAGAGCTATATTCTCCGTTTGTGTCTCACACGCCTCCCCTCCCAGACACTGCAGCTCACAGTAAGAGGGTTTCATCCACCAAACAGAGGCCAATCCAGAAATCAGTGGGTGGGGCTAGGGTGGGGTCAGGTGCAGAATGACAAGTTACAGGCTTACCAATCAGCCCCCCCCCCCCCAGCAAGATCACTGTAATGCAAGCAGTCACAATCTACATTAAGGTGACAACTCTGCTCTGATTTCAGGAGCAGTGCAGCATCTTTGCCGCCCCGTCACAGGAATCTGCATTAGGTGGACTTCACTGGCAGGCTCAACAGGTATTTGTGGGACATTGCGGGGGTGTGGGGGGGTCTAACTGTAAGTGAACATGCACATATTTTTTAACCACTTGCTGACTGATCACAGTAAGTATACTGCGTGTGGGCAGCATGTACTGGCACAGTGACCAGCCTTATTCCAGGTTTTGGGCACACGTTTGGCCTAAATTAATATTATTTTATTTTATTGGAAATGTTTTATAACAAAAAGTAGAAAACATTGTATTCTGTGCACAGGTTTAGCGGCAGATTTCTGCTAATGATTTTGGCTGAAACCTGCTGATCGGCTGTGTCCAACCACACACAGAGCTCCGTGTACAGAGAACAGCGATCTGGCTGTTTCTTCTCCCTGAAAAGCAGGGGGGAAAAAACAGCCAGATCAGTAGGTAGAGGCAGAACACATTACACATTGTTAGGCACACAGTTAACCCCTTGATTGCCCTTAAATGTTAACCCCTTCCCAGACAGTATCATTAGTACAGTGACAGTGTATAGTATTATCACTGTATTTGTGTCACTAGCAACGACAGTGTCAGTTAGTGACCCTCCCAGCCAGTGCCTGTTAGCGCCAGATTGTCCGCCACCCTATCACAGTCACACTATAAATCGCTGATCACCGTCATTACCAGTCTATAGCTGCATGAATTCCAGTATTTTTTACCATAGTTTGTTGACGTGTTCAATTCGTTCTATTCCGAATTCACTTTTTTTAACGAATTTCGTCAAATTCGTTAATTCGGAAACACCTGAATTAACGAAAACCCGTATATCCGAATATTCATGAATTTGAATATTCTAAAATTTGTAAATTCAAAAATTCAAACAAATTTGTAAATGAGTGAATTCAAACATTCGGAAATTTGGCAATTCATAAATTTATAAACTAGTGTATTTAAAAATTCAGAAATTCGGAAGTTCGAAAATTGAAAACCCGAAAATCAGAAATCGTCTAACAGGGGAGACCTGTACAGATAATCTTATGATCAGTGCCCTGATTACAGTACAGCCTGAGCAGTGCCCAAGAACACTCCCTTAGGGCACACTTAACCCCTACAGCGCCCCCTCCTGGTTAATCCCTTCACTGCCAGTGTAATTTTCACAGTAACCAGTGCATTTTTATAGCACTGTTTGCTGTAAAAATGACAATGGTCCCAAAATAGTGTCAAAAGTGTCCGATGTGTCCGCCATAATGTCGCAGTCACGATAAAATACGCTGATCGCCGCCATTGCTAGAAAAAATAAATTATTAATAAAAATGCAATAAAACTATCGCCTATTTGGTAGACGCTATAGATTTTGCGCAAACCAATCAATAAACGCTTATTGCAATTTTTTTTACCAAAAATATGTAGAAGAATACGTATCGGCCTAAACCGAGGAAAAAAATAAGTTTTTTTATATCTTTTTTAGGGATATTTATTACAGCAAAAAGTTAAAAAGATTGAATTTTTTTCAAAATTGTCGCTCTATTTTTGTTAATAGCACAAAAAATAAAAACCGCAGAGGTGATCAAATACCACCAAAAGAAAGCTCTATTTGTGGGAAAAAAAGGACGCCAATTTTGTTTGGGAGCCACGTCGCACGACCGCGCAATTGTCAGTTAAATCGATGCAGTGACGAATCGCAAAAAAGGGCCAGGTCCTTTACCTGCATAATGGTCCGGGGCTTAAGTGGTTAAAGATGTGTGTTATTCAGTATTTAGCATGTGATGGGAGTTCGGCTTCATGTACACGGGACATTTTTACAACTGCTTCTGAACGATTTAACTTAACAGATAGTAACCCACTTTTAAAACGTCAGTTTTGCCGCGTTTAGCAGCGTTTTGCCGCGTTTGCGTTTAGAAGCGTTTTAAAAAATGGATTTTTTTTTTAAATGCCCAAAAAGGAAAAACACCTATAAATGAAATTCTGCTAAACGCGCGTTACCGCATTTAACCGTGCATTTAGCAGCATCCCGTGTACATGGGGCCTATAAGCCAACTGCCCCTGAACGTACGTTTAGCAGCATCCCGTGTACATGGGGCCTATAAGCCAACTGCCCCTGAACGTCCGTTTAGCAGCATCCTGTGTACATGGGGCCTATAAGCCATTTGCCCCTGAACGTCCGTTTAGCAGCATCCCGTGTACATGGGGCCTATAAGCCAACTGCCCCTGAACGCCCGTTTAGCAGCATCCCGTGTACATGGGGCCTATAAGCCAATTGCCCCTGAACGCATTCAATGCTATCCTATGTGTCCATGCACACAGTCTCGTTTTTGTGCGTTTTTTGGCAGTTGCGATTAACCTCGTTTTTCCAGAAGCAAAAAAATGGATTCAGACGCAAACGTTTTCCACGTTTCAGACGCGAAACGCCGCTAAACGCGGCACCCGCGTTCAGCCGCGTTTTCGTTTATCAGCGTTTTTAAAGGTACCCTATTTTTTACACCAGAAAACACAGAAATATGATGTTAAACGTTACAGGTTTGCTTTTGTTGTTTTTGCAACTGGCCTTACATGTAAAAAAAAAAATCAATAAAATAAAATGTGTTTCAAAATATTCTCCTATTTCTCAGTCTTTTAAGGATGACGTGGACCTCAAGCAAGACCTGCGTTGTGACACCATCGACCGAGAGGAGTACGAGCTCAAGGTGCGGCACCCAGCTCTATTCAACCAATACAAATTAAAACCTAACTAAGACTGGCCAATCACAGGATCTAGAGTTACCACAGGTCCTCCCCTGGGTGGGACGCAGCATGGTGTAGCACTGACCAAATGATGCTGACAGATAGCCTATTCGGCATCATCTAGTCACTAAACTAAACATCGAGTCACTAAAACCAACAGTAATCCCTGACTTGCACCTTGTCTTAAGCACGAAAAAAAAGAGTGTTGTCTGGCATGCAGGATAATCAAGTCATGTGTACTATTAGTGTAATGTGTAAATTATTATACAAGACTCTATCTATTTATTATCTCTTTTCTCTTTGTCTTTCTCTATCTCTTATGAATATGGGGGTGAAGCAAACATTTACTATACAGTTGCATACCTTTTAGAGATTTGAGAACAATGTTTCGAAAATGTGATTTATAAACTGTCTGGTGAAGATGATCCAGAACCCCCAATTACACTTCTGTGAAGTTAGGGGGGGGGGAGATGGTGGCAACAGATTTGTTGCAGAGAACGAAGTGGACCACATCAGATATGGGACCTTGGCCTGGTGGTGGTACATAAAGCTACACTTGAAGATAGCCCAGTATCCGGTGGAGTCTTACTAACCTGATGGATTTCAAACTGGACAGACATCAGAAGAACATATTATTCAGCGTAGCGTGAAAATTGCTTGGACAGTTCCTCCAAAATGGATTGAGATGGTCTTCATGTCAACCAAAGCTTTCCGTGGATTTACAAAATATCTAAACGGACATATTGGGCTAACTCTGGTGCTCTTGAATGTAGTTTTGACTTTACTCTTGTGGACTTTTTTTTATTTATTTATTTATTTTTTCGTATTGAGGACTGGCCAAGTGCTACTTTTACCAGGTGGACCAGATTTTGGATTCAGCCTTCTCTTTCAAATACCATGTAACCATCAGTGCCAAACCAAGGGTCGGTCATCAAAGTTAGATCTGCTGAATGTACAAGCGTAATTTTTTCCCAATCAAACAGCGACAATGAATTTGAGGGAGTCACAAACACACTGTTGGTATGCCCCGTACACACGGTTAGAATTTCCGACAAGAAAAGTCCGATGTGAGCTTTTGGTGGGAAATTCCGACCATGTGTAGGCTCCATCATACTTTTCCTGTCGGAATTTCCGCCAACAGAAATTTGAGAGTTGGTTCTCAGATTTTCGACGTAAAAAAATTCCGATCGGAAATTCCGACCGTCTGTAGTAATTCAGACGCATGCTCACAAGAATTTAACTTAATTTTTCTCGGCTCGGCGTAGTGTTGTACCTCACCGCGTTTTTGACGGTCGAAAGTTCAGAGAACTTTTGGGTGACCGTGTGTAAGCAAGCCAAGCTTGAGCGGAATTCCGTCGGAAAAACCATGTGTGTATGTGGCAGTAGAGTAATACAAATAAGAGTCTAAATTTTTAATGGTTGAAGTAAACTAAACACAAATGTTATACCCAACACTTTCTAGGCTGGAGAATGGTTCAAGAGAGAGGTAGTTTTAGTTTGCTTTCAAAAAGTTGGCCGATATTATGACCGTTTGTTTTACCCCCTCGCAGCTTTGATGACCAGACCTCATAACCATTATTTATTTTTGTACCTTTGTAATTGGTGAACATCAGCCACAAGCTAACATGTTAAATAAGATGTGTTTTTTTTTTTTGTATATGTCTGTAGTCGAAAAAAAAAACATTTTTACTTGACTCTCCTAATAAATGTATGCACCTGTATAGTGACTTTTGCTTCACTTTTGTATTTAAATGCACGTGCCCTATACGGCCAAAGGTTTGTGACACGCCTGACAATCACATCTATACAAGCTTGTTGGACATCCCATTCCAAAACCATGGGCATTCATATGAAGTTCACCCACTTCCTTTGCATCTCTAGAACAGCTATTCTCAACCAGGGTTTTATGGAACACTAGGGTTCTTCCAAAGTTTTCTAGGGGTTCCTTGAACTGTGGCTGCTTGACTTCCCATTAGATGGTGCTTGCATAGGTCAAGGAGTCCACTTGGCAGGGCCATCTGCCTGAACCCATTTTAGTTGTCTGTAAGTGTGACATTCTGACCACCACTGTAAGGGAGCATTCTTCCCACTGGCCACCAATATAAGGAGCATTCTTCCCACTGGCCACCAATGTAAAGAACATTCTCCCCACTGACCACCAATGTAAGGGACATTCTTCTCACTGATCACCAATGTAAGGAGCATTCTTCCCACTGATCACCAATGTAAGGGACATTCTTCTCACTGATCACCAATGTAAGGGACATTCTTCTCACTGATCACCAATGTAAGGAGCATTTTTCCCACTGATCACCAATGTAAGGAGCATTCCTCCCACTGGCCACCAATGTAAGGAGCATTCTTCCCACTGATCACCAATGTAAGGGACATTCTTCTCACTGATCACCAATGTAATGAACATTCTTCCCACTGGCCACCAATGTAAAGATAATTCTTCCCACTGGCCACCAATGTAAGCAGCATTCCTTCCACTGGCCACCAATGTAAGGAGCATTCTTCCCACTGATCACCAATGTATAGAGCATTCTTCCCACTGATCACCAATGTAAGGAGCATTCTTCCCACTGATCACCAATGTAAGGGACATTCTTCTCACTGAACACCAATTTAAGGAACATTCTTCCCACTGATCACCATTGTAAGGAGCATTCTTCCCACTGAACACTGATGTAAGGCACATTCTTCCCACTGATCACCAATGTAAGGAACATTCTTCCCACTGAACACCAATGTAAGTAGCATTCCTCCCACTGGCCACCAATATAAGGGGCATTGTTCACACTGGCCTCCAATAAATAGATTTTTGAAAAGGTTCCCATAGACCTGAAAAGTATGTCAAGGGTTCCCCTGGGGTAAAATGAGAAAGGTTTCTCTAGAAGCTTCCACTCTTCTGTGAAGGTTCCCCACAAAAGAGTGTCTTTGCGAATTGATAGCCATTCAACAAAAAGGACATTGGATACGTCAAGTATAGATGATAAATAGGAAAAACTGTCTCTCTTTAAATTCATCCAAATGTGTTTAGTGGGGTTGAGGTCAGGGCTTTGTGCAGGGCATTTGAGTTCCCACACACCAATCTTAACCAACCATGTCTTAATGGCTTTGTGCGCGGTGACCACAGTCATTCTGCAAACAGCAAATGGCCTTCCCCAAACTCTTATCACAATGGTCTAAAAATTTCTTTGTATGATATAGTCATATTAGTAGCTGTGATGGTCAGGTGTCAACAAACTTTTGGGCATATAGTGTATATATTTAATCAGAAGTCAATATGCTCTTCATATGTTAGCACAGACTCCACTAGTGTTTCCTTTTTCTTTCTAATTCTATGATCATTTTTCCATCTCCATCACTGTCTGCCATTGATCATACTCCTCTTCTTCCCTAGGATCCAACCAATGGATATTACAATGTCCGAGCTCATGACGACAGGCCAACATCCCGATCTGTGTTGTACGCAGAGTACCGTAATCCTGGACCGGCACGGTTTGATGCACGCCCTTCGTCACGTCTTTCTCACTCCAGTGGCTATGCCCAGCTGAACACCTATAGCCGGGCTCCTACGACAGATTATAGTACAGACCCTACTCCCACAGTTACATCCGCTACTACAGATACCACCAGTCAACTTTCCTACGATAACTATGAAAAGTTTGGGACACATGCTTTCGCAGCTAACGCTGGCTACCCCACATACAGGCTTGGTTACATGCAGCCAACCACAACAGGTATGGAACGAGGACCTTATGATACTTTTGACCCAGTTGGGAAGTTCACAGGAGCCACCCGTTTCTCATACACATCCCAGCATTCTGACTATGGACAAAGGTTTCAACAAAGGATGCAGACACATGTCTGAGGACTGACTTAAAGTTAAAGCCGGTGGGCAAAAAAGGGGAAAGTCAACGGGGAGACATCTTTCAGCTATGCCTTCTCTGATACAATATCAATTCATGAGACAGCACTCTTGGAAGGGAAACAACCTCTTACCGTATCTTCTGATACTCAGGGACCTTATTGTCTTGATCTCAGAAGTCCCCAAGAAAACAGTCGAAGTTGCCCGCCAGGCAGAGCCTCGAAGTTTTGATATGGAATAAGATGCCAAACAAAAAAGCTGGCCTTTTAGCACCTGACCATTCCTTATATACCACTGACTTTGCCGTCTGGTGTATGGCAAACACTTTTGACTTAGACCTCAGTTCGGTACTGGTGAAGCTTTTCATTCTGCCAATAAGTTCCATGAATCACTTTGGTCTTTTTTCACGCAAACTAATTTCTGGTTTTTAGCCATCTCCCTAACTGCCAGGAATGTCATGCCATCACCGATGAGAGGCATTTGGTCTTGCTATTGCAAGGTCTTTTGTAGGTATACATTCCAGCTGTTGGATTTAAAGAGAAGAGGAAAATGTTGATTCCATGTTAGGCCACCACCACTTTTTCGGTCAGTAGTCTTCACCATCCTGGTATTTTGAATAGCAGCTGTTGGCAAAGTGGAGTGGCTAAGATTTGGACAATCAAAACACCACAATTTGGAACATTTTGTGGGTCAGTTTATAAATTCCACTTTCTTTTGGGATACTGATGTTCATCCTGCTTCAGGAACACATGGTCTAGGATTACTACCACGTGCTATGCTGTAATACGCCTAGCTGCCTGCCCTTCGGAACGGGTAACAGTGTGTGAAATTACGGAGCACTCCTTCACCCCTGTTTGTATTGTACGTGTACTTTACGAAGATCTCTGTGAAGAGACGTATACACCATTTTTATAGTTATTTTTACTTTATATTCTTGCTGCATATTTTTGCACATAATTTTTATGGGCTTTTTATTTGTAATTCGACTCTTTTTTGACCTATCTCATATAAAGGTATTATATTGGGCTTGTATAGGCAGTAAGAATTACCGGTTTCACAATTCCAAAATCTCCACCATTAGAGTTTGAGAAAAATACTCATGGACAAGTTGTCTAAGATCTTGGTGATATGAATGGTGATATTAAGATCTTGGTGATACGAATGGTAATACATTATACTGTATATAGCCAAAGGTATGTGGACATCACTCAAAATGATGGGCAAAGCAAGTTCCATAAAGTGATACTTTGTTGAATTTGGTGTGGTCTGCATAGAGACCCTCTGAACACCTTTTGGGTTTGATTGGAACACCAAGCCAGGTCTTCTTCTCCAAAATCACCTGACCCGACAAAGGCTCTTTTGCCTGAATGGGCACAAATTCCTACAGACACAACAAAATCTTATGGAAAGCCTTCCTATGCCGCATACACACGATCGGAAATTCCGACCAGAAAACCGTAGATTTTTTTCCAACGGAATGTTGGCTCAAACTTGTGTTGCATACACACGGTCACGCCAAATTCTGACCGTCAAGAACGTGGTGAACGTACAACACTACAACGAGCCGAGAAAAATTAAGTTCAATGATTTCCGAGCATGCGTCAAATTGATTTCGAGCATGCGTGGTTTTTGTGCGTCAGAATTGCATACAGACAATTGGAATTTCCGACAAGAACTTTTCTCGTCGGAAAATTTGAGAACCAGCTCTCAAATTTTTGTTGGCGGAAATTTCGACAGCAAAAGTCCAATGGAGCCTACACACGGTCAGAATTTCAGGCCAACAGCTCACATTGAACTTTTCTTGTCGGAAATTCCGACCGTGTGTACGCAGGAATAAGAGGAGTGAAAACTGTAATAACCACAAAGGGGGCCAACTCCATATTAACGGCCATGGTCTTGGAATGGGATGTCCAACAAGCTCGTTGTTTTCGTAGGAGGACCGATTTGATATTATTACCCAAGGTTTTCAAATGATAATCTTCAACAAGCTTTTATACACGTGATTGTCTACAGACTTTGGCCATATACAGTGTATATACTAAGCAAATTCGATGGTTAGACAGATCTTTTATAGTAGAATTCTGGTAGCCAATATTGCTTATGTATTGGAGAAGGAAAGATGAGTTGGTACCAGCCAGCTAAAGATATGGAATCCAAAGTCTACAAGGGAACATAGGTAGGTCCTACTGAGTTCATGGTAAAAAGGCTGAAATGTCTACAGACTACTTAAGTGTTTTTCAGCCAAAAACTATTTATTGATCACACTGAATTTTAATCCAAATTTCTAAACGCTCCTGTGTAAAGGTTAGTTCCTCCAGATTAATTTATTATCCAACATACATGTTTGCTTCCATATTGCAACTCATAAAGTCATTTTTTGCTTTAATTATGTGAAGACGTAGGAGACGGGAGTGGTGACACTGTCCATACTGACGCTGATTGACTTTCAGCTGAAAATAATTTGAGTTTTTCCACAATTGGTTCTCTATGGTTCCTTAGGATTCTTCAACCTGAACTCCAGGCAAACAAGTAAATATACAGATGACATACCTGTATATTACAAGAAGGGTTGCCATGGGATTTGTATTTCTACCCATCAAGTCCTAAGATGTACACAACACAGTCCTGCCTGACAGGACAAGAGACTGTGTTTGTCCCTGCCAGGAGAGGAATAGTGTCCCATCATTGGTGTCAGTGGGAGGAATAGTGCCCCATCATTGGTATCAGTGAGATGAATACTGCCCCATCATTGGTATCAGTGGCATTAACCATGCCCCAATGGCCAGATAAGGGCACGCAAAAGGCTGCATCCGGCCCACGTGCTGCAGTTTGGTGTTAAATGCTCTAAATTATTCGAAATGAAAAAAAGGACTTTAGATACACTTCTGGGGCCAGATTCACGTAGGAGGGTGTATCTTTGTGCGGGCGTAGCGTATCCTATTTACGCTACGCCTCCGCAACTTGGACAGGCAAGTGCAGTATTCACAAAGCAC
Organism: Rana temporaria; assembly: GCF_905171775.1. Classification (NCBI taxonomy): domain Eukaryota; kingdom Metazoa; phylum Chordata; class Amphibia; order Anura; family Ranidae; genus Rana; species Rana temporaria. The sequence goes on from NC_053501.1 coordinate 109,686,174, forward strand.
TTGCTCCGTAAGTTGCGGCGGCGTAGCGTAAATTGGCCGGCGTAAGCCCGCCTAATTCAAAGTAGGCTGGTAGGGGGCGTGTTGTATGGAAATGAATCGTGACCCCATGTAAATGACCTGCCTAACGAACGGCGCATGCGCGCGCATGCTCAGTATCACGTCGAATTTTCTCCCTAAGTTACGCCGGCTCAATGCCTGTGACGTGAACGTAACCTACGCACAGCCCCATTCACATACGACTTACGTAAACGACGTAAAAAGATACGCTTGTTCCGACGTCCATACTTTGCATTACCTGCGCCTCATAGAGCAGGGGTAATGTTACGCCAGATGTAAGCCTTACGTAAACGGCGTAGCGGGCGCAAGTACATTCGTCAAACGGCGTATCTAGCTCATTTACATATTTGACGTGTAAATCTACGGAAGCGCCCCTAGCGGCCAGCGTAGATATGCACCCAAGATACGACGGCTTAGGAGACTTATGTCGCTCATATCTTGGCCGAATTCTAGCGTAACTGATTCTAGGAATCAGGCGCATAGATACGACGGCGCTCATTCGGACATACGACGGCGTATCAGTAGATACGCCGTCGTAAGTCCTTTGAGAATCTGGCCCTAAATCTTTTCTTTAGTCCTAAAAATGCTTATACCAAGTGCTCAAGATATTCCAGAAGACACGTCACAAGTAAAGGATGTTGACCAACATTTTAAACTCATAACCCTACTCGGTTCCCATTATATTCAATTGTTATTTAAACCCATAGTCATGACCAGATCAGTTCCCTTTTACTTCAGGTGCCTTTACACTTGTAATTGTTAAGGGTTTGTATTTTTTACAAAGCATAAAAAACAATAAAAACAAAACAAAAAAAAACCTGTGTTTGCTAAGACTTGTAAAGCATGGTACTTATTAATCCTATGGGATTCTTGATGTAATTCAATTTTATATGCTGAGCCTACCCCCCCCCCCCCCCCCCCTGTAAATGGCCACGGAATCTTATATACATGAAAAAAATACATTTACTGTGACTTATGTCAATTTAAGCTGTGCCCCCATCTTGATTTTTGCTTACAATGAAAAAAAAAGAGAAGCTCCAATCCAGTAGCATAATGTCCAGAAGTTATTTTATTAAGAGGTATTTAATTAAAGCCAATTCATTTCAGGGGCCTCAAAGTTCCCCTTCATGGGGCTTGAAAATCTTGAAGGTAAAGGAAATGCTGGACCTTCTGGTTTGGCAAAATGGTTCCAGCTGTAGAAATTTTCAGGTTTGAGATACAAGCCTGCATATGGCCCTCATCATCTGAAAAAGCTGCCTTATGCCGCGTACACACGATCGGAAATTCCAACAAGAAAAGCCTGATGTGAGCTTTTGGTCAGAAATTTTGACCGTGTGTATGCTCCATCGATATTCTTCTGTTGGAATTTCTGCCAGCAAGATTGAGAGCTGGTTCTCAAATTTTCCGACGTAAAAAAAAATTGTAAAAAGATCGTCTGTAGCAATTCCGACATGCAAAATTCCGACGCATGCTCGGAAACAATTCGACGCATGCTCGGAAGCATTGAACTTAATTTTCTCGGCTCAACGTAGTGTTGTACGTCACCGCATTCTTGACGGATGAAAGTTCAGAGAACTTTTGTGTGACCGTGTGTATGCAAGCCAAACTTGAGCGGAATTCCGTCGGAAAAACCATCCAAGGTTTTTCAGACTGAATTTCCGATCATGTGCACGGGGCATAAGCTGGTTTGAGATACAAGCCTGCGTTTTTCCTCTGAAAATAGCTGCCTTAAGCCCCGTGCACACGGTCGGACCTTTGTCCGACCAAAATCACATCGGAATTCCATCGGAGTAAAAGAGAACTTGTTCTCTATCTAAACTCCGACGAAATTCCTCGGAATTTCCGATGGAACTAATCCGATGGGGCATATACACGGTCGGAATTTCCGATGGAAAAAGTCAATCTGATTTTTTCCATCAGAAATTCCGATCGTGTGTACGCAGCATAATGGCTATTCATTTCCAAAATTTTACCAAAATTTTACCACAATATGGACCAATGGATCTTGCATTAACTATGTAGATAATGACAAGCTTAACTATTAAAAAGTTATACTAAAATACTAACTAACTGTTTTTGGGAACATCAAATTCTGAAAATGAGGTATTAAAAAATTCCAAATATTATAAAAAAATGTATATTTAAAATACATTGTAAAGTTATTTTAAATTGTGGTGATTTCAACCTCATGAAATGCCATTTTTTTTTTTTGTAGAATATAGTGTATCATATTTTAACCTATATAAAAAGCCAAAACACCTTTTTCACATATTTTTTTGTATTTTCGATAGGAGAATGGTTAAAACTCCTGTCTTTTATTTTATTTTGCCCATTGGGGAGATTTCCTTACCTTTCCTGCACAACAGTTGTAACAAAATTGGAAAAATTGGAAAATTGTATCAAGTACTTACCGTAATTTTCCTTTTCTGACGCCAACATGGCAGCATGATACCATAGATTGATGCCAGAAAAGGGAAATCACGGTAGGTAAGTACTTGTTACAATTTTTCGGTTTTACCAATTATTTTTAGAAGTGTTACCATTTTCCATCTATTCCTGTTCTGCTGACTGCTCGAAATTTTGGATTTTCACCAGGACAAAATAGAGAGGATCTATCTCCTCAACAGGGACACTGACACTATGGCCCAGATTCACAGAGAGCAAGGCGCACATTACGCCGCCGTAGAGCAAACACTGTACGCTACGCCAATGCAGCGCGGAGAGGCAAGCACTGCATTCAGCACGCCAGTGCTCCCAACGCTGCGCCAGCGTGGCGTGGGTTTCGAAGGCGCACGCCGGCGTAGGTTGAAGTGGGCGGGAACCCATGCAAATGAGGCATGACCCCATGAAAATGATGGGCCGAGCGCCAGACAGGTACGTATCACGAACTGCTCATGCGCCGTGACGTGTACGCAAGCACAGAACCCCCATGCGCATGCTCACAACCACGTCGGCACAACTGCCTAAGCTACGCCAGATCACTGCGTACGCCGTGAACATAACGTACGCCCAGCCAGACACACGTCCAACGCACAATACGCCGGCTTGTGTTCCCTGGTGCATACCTGTGCATGTCTATTGCCGGGTTGCACCTCCTTTATGGGGAATAACTTTACGCCAGACTTACAACTTACGCGCATCTCGCGTAGCATGCGCCGGGCACACGCACGTTCGTGAATCGCCGTATTTCCCTCATTTGCATGTTTGAATGGCTAATCAATGGGAGCGGCACCATGCGCCCAGCCTAAATGTGTGCCCACCCTACGCTGGCGTGTGCAAGCTACGTTGGCGGGGTGTAGCCTGTTTTTAGGAGCATATTGGTTTGTGGGTCTGGCGCACACTTGCACTTACGTCGGCGTAACGTGTTATACGTCGGCGTAAGTGCTTTGTGAATCTGGGCCTATTCCTTCAACACCCCAAATTTCCCCCCAAAAAGTTTTGGCTTAAGATTCACTTTAATATCTTATTGCTTTCCCAAAGAGAACCTACCTGATTTCCAAAGTCTGTTTCATAAGCTTTCTGAATTTCAATGGCTTCATAAAAACTGTACGACCCCCTTTAATCTCCTGAAAATCTGTTTAAAAATGTATAGTTAATGCTTTTTTGTTTTTTTGTATAATTTCAACCAAATTTCTCTTCGTACGATATCTGTTCCTTTTGCAAACAGATGCTCGTAGGCAATCATTTTTGTACAGTACGTGTGTAAATATACATATATATTTTTTATATAATATCTGTAAAATGCGAAAAGCATACACGAGTGACATTATCAGTATTATATGTTTTTGTTTTCTGAGCACACCTTCTTTTTTTTTTTCGTTCATTGACGTTTCTTGAGACTTTTTTTTCATCAAGAAGAAATCTCTTCTGTTGTGCTTCTATTAAGTCCCTTCTATTTGGGCAAACACGAGTGACGCATTACACGGCTGGCCGTAGACATTTGATAATAGTAGTTTTGCCTAGAAAGCAATTTAACTGCCGAAAAAAATATCTTTTGTACAAAATGCAGATGCATTTTGGCACATCTTGTGGGTTGGGGTGTAGGCTGTGAGGACAGGGTTGGGTTTTATTCTACCATCACGTAGTAAGAACAAACCACAAATGGTTGACATTTCTAAACATTTGACTTTCCTTCCAGGCTTGGAATTCTAAATAAAGTTTTTTGATCAACTGAACATACGTGTCCTAGAATTGGATGCTGACCATGCACCTGTTTGTTAACACCTGACCATTACACCTACTGTATGGCCAAACATGGGTGGACAACTGGACATCCCTTTAAGGGACAGAGTTTGGATATTTCCAGTGAAGGGTGCTGTTACTACTACAAGCCAATTTAGACAATTGTGCGCTCCCAACCTTTGCAATGCCAGCATGATTGTGCCCGGAAAAATAAAAGCTCCATTAAGACATGTACAGTATGATAAGTTTGGTGGAGGAACGTGTGTGGCCTGCACAGAGCCCTGACCTCAACCCTACCGAACACCTTTGGAATGAATTGAAACGTTGATTGTAAGTCAGGTCTTTTTATACAACATCAGTACCTGCCCTCATAAACGTTGACCAGCTTCATAAAGACATGGTTTGACCAGGTTAGTGTAGAAGAACTCAAGTGGCCTGCACAGAGCCCTGACCTCAGCCTTACTGAACACTCTTTGAATGAATTGGAAAATTTAGTGTAAACCAGGTCTTCTCATTCAACATCAGTATCTGACCACCTAAATGGTGGCCAGTCCCAATAAAGACAGGTTCTGACCAGTTTGGTGTGGAGGAAATTTGGTGTTCTGCACAGAGCACTGACCTCAACCCTACTGAACAGATTTGGAATCAACTGAAACCCCCAATTTTAGCCAGGTCTTCTCATCCAACTTTAGTACCTGCCCTAAAAAAAATTGGCCAGCACCATGAAGACATGGTTTGACAAAGTTGGTGTGGAGGAACTCAAGTGGCCTGCACAGAGCCCTGACCTCAACCTTACCGAACACTCTTTGAATGAATTGTAAAATTGAGTGTAAACCAGGTCTTCTCAACCAACATCAGTATCTGACCACATAAATGGTGGCCAGTCCCAATAAAGACATGTTCTGACCAGTTTGGTATGGAGGAACTTGAGTGTTCTGCACAGAGCACTGACCTCAACGCTACTGAACAGATTTGGAATCAACTGAAACCCCCAATTTTAGCCAGGTCTTCTCATCCAACTTCAGTACCTGCGCCTAAAAAATGTTGGCCAGCACCATAAAGACATTGTTTGACCAAGTTGGTGTGGAGGAACTTGATCGTCCTGTACAGAGCCCTGACCTCAACCCTACTGAACAGCCTTGGGATTAATTAAAACACGGACTATGAACGAGGTCGACTTGACCTCAAAAATGCTCATTTGGCTAAATGGGCATTCCTTCAGACACTCCAACAGCCTACCCAGAAACAGTGGAGACTGTTATAGCTACACAGAGAGGGCAAATCCATATTAATTCAGATGGCTTTGGATTAGGTGTTATGGTCAGGTGCCAACAAACGTTTGGCCATATAGTGTCTTTGAACGTTGAGCATTGGAAATCCGAGGTTTAAAGGTCAGCTCCATAGAAATCTACCTTTTAGACTAAGTATGTTGTAGGGGGAGGATAGCAGTCTGTAAGTTAAGGAAAACCTGCTATTAGAGAATTTGTAGGCTTCAAATTGTGGTTGTCTGATTGTCATTTTGCCTCTCGTCCTCAATACTTTGGGTCACCAACCCACAAAATGTAAACCGATAAAGGCTCCTGCTTTGTCACTGACCTTTTTGATTGTCATACTTGTCCATGGTCAGGGATTCAGAAAATAATAAAGCCGGTGAATTAACATAACAATCAGCCAACATTTTTAGAAAGAAGCCTTCAAAAGCAGCCTCTATTTTTTTTCTCAAGACGCACTTAACTTAAACTCAACTTTGGGCCACCATTTGTTTCATTGGCTCCCTTAACCTTAAATTCTGATTGACTTTAAGGACTCATTGGCCTAAACCTCCATACTGACAAGTGTCACGATTTCCCTAGTAATATCAACTGGGTTGACAATTGATGTAGTGGGGGTTCAAGAGTAAAGGAATAATACGCATAGACAGTGGTGATTGGAATACTCACCCTAAATACACAATGTAATTCTTGGTGGCTCGAAAATAGGAACCAATGCTGCAAATTGCCCATATGGTAAACAAATTACCAAATTTTCAGCGGCGTTATGAATTTCAACATGTCTGGACATTACAGAAACGTTTGACATTTAACTAGGTGATAAACAAAACGACCCGATAATTAGAAGGTTTAAAATTATCCGGGTGAATCAAGCTATTTTCCAGTCTGCGGAATACGCTCCATTCAGATCCGCCAAGATTAATTCTACAATTATATTAACGAATTCACAGCGTGGAAACGGCACGAATCCTGATTTGCATAAGGCCATCATTTGAACATAGCGGAGCCTTTCATTATTGGAGCAAGCCTAAATAGCAAAGTGAATAGATCAGTCAGTCTTCTAGCAGCTTACAACTGTAGCAGTTTGAACATATAAAGGAGGAATTCTCTGTTCTATAAACGAGTTACGTTCAAGGACTGCTAATCCTAAAAATGGAAGCCACTTTGAAATAAAACTCCAGATTAGCTTAAGTTAAAAACGAAAATTCCCTCTAGTTCAGCTTTTCTCAATCTTTTTTTTTTACCCCAGGGGAACCCTTGAAAAAAAAATGTAGGTCTTGAAGAACCTGTGCAAAAACCAATTCGTTGGCGGTTGGGAACGTTTCTAATATGTTCCCTTTACCATTACCTTTTCTTTTAGAATCTTCCTAGGCAGTGGAAGTCAAAGGGCAGAAAAGAGGAGACTAGAAATAGTTGAATAGTGGTGTCCCCCGTGCTTCGTCACCGAGAAGCATCAACTTCCGATGCTAGACTAAACTTTACAGCCATCAAAAAGCTGCGGTATGTCCCCCCCGAGGGGGGCCTCGGTGAACTTAAGGGATGGTCTCTAGAAGCCATAACGATGCAGACATCTAATAGAATCTTTCCATAGCTTATTACATCGCAGCCTAATGTGTACTTAGCGGCAAATTCTAATTACAGAGCGGAGGAACGTGCCCTGGGGAAATCCGGGCGGCTGTGATCGGCATTAAGCGGTCAGCATTTCTCTGGATGACCGTTATCGCGGCCTGAATTGTCATCGCGAGCCACCTTATCTCTACTCGACGCTCGGTTAATTTAATGCTGATAACGCGCACTACGGGGGTGTCTCCGTTAACCGCAAATATTATTAGCTATTTAACAGCGCAGACGTTTCAAAGATTGTTCTTTTGAGAAGGAAAATGTCTAATGCCGCGTACACACGACCGTTATTCATGTCAGAGCGTCGGAGAGAACAGGAGAGCGCCAACTGCTGGGGGGAGCAAGGGATAATTTAAGTCAGTGCTGGGACAAGGTCATCCATCCCCTGGGCAAAGATGCCAAACTGCTTAGCCTTGTAACAGAAGGAAGGCGCCCCTATCCCTACAGTAAACCATTGCGCCCAGGGCAGCTGTCCCTCCCGCCCACCCCTTTTCTGGGCCCTGCCTCTCGCCCACTCCTTTTCTGGGCCCTACCTCTTGCCCACCCCTTTTCTTGGCTCTGCCTCTTGCCCACCCCTTTTCTCGGCCCTGCCTCTCGCCCCCCCTTTTCTCTGCCCTGCCTCTCGCCCACCCCTTTTCTCGGGCCTGCCTCTCGCCCACCCCTTTTCTCGGCCCTGCCTCTCGCCCACCCCTTTTCTGGGCCCTGCCTCTCGCCCACCCCTTTTTTCGGCCCTGACTCTCGCCCACCCCTTTTTTCGGCCCTGCCTCTCGTCCACCCCTTTTCTGGGCCCTAACTCTCGCTCACCCCTTTTTTCGGCCCTGCCTCTCGCCCACCCCTTTTCTCAGCCCTGATGTAAGTAAACGCGTTTTTTTAATGGCACCCTAATGAGCATTTACCCTTCCAGTGCAGGGGGGAGCACCACTATATGGGTCTTTTTTTTTTTTATATTCCCGAAGTTCCGTTTTAAAGAAAAAAGCTACGGATTTGGTAAAAGCTGCAGTAGGCCTTAAACAAGCCATTGGGTTAATGCTTTCTAAAGCTGGAGACTTCCTTTAGGAAGTTCAAGGTGTTACAATATGTAATGTGACTGCCTAGCTAGCCTATTCAATAAAATACAAAGAGTGGAAGGTGCAAAGTGCATCAATACACTGACAACCAATCACGTTTAACCGTAGACACGTTAAACAGGTAACAAAATTATTGGATTCTGTACTTTGCATATTAAAAGAGCGCTTTAAGCTATCTGCTTACTCTGCCAATACTGTGTAGTGCAACAGGCGGGATAGACAACTGTTCACCTTCAGGCAAGATGATGTTGCCAGAGGGTTGCCCCAGGGAGAAACTGTCTACGATAAGGTGTTGCCTTCCATTAAAATGTATGTCTAGTTGATTTCTTTTCATTTTGGATAGAGTCGGGAAGGGTTAAAACCACTGCCTTCTTTATTATTTTCCTGCCTGTGCCTGTGGGGAGATTTTCCTCCACTTCTTATAACAAGAAATAGGAGGACATCTCTACAAAGTGAGGGAAGTGTCCCTCTTAGACAAACCATTCTCAACCTTTTTAGCCCAGAGAAACCCCTAAAACAATCGTCAGGTCTTGGGGAACCCTTACAAAAATGGATTTTATCAGGGGTCAATGGCCAAAATGCGCCTTACATCAGTGAGAAGAATGCTCCTTACATTGGTGGCCAGTAGGAAGGATGTTCCTTACATCGGTGATCAGTGGGATCAATGCTCCTTACATTGGTGGCCAGTGGGAAGAATGCTTCTTACATTGGTGGCCTGTGGTAAGAACGCCCCTTACATTGGTGGCCAATAGGAAGAATGCTCCTTACATTGGTGGCCAGTGAAAAGAATGTTCCTTACATTGGGGGCCAGTAGGAAGAATGCTCCTTACATTGGTGGCCAGTGGGAAGAATGTTCCTTACATTGGTGGCCAGTGGGAAGAATGCTCCTTACATTGGTGGCCAGTAGGAAGAATGCTCCTTACATTGGTGGCCAGTGAGAAGAATGCACCTTACATTAGTAGCCAGTGGGAATAATTCCCCTTACATTGGTGGCCAGTGGGAAGAATGTTCCTTACATTGGTGGCCAGTGGGAAGAATGCTCCTTACATTGGTGGCCTGTGGTAAGAACGGCCCTTACATTGGTGGCCAGTAGGAAGAATACTCCTTACATTGGTGGCCAGTAGGAAGAATGCTCCTTACATTGGTGGCCAGTGGGAAGAATGACCCTTACATTGGTAGCCAGTGGGAATAATTCTCCTTACGTTGGTGGTGAGTGGGAAGAATGCTCTCCTTATAGCAGTGGTTAGATTGCCACCATTACAGACAGCTAAAAAAAGAAATGGTGGCATGGCATTGGCTTTGCCAAGTGGCATTGGTTCTACAGTTATGAATACACCATCAAATGGTAGGACAATCAGGCAAAGCTCAAGGAAGACTTTGCAACCTCTGGAGGAACCCTGGTTGAGAATGGCCATCTTAGACAATTGTCACCAGATCAGATGTCCCCCATTAGAAGATTTTCACTCACCTCTTCTTAACTGTCCAATGTTGGATTTCCACATTTTGGATCTAAGGCACTGGTGCCTATGCTGGCTAGCCTTACCAGATTTGGAGTGTAATGTTGGTTTTATAGCTAGATACTGTATCTGCAGCTTGAGATCTAAAGCTGCCCATGGATGGACTGAAATTTGGCCAGTTTGGCAGGGACTGACCAAATTTCGATCCATATGTGGTCGCTCCTACTGGACAGAAGGCCATCTAACCTTCAATTTCTGTTGTTGGAAAAATGTCAGAATACAATGTCTCAGTGGGCAGGTTTCCTCCATACACCTCGCTTGTCTGCATGGAGAAATCTGTTCATATTTTTTCATTCAGTCCTCTGGCTGATCGCAAAAACAAAACAAAAACGATCCATCTATGACCAGCTTAGGACACAGCTGCCTCTGTTAGCTAGCCCTACCAAATTTGGGTTGAAACTTGGCTCATTGTTCTCCTTAACGGAGGGGAAGCTGTACTGGAGGACCTACAGTGCAAGGATCTCCCTGCTTCAGAGGTTCCTCCACCTTTCCTGGTGCTTCTTCATTATTACCCCACTATCATCTAATCACCAGTGACCGCTAGGACAAATAGTGAGGGTGAATGTCCCCAGTGGGGACACAGACAGTAACAAAATCCCAACAGAAGTTCTACCTAAACCCAAAATAAGTTTGACCTATACGTACTCTTCAAACAAAAAAAAAAATGCAACTTTGTGGTGCTAAAAATGATCACATCCCTCTCACGTGTTCAATGCTGCTTTGTTTTTTCACTGGCTTTAAGTTACAAAATATACAATCCGATTGGCTGGCCGTCTCAAAATGGCAGTGGATGACCCTGAACCCCACCCTGACTGACCTACCAATCAAACATTTCTAGGAATGTTCCGTCGAGTTCAAATATTATATTCTGTTGCCAGCACTCCTCGTTCTTCTAAAATGATTGCAAATCTTTTTCTCCACACACTTGTTGTACAACACTCACTTCTGTTTTTTTTTTTATATTATGTACTATATTTTTTAGTCTTAAACACGATATATGATATATATTTAATTTTTTTATATATATAAATACGAATAAATATAATGTAAAAAAAAAAATTCCAGGTGTGTTGTGTGTTTATAAAACGATTGGTGTGGTAATATGTCATTGTGTGAGTGTTCCTATGGACCAAATAATGGAGATGGATGGTGAGTGCGCTAATAATAACAGGTACACCTTTAGCTCCTTAAGAGGACCTGTACTGTGGAAATGTTGCCAAAAAGGGTAGGCAGAGGACAGAGGTCTAGTCGCTGGTATGGAATGTGGCCTCCCTGCAGGTGATCCTTCCCCATTACTGACTTGCAATACCTTGTTCTGCACTGTGTCTCTGTGTGAAGGTGGCTGTAACGGTCAGGGGTTAACACCGTTACGATATTCCATTCCACCAATCCAAGACCGCTTATCCGACACTCCAACAATCCAGCAGACACGATCCATAAGAATTCCCCAGAAGGACGAGACACACAGCTCTGTCTCTAGTTCAAACGAATGAATGCTTTAATGGTAAACTCTCAGATTTTTATACAGTTAGAAAGCATGCTGCAGTAATCACAGGGACAAAGAAAGACTCCACCCAAAACATCACACAATGGGTGTTTAACGACTCCCCCTCAATTCGCATCTTAGACAGACACTCTGGCACCGAATCGACAGGAGTTAATTACTACAGCTGACAAGTCACATTCCACATCTATTATCAATAGTATTTTCACACAAAACTTTGTCATTAGCATACACAATGAAAGACCTGAAGAGCAGACTTAATCAGCACAATGGACAACAGAATGCAATCACAGCAAGCCCCATCACTACAGCCAGGTGGACTTAATTAGCATCTCAACAGTCTATGTTACACATTGAATGAGTCACTCTATTGACCTGTTGGAGTCAGAATAAACAACCTGTAATATTCCAAGATATCCTGCAATACATGAATTATCATTAATGTCCCATCTCATGTAATTCATGATATCATTTCTCAGTCATCCTATGCCCCTAATGGACATAGGATGACCCTAGACCCAAGAGTCATTAGTGAAGCTGAACCAGGAGTACCCCGCATCCTTCAAAAGTCTCTGGGTATCACGGGCCATTCCGTTACAGTGGCCATCTTGGTAGAGGCAGGGCTTTGCTTACTCGTGCCAGAGCTGCTCCCCTTGTGACTAGCGGGCTAGAGATCACTAAGAAGCAGGAGAGGAGAAAGAGATCTACAGAATGTATGAAGCAGAAGCAGGGAGATCCTTGCACTGGAGGTCCTCAGTTACAGCCTCCCCTCCAGCAAGGAGAACAAGTGGCATCATCTGATGACAGGCAGATCCTTGAACTACAGGTACCCAAGTACAGTTTCCTTTCTAGCTAGGAGAACAGTGAGCAGGACAGTAGTGGCATCAACTGATGACTAATGAGGTAATGAAAGAGGAATGGGCAATCACAGATCCATGCAATGGATGAAACAGAAGCAGGGAGATCCTTGCACTGCAGCTCCTCAGTTACAGTTTCCCATCCAGCAAGGAGAACAGTGGCATCATCTGACGACAGGGAGACCCTTGAACTACAGGTCCCCAAGTACAGTTTCCTTTCTAGCTAGGAGAACAGTAAGCAGGGCAGTAGTGGCATCATTTGATGACTAATGAGGTAATGAGAGAGGTAGGGCAATCACAGATCCACGGAATGGATGAAACAGAAGCAGGGAGATCCTTGCATTGCAGGTCCTCAGGTACAGCTTCTCCTCCAGCAAGGAGAACAAGGAAAATAATTGTAGTGACATCATCTGATAAGTGGTGGGGTAATGATAGAGGTAGAGCAGGACAGGACACTAAAGATGACACTAAAGATGACTAATGGAGTAATGAAAAAGGTAGGGCAATCACAGATCCACTGAATGGATTAAACAGAAGCAGGGAGATCCTTGCATTGCATGTCCTCAGTTGCAGCTTTCCCTCCAGCAAGGAGAACAAGGAAAAGAACTGTAGTGACATCATCTGATGGCTGGTGGGGTATTGATAGATGTAGAGCAAGCGCACATCCACAGAATGGATGAAATATAAGCAGGGATATCCTTGGACTGCAGGTCCTTAGGTACAGCTTCCCCTGCAGCAAGGAGAACAGTGAGCAGGACAGTATTGGCATCATCTGATGACTGGTGGGGTAATGATAAAGGTAGATCAAGCACAGATCCATAGAATGGATGAAATATAAGCAGGGAGATCCATGCACTGCAGATCCTCAGGTACAGCTTCATCTCCAGCAAGGAGAACAGTGAGCAGGACAGTAGTGGCATCATCTGATGACTGATGGGGTAATGACAGAGATAAAGCAAGCACAGATTTACAAAATGAATGAAGCAGAAGCAAGGAGATCCTTGCACTGCAGGTCCTCAGGTACAACGTCCTCTCCAGCAAAGAGAACCTTGAGCAGCACAGTAGTGACATCGCCAATTCTCATCCCAGACTAAGAAGCAGAGGCAGCAGTTCCTTGAATCATCTCACACTGCAGATATACAACTCAGGCGTGCCTACAGGAACTCAATTATTTTCTTTCAAGAAGAATCCAAGACAAAAAGAAGTATTCTGGCTGGTACTGACAATTAACATTTCCTGATGTTCCCTCTCACATAGCAAATCTTCACTTTTGGAGTTCAAGGTCCATTTGAATATACGCAAGTACATCAAGCAAGTTAGCAGCACATATAAATGTCCACCTTTTTCATTTCTCCTGCTGTCCTAGGAGCATTAGGTATCCTACCAGTTTGAATTTCCTTCTGTTCTAACGCTATGGTGAGGTACTACCCCCATAATTACAAAGGGATCCCTCCCCAATACAACCCCCATCATTACACAGAACCCGCCTCATCCATCATTACACAGGGCCCCTCCTCCAAACTACCCCCATCATTACAAAGGACCCCTCCTCCAAACTATCCCCACCATTACACAGGACCCCCCCCCTCCTCCATACTATCCCCATCATTACACAGGACCCCCCTCCTCCATCATTAAACAGGACCCCTCCTCCATACTATCCCCATCATTACACAAGAACCCCCTCCTCAACCATTATACAGGATGACTCCCCCATACTACCCCGATCACTAAACAGGACCCCTACCTCATACTATACCCATCATTACACAGGCCCCTCCTCCATACTATCCCTATCATTACACAGGACCCCTCCCCCATGAATACACAGGACCCCCTCCCCCATACTACCCTCATCATGACACAGGACCCCCCTCCCCCATCATGGCACAGGATTTCCCTCCCCCATACTACCCCCATCATTACACAGGACCCCCTCCCCCATACTACCCCCATCATTACACAGGACCCCCTCCCCTGCCCTGCACAGCCCCCTGCATCTCCACTGGTGCTACCATGATAGTGTCCACTGTCCAGAGGATGTCAGGCAAACACCAGGCACACCCCGCCGAACCTTCCAGTTGAAGACGTTCTTCAGTGGGCTGATTGGTCTGCGGCTTCTTGAACATGTTGAGGGATCGGTGTGACTGTGCCCATGACAGACAGGTGCTCTCCCCGGACAAGGTTTACCTTACCGAGCTGGCCAATCACCACTCTGTAGAGCTGCAGACATAGCATCCAACCAATCACCAGTGCCCCTCAAAATTCAATTCCGTCCTCATCTCTTGAGTGATAGAAAAATCCACTTATCTGCGGGCAACAGGGGCTCAAGAGGAAGCTGCTCTGGACTCATTAAAATTGACTAAGTCCAGGGTAGCTGCCCCTTTTGCACCGCATTAAAGACAGGGGTCAACAGGGAGCAGGAACATCCAAAGGGACGCCAAGAAGATAGACAAATGCAATTATCTGCAGGCAGCAGGGGCTCAAGAGAAAGCTGCTTTGGGCCTCACAACATTGACTGAGTCCAGGGCAGCTGCCCATTTTGTACCACATTGAAGGCAGGGCACAACAGGGAGCAGGAACATCCAAAGGGATGCCAAGAATTTGTACTTACCTTTTTACTTGCTTCAATACTTTGAGCCACTGAGCCAGAAAAAAAAGCATTTCTGATCTGCATACTCGTTTTGGACCGGTCACATAGAAAGTATTGAATCCAGGGAGTCAGTTTAAGCCCCAACTCTAGGAAATCTGAAAATCCCTCCTTGCAGTAGGGCTCCATTGGCACTGCAGGGGTTAACCGCTCGTTAGGAGTTGGAGAGAGAAAAATAATTTTACTTACCCGATCCTCCACGCACTGATAGGCGGCACTGGTGGGCACTGATAGGAGGAAATGGTGGACACTGAGAGGCAGCATTGGTGGGCACTGAGAGGTGGCACTGATGGGCATTGATAGTTGGCACTGGTGGGCACTGAGAATTGGCACTGATAGCTGGCAGTGATGGGCACTGATGGGTGGCAATGATGGGCACTGATAGGAGGAAATGGTGGGCACTGAGAGGCAGCATTGGTGGGCACTAAGAGGTGTACCATGCCAAACGCACCCACTGTGCCATCAATTGTCGCCACTGTGCCCATCAATTGTTGCCACTGTGCCCTGTAAAATACTGCCAGATTGCCCCCTCCCCCCCGGCACTTACCTTTCTGGGGTCGGCCAACCTCCTTCCGCCGTCCCTCGATGTCTTTTCCCACCCCCGATGGCGCTTCAGCCAATCAGGTTACCGGTAACCAGAACCGGTGAACCTGATTGGCTGAGACGCCTGTCAGTGTTAGCCAGAAAACGCACCCCCCGTGCATCCCCTGGTTAACTATTCGGAAGCTGATTACACCCTCAGACTGTAATCGGAAAGCCTATCAGAGCCTCCCTTATTCACCCCCCCCCCCCTCCTTCTCTATCTCTTCCTCCCCCCGCCCCTCCCTTCTTCCCCCCCTCCTCCCTCTCCCTCCCTCCACTTCTCACTCCTTCCCCCACCCCTTTTTTCCCCCCTCCTTTCCCCGGTGTTTATGGTTCCCTCACTCATCTCATTATTAGACTTTTTTCACTTTTGCCACAGTGACACGTCCCCACGTCCCCACTATCAGCTTGTCACATAACATTGCAGTCTCTACTTACAATGTACCTATGAACTGTATATAGTTAAACAGGTCCACCTCTGCAGTTGTCCCCCTTGGTCGCCGTGGGAGGCTTTTCCCGCAGTCGGCTGCGACTTCCGAGCGATTTGGTGTTCTCTCCATAGGTAAGCCACACAGCGCTTGTTCCCCTAAGTAATGTTTATTTATATATGTTTGATACTCCAATACTTGTTTATTGACACTTTATTGGCCTATGCATGTTTACTCATATGTATATATATAGCCCTTTGTGCTAACAACTATGTATCATTTTTAGAATTCTCCTGACAAAGCGACTTAGTCCCGAAACTAGTCGAGATCCTGTCTTGCGCGACCTCCTCTTTCACCGTGACTCTCCCTCTGGGGACTACTTTAGCCCGGTGATTTGTCTGGTTGGTCCCGCAACATGTTCATTGTTTTGTATTATTGTTTTGATGTTTTTTTATGACTATGTTTGTCTTTTTGATACTATGTTAATAAATTGATATATATCTTTAAACTCCTACTACTTTCTGGGGTAGATTCAGGTAGGGCTTTACCGTTTTAACGCTACACCTCCGTAAATAACTTGCGCTACGCTTCATTCACGAAGCAGTAGCTCTGTAATTTGCGCGGGCGCTCCGTGAAACTCGCGGGCGTAAGCGCGCGTAATTTAAATGATCCCGTAGGGGGCGTGGATCATTTAAATTAAGCGCGTTCCCGCGCCGAACGTAGTGCGCATGCTCCGTCGGGAAACTTTCCCGACGTGCATTGCGGTAAATGACGTCGCAAGGACGTCATTTGCTTCAACGTGAACGTAAATGGCGTCCAGCGCCATTCACGATTCACTTACGCAAACAACGTAATTTGTAAAAATCGCGACGCTGGAACGACGGGTATACTTGCCATTGGCTGCCCCTGCTAATAGCAGGAAGCAGCCTTACGCAGAAACCGACGAACGCAAACGACGTAAAATGCAAACGCAGGGCGCGCGTACGGTTGTGAATCGGCGTGAGTATGCAATTTGCATACTCTGCGCTGACCACTATGGGAACGCCACCTAGCGGCCAGCGTAAGAATGCAGCCTACGATACGACGGCATAAGAGCCTTATGCCAGTCATATCTTAGGCTGCAGTCGGCGTATCGAGCTTTCTGAATACAGAAAAGTCGATACGCCGGCGCAACTAAGCAATTGCGCTGCGTATCTATGGATACGCAGACGCAATTGCTTACTGAATCTACCCCTCTGAGTTTACCTTTCTATACAGTACCGATATAGTCCTCTTGCCCCCCTCTCTCCTGGTCTTTTGGGTCCTTGGGGTACCCCAAGTCCTAATTCTATTCTAACCTTCATTCCTAAGGTGTTCGGTAGGGTTTAGGCCAGGATTCCATGCAGGTGACTTGAGTTCCTCCACACCAAACTGGTCAAACCATGTCTTTATGGAGCTGGCCACCATTTATCCCGTCAGGTAGGTACCGATGTTGTATGAGAAGACCTGGCTCGCAACTTCCAATTCATCCCAAAGGTGTTCAGTAGGGTTGAGGTCCGAGCTTCAATTCTTCCACGTCAAACCGTCTTCATGGAGCTGGTTCTGTACATAGGGGCACAGTCATGGTTGAACAGAAAAGGGTCTTCACCAAATCGGTTTGTCAAAATAGCACAATTGTCTAAATATCTTTGTATGCTTTGGTAATAATGGCGCCCCCTATACTGGAAACACTTGAACTCATTGGAAGGATGTCCAAATACTTTAACCCATTATAACGGAACGATAACCAGACATGGAAAACAAATATGGTTCGTGATACAAGAGCGCCATCTTGTGTCGATATCACTGTCACTGTAGAACTCTTTGGATGGATTTGTAAAAGCTCAAAATAAAATTGCCCCCCAGCGATCCGTGAAATTGATTGTCCTCAAGTACCCCCAACAGGCCATGTTTTGGGAATTTCTCTTCAATAAAACAGCTGTCCAAAATACCAAAGCCATTGACTCTGATTTAACCACTTCTCGCCCCGGTCAATAGTCAATTGACGTCCGGGAAGTGGCTCTGAAATCCTGACTGGACGTCTATTGACGTCCTGCAGGATTTCATGCCGGCGCGCGCCCGTGGGGGCGCGCAGCGCGGCGATCGGTGAGGCGGGAGGTCAGTCTGACACCCTGCATCTCCGATCTCGGAAAAGAGTCTCCGGCGGAGGCTCTTTACCACGTGATTAGCCATGTCCAACCACGGCTGATCACGATGTAAACAGGAAGAGCCGTTGATCGGCTTTTCCTCACTTGCGTCTGTCAGACGCGAGTAGAGGAGAGCTGATTGGCGGCTCTCCTGACAGGGGGGGTTTGCGCTGATTGTTTATCAGCGCAGCCCCCCCTCGGATGCCAACACTGGACCACCAGCGAGTTCCCCCCCGGTGCTCAATAGAGCAAAAAAAAAAAACACCAATAATAAAAAAAAAATTAACACAACCGATACCAATCAGTGCCCACAAATGGGCACTGACTGGCAACATGGGCACTGGCTCAAATGATGCCCAGCAGTGCCACCCAGTGTCCATCAGTGCCACGGGCTCTTTACCACGTGGTCAGCCGTGTCCAACCACGGCCGATCACGATGTAAACAGGAAGAGCCGTTGATCGGCTCTTCCTCACTCTGACAGACGAGAGTAGAGGAGAGCCGATCGGCGGCTCTCCTGACAGGGGGGGGGGTTCGCGCTGATTGTTTATCAGCGCAGCCCCCCCTCGGATGCCAACACTGGACCACCAGCCCCCCGGTGCTAAAAAAAAAACAGTGCCCCCCAGTGCCCAAAAAAACACCAATAAAAAAAAAACAATTGATGCCAATCAGTGCCCACAAATAGGCACTGACTGGCAACATGGGCACTGGCTAAAATGATGCCCAGCAATGCCATCAGTGCCACCCCTCAGTGTCCATCAGTGCCACCTTATGTTCATCAGTGCCACCTCTTAGTGCCCATCTATGCCCAGTGCCCACCTATCAATACCCATCTGTTCCACCCATAAGTACCCATCAGTGCCACCCATAAGTGCCACCCATGAGTGCCTATCAGTGCTGCCAAAGAGTGCCCAGTGCCGCCTATGAGTGCCCAGTGCCGCCTATGAGTGCCCATCAGTGCCGCCTATGAGTGCCCATCAGTGCAGCATACCAGCACCGCCTATCATTGCCCATCAGTGCCACCTCATCTGTGCCCATCAGTGCCACCTAATCAGTGCCCATCAGTGCCCATAATTGAAGAAGAAAACTTACTTATTTACAAAAAAATTAACAGAAAAAAATAAAAACTTATTTTTTTTCAAAAACGTTGGTCTTTTTTTAGTTGTTGCGCAAAAAATAAAAATCGCAGAGGTGATCAAATACCACCAAAAGAAAGCTCTATTTGTGGGAACAAAATGATAAAAATTTCATTTGGGTACAGTGTTGCACGACCGCGCAATTGTCATTCAAAGTGCGACAGCGCTGAAAGCTGAAAATTGGCTTGGGCGGGAAGGTGTATAAGTGCCCCCCCGGTATGGAAGTGGTTAAAGCACCTGTGTAAGATAAAGGAAAACCTGCAAACATGGCCTGTTGGGGGTACTTGAGGATGGGGTTAAGAACCACGTCTCTAGTAGAGCTGGACAGGGCCGTAGAAGGTCCTTAACCCAGAGTTTGACAAATTTGCTTGGAATCTAGGAGCCAGGTAAAAAAGTTAAGAACCAGAAAACGCACCCCGTCCCGCCGAACTCGCGCCCAGAAGCGAACACATACGTGAGCAGCGCCCGCATATGTAAACGGTATTCAAACCACACATGTGAGGTATCGCCGCGATCGGTAGAGCGAGAGCAATAATTATAGCCCTAGACCTCCTCTGTAACTCAAGACATGCAACCTGTAGATTTTTTAAACGTCGCCTATGGAGATTTTAAAGGGTAAAAGTTTGTCGCCATTCCACGAGCGGACGTAAATTTTGAAGCGTGACATGTTGGGTATCAATTTACTCGGCGTAACATTATCTTTCATAATATTAAAAAAAAAAAATGGCATAACTTTACTGTTGTCTTATTTTTTTATAAAAAAAGTGTGTTTTTTCCCCCTAAAAAAGTGCGCGTGTAAGACCGCTGCGCAAATACGGTGTGACAGAAAGTATTGCAATGACCGCCATTTTATTCTCTAGGGTGTTAGAATAAAAAATATATATAATGTTTGGGGGTTCTAATTAGAGGGAAGGAGATGGCAGTGAAAAACACATAAAACTACTGTTTTACTCGTAATGCCAACGGCCACCACAAGATGGTGCCAGATCACAGAAGGAAGCTTAGGCCTGCAGAAGGCCACAAAGTCGCGGCCTCAATTATCGGCGATTGCGCGGCGGGAGCGCATGGAGACACAGGATCCTGTGTCTCCATGCACCCCCACGGCGCGATCGCGGTGGGCCCGCACCCGCCGGTAATTGAGGCTGCGGCTTTGTGGCCTTCTGCAGGTCTAAGCTTCCCCGGGCGCCAGGTCACAATTTCTTGTCAAAATTGCGACCGGGCGCCCGGCTTTTGTTGAGGCCTGCCTTAACCCATCAGCAGGACGGGTATCTGCTCCTTTGTGCAAGGAGGGCCCGACGTCCTCTAGGGGTCCCTGTGCTCACTGCACTCACCATGGAGCTCAATTGGCTTTTGCCATTGAACACCAGAATTGGCAGGTCCCTCACTGATGCCCACAGATGAGAGCAGGGTCACCCTGAGCACAGGTGAGAGACGTGAAAGGGTCTGGAGAAGCCGCGGAGATCGTTCAGCATGAATGGTTTGGCCAGTGGAGGCTGGTGCTCGAAATTTTTGGGGGGTGCAAAAAAAAAACATCAATTGCAGCCAGTGTGCTCATCAATTGCCGCTACTGTGCCCATCAATTGCGGCCAGTGTGCCCATCAATTGCGGCCAGTGTGCCCATCAGTTGCTGCCAGTGTGCCCATCAATTGCTGCCAGTGTGCCCATCAATTGCTGCCAGTGTGCCCATCAATTTCTGCTACTGTGCCCATCAACTGCCGCTACTGTGCCCATCAACTGCTGCCAGTGTGCCCATCAAGTTCCACTACTGTGCCCATCAACTGCTGCCAGTGTGCTCATTAATTGCCACTACTGTACCCATCAGTTGCTGCCAATGTGCCCATCAATTGCTGCCAGTGTGCCCATCAACTGCTGCTTCTGTGCCCCTCAAACTGCTGCCAGTGTGCCCATCAATTGCTGCTACTGTGCCCATCAACTGCCGCTACTGTGCCTATCAACTGCTACCAGTATGCCCATTAACTGCTGCCAGTGTGCCCATCAATTGCTGCTACTGTGCCCATCAACTACAGCTACTGTGCCCATCAACTGCCGCTACTGTGCCTATCAACTGCTACCAGTATGCCCATTAACTGCTGCCAGTGTGCCCATCAATTGCTGCTACTGTGCCCATCAACTCCTGCTACTGTGCCTATCAACTGCCACTACTGTGCCCATCAACTGCTGCCAGTGTGCCCATCAATTGCCGCTAATGTGCCCATCAACTGCCGCTACTGTGCCCATCAACTGCTGCCAGTGTACCCATCAATTGCCGCTACTGTGCCCATCAATTGCTGCTACTGTGCCCACCAATTGCTGCCAGTGTGCATCAGTGCCGTATGGCAAAACATGTAGTATAAGTATCAAGGTATAGGAAGTCTATGATGACATGCTGGGCCTTGTAGTCCTCCATCACCCCACTGCTGAGCTCCTCTAGTGGCCTCTGCTTGTTATGCAGGAACTGGCGTTTCCTCCATTCACCAGCAGAGGGCGCTCACACACACACACAGCACAGCCAGCGCACGCATTGTGATCTCCCGGCATGCTCCAGGGCGGCGCCGGTGGGCGGAGTTATGTGTGTCCGCTCTGTCCCTCCCCGGCCGCCGTAGCGGAAGGCGGAAGTGTCCGGTGTCCGGGAGATGGGGGCGGCCGTGTTCTTCGGCTGCACCTTTGTGGCCTTCGGACCGGCGTTGTCCCTCTTTGTCGTCACTATCGCCCGGGACCCCCTCCGGGTCATCATCCTGGTGGCCGGGTAATGTCTGAGGAGGGGATCGTATCACGTGGGGGAGGGGTGTAAGGGGTTCCTGTTGTATGAAAGGGTGGGGGAGGGGGCTCAGTATATGTGGGGACCAGTGTTATATTGGGGGGAGGGGTGTATATTGGGGCTCCTGTCATATGGGGGGAGTTCCTGGGATATGAAGGCTGAGTGTATATGAGGGGGGTCCTGTACTATAATGGGGGAGGGAGGTACTGTGGTATATGGGGGGGGGTCCTGTTTTATAGTGAGGGAGGGGGGTCTTGTAGTATAGTGGGGGGAGGGAGGGGGTCTTGTGGTATAGTGGGGGGGGGGGGTCGTCTTGTGGTATAGAGGGGCAGGAGTGTAATGGGGGGTCCTGTCGTATTGTGGGGGAGGGGGGTCCTGTCGTATTGTGGGGGAGGGGGGTCCTGTTTTATAGTGGGGGAGGGGGGTCCTGTTTTATAGTGGGGGAGGGAGGGGGGTCCTGTTTTATAGTGGGGGAGGGAGGGGGGTCTTGTAGTATAGTGGGGGGAGGGAGGTGTTCTTTTAGTATAGTGGGGGGAGGGAGGTGTTCTTTTAGTATAGTGGGGGGAGGGAGGTGTTCTTTTAGTATAGTGGGGGGAGGGAGGTGTTCTTTTAGTATAGTGGGGGGAGGGAGGTGTTCTTTTAGTATAGTGGGGGGAGGGAGGTGTTCTTTTAGTATAGTGGGGGGAGGGAGGTGTTCTTTTAGTATAGTGGGGGGAGGGAGGTGTTCTTTTAGTATAGTGGGGGGAGGGAGGTGTTCTTTTAGTATAGTGGGGGGAGGGAGGGGTTCTGTGGGGGAGGGGGGTCCTGTGGTGTAGTGGTGGAGGGTCCTGTGGGGCAGGGGGTCTTGTAGGGGAGGGGGTCTTGTGGGGGAGGGGGTCTTGTGGTGTAGTGGGGGAGAGAGGTGGGTCCTGCGGTATAGAGGGGGGGGGTCCTGTGGGGCAGGGGGGTCTTGTGGTGTAGTGGGGGAGGTAGGGGGGTCCTGTGGTATAGTGGGGGGGGTCTTGTGGTATAGTGGGGCAGGAGGGTCCTGGAGTGTAGTGGGGGGGTCCTGTCGTATATGAGGTGGGGGGGGTCCTGTCGTATATGGGGGGTGCTGAGTATATATGGGGACTCCTGCTCGTGTAGAGGGGCGCTGAGTATATATGGGGACTCCTGCTCGCGTAGAGGGGCGCTGAGTATATATGGGGACTCCTGCTCGTGTAGAGGGGCGCTGAGAAAATATGGGGACTCCTGCTCGTGTAGAGGGGCGCTGAGAAAATATGGGGACTCCTGCTCGTGTAGAGGGGCGCCGAGTATATATGGGGACTCCTGCTCGTGTAGAGGGGCGCCGAGTATATATGGGGACTCCTGCTCGTGTAGAGGGGCGCCGAGTATATATGGGGACTCCTGCTCGTGTAGAGGGGCGCTGAGTATATATGTGGACCCCTCGTCGTGTAGAGGGGCGCCGAGTATATATGGGGACTCCTGGTCGTGTAGAGGGGCGCTGAGTGTATATGGGGACTCCTGGTCGTGTAGAGGGATGCTGAGTATATGTGGGGACTCCTGCTCGTGTAGAGGGGCGCCGAGTGTATATGGGGACTCCTGCTCGTGTAGAGGGGGCGCTGAGTATATATGGGGACTCCTGCTCGTGTAGAGGGGCGCTGAGTATATGTGGGGACTCCTGCTCGTGTAGAGGGGCGCTGAGTGTATATGGGGACTCCTGCTCGTGTAGAGGGGCGCTGAGAAAATATGGGGACTCCTGCTCGTGTAGAGGGGCGCTGAGTAAATATGGGGACTCCTGCTCGTGTAGAGGGGCGCTGAGTAAATATGGGGACTCCTGCTCGTGTAGAGGGGCGCCATGTATATATGTGGACCCCTCGTCGTGTAGAGGGGCGCCAAGTATATATGGGGACTCCTGCTCGTGTAGAGGGGCGCCGAGTTTATGTGGGGACTCCTGCTCGTGTAGAGGGGCGCCGAGTTTATGTGGGGACTCCTGCTCGTGTAGAGGGGCGCCGAGTTTATGTGGGGACTCCTGCTCGTGTAGAGGGGCGCCGAGTATATGTGGGGACTCCTGCTCGTGTAGAGGGGCGCCGAGTATATGTGGGGACACCTGCTCGTGTAGAGGGGCGCTGAGTATATGTGGGGACACCTGCTCGTGTAGAGGGGCGCTGAGTATATGTGGGGACACCTGCTCGTGTAGAGGGGCGCTGAGTATATATGGGGTCTCCTGCTCGTGTAGAGGGGCGCCCAGTAAATATGGGGACTCCTGCTCGTGTAGAGGGGCGCTGAGTACGTTTTTCTGTTCCCCCCCCCCCCCCCCCATATATAATACAATGGTTGTGCAGTCTGAGCTCAGTATGTGACCTGTGCCTGTTCTTCTCCTGCAGATCTTTCTTCTGGTTGGTGTCGGTCCTCCTGTCCTCTCTGATCTGGTTCATATCGGTCCAGGTCAGCAATAAGAATGACTCCAGCCTGCAGTACGGATTGCTTATATTTGGAGCCGCCATCTCTGTTCTGCTTCAGGAGGCCTTCCGATACGCCTACTACAGACTGCTCAAGTGAGTTTCCACCTTCCCCCTTCATATGTAGTGAGGTGTATGAACTACAATCCCCATCATGCCGAGTCACGTCTGTGAATGTCGGGGTTCTTACAATGCCTCGTGGGACTTGTAGTTCTGCCGTAGTTTGGAGATCTCTGGACTGTACCAGGATTTGTGCTTGGTCACTTTTCCGTGTCACGTGGCTGAGTCAGCCCTGACCAGGAAGGTACGTCAGACACTTCTTGTTCTGTGTCAGACACCATGATGTAGTAAAGTGGAGGAGGGGAGGGCACAGCATTGTATAAGGTTATACATTCCTGCCCTGCATAGCATATAAGGCTGCATTCACACCTGAGCGTTTTGTCGCCTGAAGCGCGATGCCCCAAAACGCTAGAGGGGGGAAAAAAATACATTATTCTCTATGGAGATGGTTCACTTCTCCACTACAAAACGCCGAACGCCTGAAGCCCAAACAAGTTCTGGACCCTTTTTTGTCGCTCGAATTTGGGCATTTTACATTGGTGACCCTAGACCTGTAAAAAACGCAGCGTTTTGTCGCAGCAAATCGTGGTAAAAAACGCCGCAAAACGCTACGCTCAGGTGTGAATGCAGCCTTAGGGTGAGAAAAGGAAGTAAACACATCAGCTGGGCTCTGTGTAGTGATTTCAGAAGGAATTTATTATAAGGAAGAAGTTGTGTGTGATGAGCAAGGAGACCAAGGCACAGGTTGGGATGGGAGGTGAAGAACTGGGGACCACAGGATGGGATGTGAGAAGGAGGGGACCGCAGGATGGGATGTGAGAAGGAGGGGACCGCAGGATGGGATGTGAGAAGGAGGGGACCGCAGGATGGGATGTGAGAAGGAGGGGACCGCAGGATGGGATGTGAGAAGGAGGGGACCGCAGGATGGGATGTGAGAAGGAGGGGACCGCAGGATGGGATGTGAGAAGGAGGGGACCACAGGATGGGATGTGAGAAGGAGGGGACCACAGGATGGGAGAAGGAGGGGACCACAGGATGGGAGAAGGAGGGGACCACAGGATGGGATGTGAGAAGGAGGGGACCACGGGATGGGATGTGAGAAGGAGGGGACCACGGGATGGGATGTGAGAAGGAGCTGGGGACCACGGGATGGGAGGTGAGGAGCTGGGGGCCACGGGGTGGGAGGTGAGGAGCAGGGGACCACGGGGTGGGAGGTGAGGAGCAGGGGACCACGGGGTGGGAGGTGAGGAGCTGGGGACCACGGGATGGGAGGTGAGGAGCTGGGGGCCACGGGGTGGGAGGTGAGGAGCAGGGGGCCACGGGGTGGGAGGTGAGGAGCAGGGGACCACGGGGTGGGAGGTGAGGAGCAGGGGACCACGGGGTGGGAGGTGAGGAGCTGGGGACCACGGGATGGGAGGTGAGGAGCTGGGGACCACGGGATGGGAGGTGAGGAGCTGGGGACCACGGGATGAGAGGTGAGGAGCTGGGGACCACGGGATGAGAGGTGAGGAGCTGGGGACCACGGGATGGGAGGTGAGGAGCTGGGGACCACGGGATGGGAGGTGAGGAGCTGGGGACCACGGGATGGGAGGTGAGGAGCTGGGGACCACGGAATGGGAGGTGAAGAGCTGGGGACCACGGAATGGGAGGTGAAGAGCTGGGGACCACGGAATGGGAGGTGAAGAGCTGGGGACCACGGGATGGGAGGTGAGGAGCTGGGGACCACGGGAGGTGAGGAGCTGGGGACCACGGAATGGGAGGTGAAGACCTGGGGACCACGGAATGGGAGGTGAAGAGCTGGGGACCACGGGATGAGAGGTGAGGAGCTGGGGACCACGGGATGGGAGGTGAGGAGCTGGGGACCACGGGATGGGAGGAGCTGGGGACCACGGGATGGGAGGTGAGGAGCTGGGGACCACGGGATGGGAGGTGAGGAGCTGGGGGCCACGGGGTGGGAGGTGAGGAGCAGGGGACCACGGGGTGGGAGGTGAGGAGCAGGGGACCACGGGGTGGGAGGTGAGGAGCTGGGGACCACGGGATGGGAGGTGAGGAGCTGGGGGCCACGGGGTGGGAGGTGAGGAGCAGGGGACCACGGGGTGGGAGGTGAGGAGCAGGGGACCACGGGGTGGGAGGTGAGGAGCTGGGGACCACGGGATGGGAGGTGAGGAGCTGGGGACCACGGGATGAGAGGTGAGGAGCTGGGGACCACGGGATGAGAGGTGAGGAGCTGGGGACCACGGGATGGGAGGTGAGGAGCTGGGGACCACGGGATGGGAGGTGAGGAGCTGGGGACCACGGGATGGGAGGTGAGGAGCTGGGGACCACGGAATGGGAGGTGAAGAGCTGGGGACCACGGAATGGGAGGTGAAGAGCTGGGGACCACGGAATGGGAGGTGAAGAGCTGGGGACCACGGGATGGGAGGTGAGGAGCTGGGGACCACGGGAGGTGAGGAGCTGGGGACCACGGAATGGGAGGTGAAGACCTGGGGACCACGGAATGGGAGGTGAAGAGCTGGGGACCACGGGATGAGAGGTGAGGAGCTGGGGACCACGGGAGGTGAGGAGCTGGGGACCACGGGATGGGAGGTGAGGAGCTGGGGACCACGGGATGGGAGGAGCTGGGGACCACGGGATGGGAGGTGAGGAGCTGGGGACGACGGGATGGGAGGTGAGGAGCTGGGGACGACGGGATGGGAGGTGAGGAGCTGGGGACGACGGGATGGGAGGTGAGGAGCTGGGGACGACGGGATGGGAGGTGAGGAGCTGGGGACGACGGGATGGGAGGTGAGGAGCTGGGGACGACGGGATGGGAGGTGAGGAGCTGGGGACGACGGGATGGGAGGTGAGGAGCTGGGGACGACGGGATGGGAGGTGAGGAGCTGGGGACGGCGGGATGGGAGGTGAGGAGCTGGGGAGCACGGGATGAGAGGTGAGGAGCTGGGGACCACGGGATGGGAGGTGAGGAGCTGGGGACCACGGGATGGGAGGTGAGGAGCTGGGGACCACGGGATGGGAGGTGAGGAGCTGGGGACCACGGAATGGGAGGTGAAGAGCTGGGGACCACGGAATGGGAGGTGAAGAGCTGGGGACCACGGAATGGGAGGTGAAGAGCTGGGGACCACGGGATGGGAGGTGAGGAGCTGGGGACCACGGGAGGTGAGGAGCTGGGGACCACGGAATGGGAGGTGAAGAGCTGGGGACCACGGAATGGGAGGTGAAGAGCTGGGGACCACGGGATGAGAGGTGAGGAGCTGGGGACCACGGGAGGTGAGGAGCTGGGGACCACGGGATGGGAGGTGAGGAGCTGGGGACCACGGGATGGGAGGAGCTGGGGACCACGGGATGGGAGGTGAGGAGCTGGGGACGACGGGATGGGAGGTGAGGAGCTGGGGACGACGGGATGGGAGGTGAGGAGCTGGGGACGACGGGATGGGAGGTGAGGAGCTGGGGACGACGGGATGGGAGGTGAGGAGCTGGGGACGACGGGATGGGAGGTGAGGAGCTGGGGACGACGGGATGGGAGGTGAGGAGCTGGGGACGACGGGATGGGAGGTGAGGAGCTGGGGACGACGGGATGGGAGGTGAGGAGCTGGGGACGGCGGGATGGGAGGTGAGGAGCTGGGGAGCACGGGATGGGAGGTGAGGAGCTGGGGTTCTTGGCATAGTATGGGGGGAGAATGAGGGACCACAGCATTGGATGGGAGATGTGGAGTGGGGGACCAGCTGGGATGGGGGGGGGGGTTCAGGGGTCAGAAACATTCGGCAGTTGCTCCTCAGTTGTAGGTAGCCGTTCTTTCTATTGTCGCTTCTACTTGTATACATTGTGCATCATGCAGCTTTCTTTGGCCATTTGGAATTTCATAGAGAAAGTAACAACCCTGAACAAAGACAAAGCCGACATTGATGGGAATAATCCTCTCGCCCACGTGACACTCAGTGCCGCGGTCCACCAATAAGTGATGACGTGTGTGAGATTGCCAACTCTGGCGCTCAAACAAAAGGAGCTTTTGTTGTGCTTTAGAGGAATCCTATCCTAGGAGGAACCCTGGAGGCGGACATCTTCCTAAAAATACCATTTCTCTGGCTGTCATACTGAACACGATCGCCTTTTTAATTATTCACCTGGTACATGTAGATTAGGATCCGGTCACATGAATTTAACTCTTCGGTGTTGGCCGGCTGCAGGGGAGAGGCGGGAGTGCTGGCAACCAATGGGCCTATGAAGCCTATGGGTGACCCAAGCGGAAGTGGGAGCTTGTCGGTAATTGTGAGTCCTCGTGATATAGAATCGTTGACCAGATAATCGTAATCGTGAGACCAGTGAAGATGCGCTCCTCTACTGGGCATGATGGGAATTGTAGTTTCTAAACAACTGGAGGGCCGTAGTTTTGAAGACCCCCTGCTATACAATATTGCAGTGCTGAAGGGAGGGCCGGTGTTCAGCTTTAAATGATGCAATGCACCTATGTAGTTAGTGGAGATCAGAAGCTTCTGAAAGCAAGAAAGATCCTGCATGGGGGTGGGGGGGGGTTATATTTGTTAAGTAGCTGTGTAGCTCTAGATGTGGAGTTACCCTTTAACCACTTAAGACCCGGACCTTTGGGCAGCTAAAGGACCCGGCCATTTTTTACGATTCGGCACTGCGTCGCTTTAACTGACAATTGCGCGGTCGTGCGACGTGGCTCCCAAACAAAATTGGCGTCCTTTTTTTCCCCACAAATAGAGCTTTCTTTTGGTGGTATTTGATCACCTCGGCGGTTTTTATTTTTTGCGCTATAAACAAAAATAGAGCGACAATTTTGAAAAAAATTCAACATTTTTTTACTTTTTGCTATAATAAATATCCCCCAAAAATATATAAAAAAAACATTTTTTTTCCTCAGTTTAGGCCGATACGCATTCTTCTACATATTCTTGGTAAAAAAAAATCGCAATAATCGTTTATCGATTGGTTTGCGCAAAATGTATAGCGTTTACAAAATAGGGGATAGTTTTATTGCATTTTTATTAAAAAAAAATTTGGTTTTACTACTAATGGCGGCGATCAGCGTTTTTTTTTTCGTGACTGCGACATTATGGCGGACACATCGGACAATTTTGACACATTTTTGGGACCATTGTCATTTTAACAGCAAAAAATGCATTAAAAATGCGCTGATTACTGTGAAAATGACAATTGCAGTTTGGGAGTTAACCACAAGGGGGCGCTGAAGGGGTTAAGTGTGACCTCACTTGTGTTTCTAACTGTAGGGGGGTGTGGCTGTAGGTGTGACATCATTGATTGTGTTTCCCTATAAAAGGGAACACGCGATCAATGACGGCGCCACAGTGAAGAACGGGGAAGGTGTGTTTACACACAACTCTCCCCATTCTTCAGCTTGTGCCCAGCCGTGCCATTCTGCCGACGTATATGTGCAGGAGGCGGTCCTTAAGTGGTTAAAATGTTGCGTGGATCAGTGAAGTCACATGAGATAAAACTTCTGTCCTTCTATTACAGGAAAGCCATTGAGGGTCTGGCTCAGATCAGTGAAGATGGAAGATCTCCGATCTCTATTCAGCAGATGGCCTTCGGTGAGTAGAATTCATTATTTTACCAAATCGGAAAACCAGCAATTTTGTTGCCTTCTATTTTATTCATCGATTTGTGTAGCAGGGAGCTGAATGGAGTCGGAAAATCCGAATATAATTAGAATTATTGCGCCCACACACACACATACACTTTAGGTGTTCTACATGCGGCGTTTAGTCGCATACATCGGATTCCGGCGGCAATAATCAACGCATTCTGACGGGTGCATTTGGCTTGGCGCCTCTGGGCATGTGGCTGCACATCGCAGGGTTAGGGATGGATGTCCGAGACTGGACCAAGTCAGCTGTATGTAGACATCTGTCTCTAACCGCAGGTTACCGATTGGTGTGTGGCTACATGTGAACAGCTGTCAGCCTGTCATTAGTTTATATAGCATGAGCAGTCGTCGCTATACGCATGCCCATGTCATTCCTGCCGCAAGAATCTACTGACTTCCACCACTGGAATCCGGTCTATGTGGCCAATTGGCCATGTGAAGGAGGCCTTAGTCATAGTCTAAAGCAGTGGTCTCCAAACTGTGGCCCTCTGCTTTCTTTTATCTAGCCGTTGGAGTACTATTTCATCCACTGGCGCCAGTGATGGGGGCTCCATTGCTTCCCGCTGGCGCCAGTGATGGGGGCACCATTGCTTCACGCTGGCGCCAGTTTCAGGGGGCACCATGGCTTCCCGCTGGCGCCAGTGATAGAGGGCGCCATGGCTTCCCGCTGGCGCCAGTGATGGGGGCGCCATGGCTTCCCGCTGGCGCCAGTGGTGGGGGCGCCATGGCTTCCCGCTGGCGCCAGTGGTGGGGGCGCCATGGCTTCCCGCTGGCGCCAGTGGTGGGGGCGCCATGGCTTCCCGCTGGCGCCAGTGGTGGGGGCGCCATGGCTTCCCGCTGGCGCCAGTGGTGGGGGCGCCATGGCTTCCCGCTGGCGCCAGTGGTGGGGGCACCATGGCTTCCCGCTGGCGCCAGTGGTGGGGGCGCCATGGCTTCCCGCTGGCGCCAGTGGTGGGGGCGCCATGGCTTCCCGCTGGCCCCAGAGGTGGGGGAGCCACGGCTTTCCGCTGGCCCCAGTGGTGGGGGGAGCCATGGCTTCCCGCTGGCGCCAGTGGTGTCCTTCTTGCATCAGGACCTTTTTGTAGTCCCAATGGCCACAGTCTGGCCCCCCTAAAGTCTGAAGGACAGTAAACTGGCCCCTTGTTTTAGAAAGTTTGGGAAAAATCTCAGTACATAACAGATAACGACAGACATATCTTTGTTTTCTTGCAGTGTCCGGCTTCTCTTTCGGGATCATCAGCGGAGTTTTTTCCGTAATCAACATCTTGGCGGATGCGGTGGGCCCCGGAATTGTGGGGGTTCATGGCGATTCCCAGTATTACTTCTTAACTTCAGGTACGGCAGACTGGGCATGTTGTTGGGTAAGGTTCACATTTAGGAGCTCATGTAGTTGGGTTTTTTCAGGATGGCACCGGAGGGCAATAGCCCCGCCCACAAAGGAAACAGTCCTAAGAGGAGGCTCCTCCCCCTTAGTCTCAGTTTTAGTGTTTCCTCCGGCGGGAGCAGGTAGTGTTGTGGGAGCCGCACTTGGGTGCCTCCCTGGGATAATGTGGCTCCTCCTATCTTTTATTTAGTTTAATGCATTCTCTGTGTGGGAAATGATTGTCGGGGGTTTACATTCACTTTACCAGACTTGTCTTCTATGTCGCCTCTCGTACAGCTGTGTGTTCTATTGGATGGATTCATGCATGCGATTGATTTTTATTTTCCTCTGTCGCAGCATTCCTGACCATGGCGATTGTTTTCCTGCACACCTTCTGGGGGATCATATTCTTTGCCGCCTGCGAAAAGCGGAAACCATGGCACATCGCGGGCGTGGTCCTCTGTCACCTGATCACCTCCGGAGTGGTGAGTTCATGTCAAAGTTTTATATAACATTTCATAAAGGGCTCATTCAAACATGAGGTGGGGAGGGAAAGAACCCCACGCCTGCTGAACATGGGCCGTTCTGCAAGTCATTACAGCAGGCTAGATCGAGGGGGGGGGGTCAACCACTTAATTCTGGCGCTAGACCACCTCTGTAAATCAAACTAGGTAACCTGTAGATTTTTTATTTTTTTTAACAATAGTCTATAGATATTTTTTCCCCATTCCACGAGCGTGCAAAATTTTAAAGCGTGACATGTTTGGTATCTATTTGCATTCTATCATCTTTCATATTTTATTTAAAAAATTAGGATATATACTGTGTGTGTGTGTGTGTGTGTGTTTTTTTTTGTTAAAATTAGGGTTGCACCGATACTATCGGGACCGATACCGAGCATTTGCCTGAGTACTTCACCCGATACCTGGACAGTCAGGGTGATCAGTGCGGTGGGGGAGTTACAAGCACCGAACACCGCTGACTGTCCTTGTATCCTCCTCCATTCTGCTGCTGTCCCCCTCCGTGCTGCCATCTTTTTCCATGCTGCCGCCATGTCCCCCC
Source organism: Rana temporaria (assembly GCF_905171775.1). NCBI lineage: Eukaryota > Metazoa > Chordata > Amphibia > Anura > Ranidae > Rana > Rana temporaria. Next base: position 109,718,519 of record NC_053501.1, read on the forward strand.
CCCCTCCTTGCTGCCGCCGTGTCCCCCCCCCCCTCCTTGCTGCCGCCGTGTCCCCCCCCCCCTCCTTGCTGCCGCCGTGTCCCCCCCCCCCCCTTGATCTGTCAGGATGGAGAGTGGCAGTAGGAGCCGGTAAACCCGGCTCCTACCTTTTCCGAATGTACAGAGTCAGTGATCACTGACTCTGTCCATTCACATAACTGAAACATTGTAACCTCCTGTGATTACGATGTTTCAGTTTATGAATGAAGAGAAGCCGCTGGCTTCTTCTCTCCTTTCATTTTCAGCGCAGCTGAGGCTGTAGAGAAAAGGACTGGGGAATTTCTGTCCCTAGTCCCTTTCCTTGTCTCAAAGGGGAGATGTCAGAGGTCTGTTAAGACCCCTGATATCTCACTTTTTTTTTTTTTTTTTTTTTTTTATCAGCCCTTGGGGGGCAACAGGGCTGATAAAAAAAAAGGAATTGCAATAAATAAATTGTGAATTGTAAAAAATAAAATAAAAAACACACTGACACTACATTTCCCCCCACCCCCCTTAAAAAAAATGAAGCGGTGTAAAAAAATTGTAAAAATAAATACAAAATTGTAAAAAAAAAAAAAATACTGACACATGAGATTTTAAAAAAAGTATCGGAACTCGGTCCTAAAAAAGTGGTATAGGGACAACCCTAGTTAAAATCATTAGTGTATTTCTTTCAAACAAATTGCATTTGAAAAACTGCTGCGCAAATACCGTGTGATGTAAAAATTGCAACAATTGCCTTTTTATTTCCTAGAGTGTCTGCTAAACAAAAAAAATTGTGTGTGTGTATATATATGTGTGTGTGTGTGTGTATGTATGTGTGTGTGTGTGTGTGTGATATATATATATATATATATATATATATATATATATATATATATATATATATATATATATATATATATATATATATATATATATATATATATATATATATATATTTATATATATATATTTATATATTTATTATTAGTGTTTGGGTGTTCTAAGTAACCGGTTAAGCCCCGGACCATTATGCAGGTAAAGGACCAGGCCCCTTTTTGCGGTTCGGCACTGCGTCGCTTTAACTGACAATTGCGCGGTCGTGCGACATCGCTCCCAAACAAAATTTACGTCCTTTTTTTTTTTTTTCCCCCACAAATAGAGCTTTCTTTTGGTGGTATTTGATTACCTCTGCGTTTTTTTTTTTTTGCTATAAACAAGAATAGAGCGACAATTTCGAAAAAAACACAATGGGCCAGATTCACGTACAGCGGCATATGTTTGAGCAGGCGTAGCGCAGCTCATATGCGCTACGCCGACGTAACATAGAGAGGCAAGACCAGTATTCACAAGGCACTTGCTCCCTAAGTTACGGCGGCGTAGCGTAAATGGGCCGGCGTAAGCCCGCCTAATTCAAAGTAGGCAGGTAGTGGGCGTGTTGTATTAAAATGAATCGTGACCCCATGTAAATGAAGCGCTGAACTAACGGCGCATGCGGGCAATCACGTCGCATTTACTCCCTAAGATACGCCAGCTCAATGCCTACGACGTGAACGTAACCTACGCCCAGCTCCATTCACGTACGACTTACTTAAACGATGTAAAATCCGACGTCCATACCCTACATGACTTAGACCAACTTTTTGGTGGTTTAACTTTACGCCGGACGTACGCCTTACGTAAACAGCGTAGCTTACTGCGACGGGTGCAAGCACGTTCGTGAATCGGCGTATCTCGGTCATTTACATATTTTGACACGTAAATCAATGGAAGCGCCCCTAGCGGCCGGCGTAAATATGCACCCAAGATACGACGGCGTAGGAGACTTGCTTCGGTCGGATGGAGCCGAAATTCAGGCGTATCATTTGCAGAATCAAGCGCATGGATACGACGGCGAATCCGTGGACTTACGCGGCGTATCATTAGATACGTCGACGTAAGTCTTTGTAAATCCGGGCCAATATTTTTTGCTATAATAAATATCTAATTTAAAAAAAATATATATATTTTTTTTTTCTCAGTTTTGTTCGATACGTATTCTTCTATGTGTTTTTTGGTAAACAAAATCGCAATAAGTGTATAGTGTTTGGTACAAAATAGGGGATAGAATTTACATATTTTTATTTCTATTTTTTTTTTTTTTTTTACCAGTAATGGCGGCGTTCTGCGATATTTGTCAGGACAGCGATATTGCGGCGGACATATCGGACACTTTTGACACATTTTTGGGACCATTCACATTTATACAGCGAACAGTGCTATAAAAATGTACTGATTACTGTATTAATGTGACTGGTAGGGAAGGGGTTAACACTAGGGGGCGAGGAAGGGGTTAAATGTGTATCCTGGGAGTGATTCTTACTGTGGGGGGGACGGGACTGACTGGGGAGGTGACCGATGCGGTGTCCCTATGTACAAGGGACACAGCATCAGTCTCCTCTCTATGACAGGACGTGGAGCTCTGTGTTTACACATAACAGAGCTCCATGTCCCTGCTCTAAAACTGCCAATCGCGGGAACCTGGCGGACATTGCGGCTGCCAGGCACGCGCATCGGCATCGCGGTGATGCGCCGTGCGCCCCCCAGTGGCCGGAAGGCCGAGGCAGTAAAAAGACGGCCTCCCAGGTTTATAGAGCCACCTGGAGGCCATCTTTTTACTATGGCCCGGGACTGAAGTAGTTAAAGTGTATTTCTTTCAAACAAATTGCCATTGAAAAACTGCTACACAAATACAGTGTGACGTAAAAATTGCAACAATTGCCTTTTTATTTCCTAGAGTGTCTGCTAAACAAAAAAAATTGTGTGTGAATAATATATATATATATATATATATATATATATATATATATATATATATATATATATATATATATATATATATATATATATAATACTGCACAATAAATCGTGTTCGCGATTCAACCCCCCCTGACGATCTCCAATACAGTTTGCAGAGTCTTTCATATAACAAGTGGAGAGACTTTATCTGTCAAAAGAAAATATTTGCAGTCTGCCAAGTTTAGATCAAAGGGATAAACTTCTGTGTGTGTAAACAAAGTTTTTTATTTTTATTTTTTATAAACAACATGAAACATTGTATCTAACTTCCTTCTTGGAGCAAATGTCTGCTGTAAATGCAGGAAGTTTAACCACTAAAAGTCCAAATCTTTTTCTGACACTTTAACCACTTAAGGACCGGACCAATATGCTGCTACATGACCCAAGGGGTTTTTACAATTCGGCACTGCGTCGCTTTAACAGACAATTGCGCGGTCGTGCGACGTGGCTCCCAAACAAAATTGGCGTCCTTTTTTCCCCACAAATAGAGCTTTCTTTTGGTGGTATTTGATCATCTCTGCGGTTTTTATTTTTTGCGCTATAAACAAAAATAGAGCGACAATTTTGAAAAAAATGCAATATTTTTTACCTTTTCCTATAATAAATATCCCCCAAAAACATATATAAAAAATGTTTTTTTTTCCTCAGTTTAGGCCGATACGTATTCTTCTACCTATTTTTGGTAAAAAAAATCGCAATAAGCAATAATCGATTGGTTTGTGCAAAATTTATAGCGTTTACAAAATAGGGGATAGTTTTATTGCATTTTTATTATTTTTTTTTTTTTACTACTAATGGCGGCGATCAGCGATTTTTTTTTTTTTTTTTTTCATGACTGCGACATTATGGCGGACACTTCGGACAATTTTGACACATTTTTGGGACCATTGTCATTTTCACAGCAAAAAATGCATTTAAATTGCATTGTTTATTGTGAAAATGACAGTTTCAGTTTGGGAGTTAACCACAGGTGGCGCTGTAGGAGTTTGTTCACCTAGTGTGTGTTTACAACTGTAGGGGGGTGTGGCTGTAGGAGTGACGTCATCGATCGAGTCTCCCCTATAAAGGGATGACACGATCGATGCGCCGCCATAGTGAAGCACGGGGAAGCCGTGTTTACATACTGCTCTCCCTGTTCTTCAGCTCTGGGGAGCGATTGCGACGGAGCGGCTATAAACGAATAGCCGCGCCGTCGTCCCAGATCGCTCCCCGAGGGAATCCGACCGCCGCATGTAGCGGGGGGGGGGGGTCCCGATCACACCCCCGACCCGCGGAAAGGCAAGGACGTACAGGTACGCCAATGTGCCTGTCTGTGCCATTCTGCCGACGTATATATATATACATGCGGCGGTCGGGAAGCGGTTAAAGTAAAAATCAATATTTTCTGCTGGAAAATTACTTTGAACCCCCAATCATATTATATATCTATACTATACTGGGTGTTCTAAGTAATGTTGTTTTAACCACTAGAGGCCCGTGCTATAGCACAGACCTAAAAAATCTAGGAGGACATCAATAGATGTCCTCATCTTTGCACGCGCAACGCGTGCCCCGCGCTGCGATCACCGAGTCACTGAGACTCGGGTGATCATAGATCAGTGTAAGGGGCTGGTCCTGGTCCCTTACCATGTGATCAGCTTTTAGCCAATGACAGCTGAACACATGATGTAAACAAAGGATCGGTAAAATCGTGTTTTTTTTTGGTGTTTTTTTTTTTGTGTTTTTTTTTTTTTTAAGCGTGAGGAGAAAAAAAAGCCGATCACCAGCTTGTGTACAAGGGACATCAGTCCCGAAGAGGAAGAGGCAATTCTGCCTCATCTGTGCCCACCAGCCAGTGCCTCCTGCCACCTGTGCCAGTGCCCACAATGCCGCCTATCAATGCCCACAAGTGGTGCCAATCAGTGCCTCATCAGTACCACCTAGTAATGCTTTCTATCAGTGTAACCTATCAATGCCCTTCAGTGCCATCTCTGTGTCACATCTCAATGCCGCCTTATTGGTGCCCACCAGTGCCGCCTCATCCGCGTACATCAATGAAGGAGAAAAATTTTATAACAAAATATAATTTTTATTTTTTATCGTTCTTTTATTTATTTTTTACAAAAAAATAAAAACCGCTGAGGTGATCAAATTCCACCAAAAGAAAGCTCTATTTGTGGGGGAAAAATTATAAAAATGTAATTTGGGTACAGCGTTGTATGACCGCGCAATTGTCATTCAAAGTGCGACAGCGCGCAAAGCTGAAAATTGGTCTGGACAGGAGGGGGGTTTAAGTGCCCAGTAAGCAAGTGGTTAAACATGTAAACAGTGCCAGGAAAAGCCTGGTCTTCAAGTGGTTAAACGTGGTCTGGGCATCAATACGAATGGTCGGCCTTTCGCAAATAATTAATACACGCATTTATTAAAATAAATAAAAAAATGTGCGAATATGAATCTTTGGATTTTAACCTGCAGAGCATTGCAGTCGCTGCTTCATGGTATTGTATTGTTCTCCCCCCCCCCCCCCCCCAGCCTAATACAGAGGAGTTTCCTTCTATTAACCGCTTGCCGCCCGCCACACGCAGATCTACATCTGCAGCATGGCACGGGCAGGCAGAAGGAGGTACGTGTAGGTCCCCTTTAAGAAGCGGTTGCTGCATGAGCGTGCCCGCCGCAATCTCCATGAGCACGCCTGCGGGTCCCGCGGACTCGATCGCTGCGGGCAAACCCGCTATCGTCTCACGGAGAGATAGAACGGGGAGAGGTAAGGGTAAACACAACATCTCCCCGTTCTGCCTAGTGACACTGTCACTGATCGTCTGCTCCCTGTCATCGGGATCAGTGACAGTGTCACAGCAAGCCACGCCCCCCTACAGTAAGAATCATTCCTTAGGGAACACTTAACCCCTACAGCGCCACCTAGTGGTTAACCCCTTCACTGCCAGTGTCATTTTCACAGTAACCGGTGCATTTTTATAGCACTGATCGCTGTGAAAAATGGCAATGATCCCAAAAATTTGTCAAGTGTCCGATGTGTCCGGCATAATGTCAGTCACGAAAAAAATCGCCGATCGCCGCCATTACTAGTAATAAAAAAAAAATAATAATAATAAAAATGGCATAAAACTATCCCCTATTTTGTAAACGCTATAACTTTTGCGCAAACCAATCAATAAACGGTTATTGCGTTTTTTTTTTTTACCAAAAATATGTAGCCTAAACTGAGGAAAAAAAAGTTTTTTTCATATAATTGTTTTGGTGATATTTATTATAGCAAAAGGTAAAATATTATTTTTTTTCTAAATTTTAGCTCTATTTTTGTTTGTAGCGCAAAAAAATAAAAACCGCAGAGGTGATCAAATACCACCAAAATAAATCTCTATTTGTGGGGAAAAAAGGACGCCAATTTTGTTTGGGAGCCACGTCGCACGACCGTGCAATTGTCAGTTAAAGCGACGCAGTGCCGAATCGCAAAAACTGGCCAGGTCCTTTAGCTGCCTAAAGGTCCGGGTCTTAAGTGGTTAAAAAATAAAAAAAAATCCAGGATGCTGCCCGGAGAAGAAGCCAGTGATTTATGTAAGAGTGGTGGGGTTCGGGAAATCCTAATTATGGGGTGTAAGGTGACGCATGATGCCAAAGGTGGACTATTATACCTTGAAGCTGGTTTATAATAAAGCTGCACATCCATCTGTATATAATTGTATGCACAAATATAGTTGATGTTGGGATTTAATATTTTTCCTTCTCTTTATTAAACCTTCTTTGTAGACCTTCCTGAACCCGAGGTACGAGGCCAGCTTGATCCCCATATACATCCTCACCCTCGGCATGGGAGTGTGGTCTTTCATAGCAGCGGGCGGCAACCACCACAACATACGCAAATCCCTGGCTTGTAAGTATAAGGTCTTTTCTAGCAGCCTATCACTACTCTGACACAAGGTAGAGAGGTCTGATACCCTTCAGTTTTTGAGGGATGGGGGGGGCGGGGGGTTCTTTCAGGAAAACAGGGCAGCCCATCGCAGCACCAACACTAAAGGGGCACCAGTTCCCAGGAGAGGGAATATGTAGCTCACCTTGCTCTGGGAATTGGTGAAGGGGGATCATTTGGACCCCATTACAGTTCACTATGGCTAATGCAGGCTTTCCATCTCGCTCACGGTTTTGTTTATATGGGTTGCCAAGCTCCAGAAGGGTTTCTGTGCTGAGCCTCCCTTCATTTAAATACCTAATTTGTAGTTAACTGGGAGAGGAGGGGTGCAAGGTCTCCTCCGTTCATTGGTTGTGTCTGCAATGATTTAGGCCCCTTTCACATTGAGGCGTTTTTCATGCGGTACAGCGCTAAAAATAGCGCTGCTATACCGCATGAAAAAAACCTGCCCTGTAGTGTTCAATGTGAAAGCCCGAAGGCTTTCACACTGAAGCGGTGCGCTAGCAGGAGCGCTCCAAAAGTCCTGCTAGCCGCATCTTTACTGCGGTATAGGAGCGGTTCACCGCTCCTATACCGCGACTTCCGATTGAAATCAATGGGAAACCACGGTAATACCGCCCGCAACGTGGGCGGTATTAACCCTTTTTCGGGTGCTAGCGGGGGTTAAAACCTCACCGCTAGCGCCCGAATATCGCAGTAAATACGACGGTATAGCCGCGCTACAAATAGAGCCGCGGTGACAGTATAGCCGCGCTATCCCCAATGTGAAAGCAGCCTAAAGCTGAATTCCAGGAATTCAGTTCCTTTGTAAAAAAAAAAAAAAAAGTGAAGGCACACTATGCGTTAAACAGGAAGTAAACCCTCAACCTTTAAAAAAAAAAAAAAAAAAACCTGCAAGAGAAAGTCATAATAAGCTAGTATGCATAGCATACTAGCTCATGATTGACTTACCTGAGATCGAACCCCCGAAGTTCTCAGCCGCCATGTCTCCTACAGTCTCCCTTGTTTTGCCACTCCGGCGCTGTGACTGGTTGGAGCGTCGATGACGTTCCGTGCATGCACAGGATTACAGCATTAACACCCCACCCCACCCCCCCCCCCCCTGCCCCATTAACAAACACGGTACACTCAGTGCGCCTGCGCCATGCGCACCGTAGACATCGGTGCAGTCCTTACAGCAAATATCTCCTTAACCACTTAAGGACCCCTTCACGCCGATATACATGCGTGCACGCGACCTGGTCCAAAGCTCCGTGACCGCGGGACTCGCAGACCCAATCACCGCTGGAGTCCCACGATCGGTCCCTGGAGCTGAAGAACGGGGGAGCGTTGTGTTTTTTTTTTTTTTTTACTACTCATGGCGGCGATCAGCGTTTTTTTTTTTCGTGACTGCGACATTATGGCGGACACATCGGACAATTTTGACACATTTTTGGGACCATTGTCATTTTCACACCAAAAAATGCATTAAAAATGCACTGATTACTGTGAAAATGACAATTGCAGTTTGGGAGTTAACCACAAGGAGGCGCTGAAGGGGTTAAGTGTGACCTCATTTGTGTTTCTAACTGTAGGGGGGTGTGGCTGTAGGTGTGACGTCATTGATTGTGGTTCCCTATAAAAGGGAACACACGATCGATGACGGCGCCACAGTGAAGAACGGGGAAGGGGTGTTTACACACAGCTCTCCCCGTTCTTCAGCTCCGGGGACCGATCGCGGGACTCCAGCGGCGATCGGGTCCGCGGGTGTCGCGGAGCTTCGGACCAGGTCACGGGGGCGCGCCCGCGACGTACAGGTACGTGCTTGTGCCATTCTGCCGACGTATATGTGCAGGAGGTGGTCCTTAAGTGGTTAAGAATGGAGGATATTGTAGCTGCAAATGGAGAGGGGCAGCTCCATATTTGATGGCCATGGTGTTGGTACTGCATGTCCTTCAAAGCTCATATATACAAGTGCGCTAGGGGAAGTTTTTCACCAGACGTTAATTATCTAACCTCTGAATAGGAACTCCCGCGGGAGCCAGAACCCGTAAGCCAGGGGGAAAATAACAATAAAACGGTATGTACGGCAAAATAAATTAAAACGGCATACTGTAGATCAGCCCTCCAAATTTTCACTCGCCTGCTCGCATTTGGCGAGTGAAAATTTATTGAGGGCGAGTATTCCGGCTCAGGTGGGGGGCAGATCTGCTTGGCTCGGGCCAGGTAAGGTCTGCTTGGGCAGGTCCACTCGGCTTAGACAAGCTACACATGCCGCCTCCCCCAGTCATCTCTATGGAGGGCCTTGTGTGCCGCGCTGAATGCTGGGAAGTGTAGTTTCCAGCGCAGTTCCGCGGATTCTCTTCTCACCGACATGATGATGGCAGACAGGAGGAGACGCTTGTCAGTGGACAGTGGGGAGGAGGAAGAAGAGTCCGGCAGGCTTTAGGTACAACCTACTAGGAAGAAGTGAGAAACGTGAGGTCGGGGAGACAGTCGGAGACAAGTCCGTATGTGTGAGGGTGCACAGGCTGGCGGTGTACAGGGATGGTGAGCACAGGCTGCCCACTTACTGACTCACACCCCCACCTACCTTATTCAGTGGAGCACAGTACAGCCACCCATAGCAGCCTATCAGAACTCAGCTCACTGAGACCTTACACCAATGTAAGGCAGGCTCTGATTGGTTACTAGGGATACTGCACTGAGTGTTCATGTTCTTGTCTCTAAAGTCTGAGGATGTACAGACAGTTGGGGTTAGTCACTCAGTGCAGTAGCCATAGCAACTGTACTGGCTTCTGATTGGTTGCCATTAGGCCCCCCTTACAGCCCATTCATTTAAATGGGATACCCTACACAAGGCAAAGTAGCTAATTGAGCCTTTGCCGCATAAGTTTTGGGTGTTTTTTTACACCACTCATTTTACAGTGTTTACACATTTTTGCATGCAGAAAAATGCATGTCAGCTTGCGGTGTTTGGGATGCCATTTACAATGAATCGCGCAGCAAATGTGATGCGGTTTTAGCACATTTTATAAATGCATGCAGAACTACCCAATTTTGCATGCGTTTACAAAACGCACAGATGTGAGTGGAGCCTTAGGGATGGAAAGGTGTCGCTCCTGCCCAGTCACCTAGTCTAGTGCACCTCTCAACCCCGCAGTCTGTACGTAGCACATGTTTACTTAACAAGGCAGTAATGATGTGTACGGGCGGGTAGGGTAGGGGTAGGGGTGGAGCAAATGGTGGCGAGTAACTCTTAAGGCCTGGCTAGTAGCTCAGGACTTGAAATTTTGAGCCCTGCTGTAGATGTCGGAAGTATGCTGGATGTTATATAATTGTTTTAGGGTGAACCTCCGCTTTAACTAAAACTGGAGTGCAAAATCTGGTGCAGCTCTGCATAGAAACCAATCCGCTTCCAGTTTTTTTTCTTCTGTTAAATTTTTTTTTTTTTTTTTTTAAGTCCGCAGCTACAAATCCTGCAGCTGCTGACTTTTAAAATAAGGACACGGATGCCCCCGTGATCTCGGCCCCCGAAGCCGATCTGTCCCTCGGCTCTTGGGTGCTGCCACTGCCATCTTCGGTAAGGGAATCAGGAAGTGGCTTCACTTCCTGGTTCCCTACTGCGTATGCGCGATCCCACTAGTCCCTGCTGTCTTCTGGGACCTGTTTGGGGGGGGATAGAAGGTGCTGGAAGTGGCGTAGATGCCCATAGGTGGCTCGGTTATCTATGCCCAGAAGTGGGAGCAAAATACCTGTATTAGGCGGGTATCTGCTCCCTCCCCCCCCCTAAAAGGTGCCAAATGTGACAGCGGAGGGGGGAGGAATCTGAAAAGTGTAAGTTCCATTTTTGGGGCGGAACTCCGCTTTAAGTGAACAAGCTGAAGTTAGAATGTGATTGGCTACTATCCACAACTGAACCGGATTCCGAGTGCTCCAGTTTTAGTACATCTCCCCCTGTAGTGTATAACGGGTATTATTGCATGGGGTGATTTTGCACTTTACCATACAAGTGTGAAAGGATTCTTCAAGAAGAAGCTTTGTGAAGGTGTCCTCATCGCCAGGGAAGGTGCCTCAGGTGTTGGTGTGTTTTTTTTTTTGTTTTGTTTTGTTTGGTAAATCTAATTCTCACAAAGTTAACACTTGAAATGACACTTGTACCTTTTGTGATCCCTTTATGTACAGGCAGTAAGTGTATCTGCAACTTAAAGTGAACCTGTCTCCTGACTGAACGGTTGAAGTGACAGGAGGTCCCTGCATAGGCCTTTAGTTCTAGTGCCATCCATCTCCTGTTATTTATTACAGGCACTATTATAGCGCTGACAGTCATTGTAAATTCTTTTTTTTTTTTGTAAATAGTAAACCTGTTATACTTGCCTCCTCTGTGCAGTTGGTTTTGCACAGAGCAGCCTGGATTCTCCTCTTCTTGGGTCCCTCTTTGTTGCCTGCTCCTAGCCCCTCCCTCCTTTGTGTGCCTCCCTCAGCCAGCTGCTGGTTACAGGGGGCACCCGAGTTAGAGCCCCGGCCCCACCCTCTCTCCCTTGATTGGCTGACTAACTTTGACAGCCGCGGGGTCCAGGGACCTCGCCTGTGGAATGCACTACCAACCACCATCCGACTGGAGTCGGACCACTTGGCCTTCAGGAGAAAGATTAAAACCCATCTCTTCTGAGGTCAAGGGGTTCCTTACCCATGAAATGGATATAGCGCCCAGAGGCGATTCAGTTCGCATGTGTTGCGCTTTACAAGTCTCTCTCTCTCTGCTCTATCTTGGCCAATCAGGAGTGCCCTGGATGGCTGAGGATCTTGGACATCGATGGAGAGAAAGGGCTCAGGTAGGGAATTAGGGGGGGGGGAGGCTGCTACACAGAGATTGTTTTTTCTCAATGCATAGAAAGCATCAAAATAAAAAACCTTTACAACTCCTTTAACCACTTAAGACCCGGACCAAAATGCAGGTCAAGGACCCGGACAGTTTTTGCGATTCGGCACTGCGTAGCTTTAACTGACAATTGTGCAACGTGGCTCCCAAACAAAATCCGCGTCCTTTTTTTCCCACAAATAGAGCTTTCTTTTGGTGGTATTTGATCACCTCTGCGGTTTTTATTTTTTGCGCTATAATCAAAAGTAGGGCGACAATTTTGAAAAAAATGCAATATTTTTCCTTTTTGCTATAATAAATATCCCCCAAAAATATATATAAAAAAAAAAATTTCCTCAGTTTAGTCCGATACGTATTCTTCTACCTAAATTTGGTAAAAAATCGCAATAAGCGTTTATCGATTGGTTTGCGCAAAATTTATAGCGTTTACAAAATAGGAGATAGTTTTATTGCATTTTTATTAATAATTTTTTTTTACTACTAATGGCGGCGATCAGCGATTTTTTTCGTGACTGCGACATTATGGCGGACACATCGGACAATTTTGACACATTTTTGGGACCATTGTCATTTTCACAGCAAAAAAATCTATAAAAATGCATTGATACTGTGAAAATGGCAATTGCAGTTTGGGAGTTAACCACTAGGGGGCGCTGAAGGGGTTAAGTGTGACCTCATATGTGTTTCTAACTGTAGGGGGGGCGGGGCTGGACGTGTGACGTCATCGATCGCCTTTCCCTATATCAGGGAACACACAATCAATGACAGCGCCACAGTGAAGAACGGGGAAGGTGTGTTTTCACACAGCTCTCTCCGTTCTTCAGCTCCGGGGACCGATCGCGGGACTCCAGCGGCGATCGGGGCCACGGAGCTTCGGACCGGGGCCCGTGACCCACGGCTAGGCACTTAGAGGACGTACAGGTACGTGCTTGTGCTCAGCCGTGCCCTTCTGCTGACGTATATGTGCAGGAGGCGGTCCTTAAGTGGTTAAAGCCGAGTCCCGCCAATTTTTTTTTTTCTTTTTAAAAGTCAGCAGCTACAAATTCTGCAGCTGATGACTTTTAAAATAAAGACACTTTCCTGTCCAGGGCGCCCGCGATGTCGGCACCCGCGATGTCTTTACCCGAAGCCGATCTGTCCCTCTGCTCTCGGGGGGGGGGGGGGGGGGGGGGGGGGGGGGGGGGGAGGCGCGGCCATGTTCGTTAAGGGAATGGGGAAGTGAAGACTTGCGGCTTCACTTCCTGGTTCCCTACTGCTTTGCGCGATGCTACTGGTCCCTGCTGTCTTCTGGGCTGAGGAGATGCCGGACGTGGCGTAAATAGCCGCAGGTGGCTCGGGTATCTATGCCTGGAAGTGGGAGCAAAAAATCTTTTATTAGACAGGGGGAGGATTCCAAAAAGAGGAAGTTCCATTTTTGGGTGGAACTCCGCTTTAAGCCCGGGTCCACGCTGCTGCAATCTCAGAAATCGCATGTGATTTGGACCCGCATTGGCAGGTGCTGATCACATGCGATGTCTGAGCAATGCGAATTCAGCCGCGCTGGTTCCTGGATCGCATCAGTGTGAACCAGGCTTAAATAACAAACATGATATGCATACAAAAACACTGCACAGAGCAGCCCCAATCCTCCTCTTCTGCGATCCCTTACCAACGCTCCTGGCTTCTCCCCCCCCCCCCCCCCCTGCCAAGCGCCACCATAGCAAGCGGCTTGCTCCCGAGCTGTGCTCTGGGTGCCTCGGCCCTGCCTCCTGCTCTCTCCTCACTGGCTGTGATTGACAGCAGCAAGAGCCAATAGCTCGCTACTCCTGTCTATGAGCCAACAAGGAGGGAGAGAGGGCTGAGAGAGCCTCTGCTCTTGTGCACAGCGCTGGATCGAGATTGGGCTCAGGTAAGTATAAGGGGGACTGCACAAAGGGGGCAAGTATAACAGGTTTGTTAATTTAAAAAAAACAAAAAAACATTTGATCCATTTTTAATCGCTTTCAAGTTGACTTACAGGTTCTCTAAAAAATGAAGTTGTCAGACAAGTGACTTTGCCTTAATGCATCAGGAGCAAACTATAAGTGTCATTTGAAGGTGGCAAAACCCCCCCCCCCCCCCGAGGTGTGGTGTCCTCTGATAAACCCCTCCGCTGCCTGCCATGCACATTAATGAGAGATTAACATATATGTTTTACCTATTTTGGGGCCTTATTT